>NC_134704.1:96050297-96372380 GCF_043290135.1 Rhipicephalus microplus | reverse complement strand
ACCACTTTTTCTTGAGGTAGACGGCAGATAGGTGGGTGTGTTCGGGAACCTTGTGCCGAGAGGCGGGCTCGAAGCAGTGGCGTGGAATGACTGCATAGCCTGGTACCTGGGCTTCATAGCAGGATCTGTAGCCGGTGGCGCAGGGGATCGCAATGCCGCTGCGTATGTCAGAACTAAGGCCTCGGGAATCGGTGGTGTGATTGGAGTCAGGGGTGTGACGGCCTGCCAGACTTCTTGTCTGATTACATCCGCGAGGGCTGACACAGGTTGATGAGATCCCACTGCCTGAAGCTGTCGCAGTTCGTCCCGAACAATACTTCGAATGAAGTCTGCGAGGGCCTGTCTCTCGCTGTCAGAGCCGATAGAGCATGTGGTGGCCGGAATCTGGCGTTCCTATTGTGACAACCGCTGCCGCAGCGTACGTTCCATAGTGGTCACCTCACTGATGAACTGGCGACTGTCGTTGGTGGATTGCGCACGAGCCCAGCGAAAAGCTGTTCTTTTACTTCACGCGTCAAATGCCGCACCTTCTTTTCCTCGGGCATGGCAGGGTCCACGCGCTTTAGCGCTTTAAAAGCCGAAGCATGTCCTGGACAAACATGGATACTCGTTCGTTCGGCCGCTGGTTTCTGCAGGATATGGCTTGTTCAGCCCTCTCCTTCCTCTCGGTGTTCCGAAAGGCGTCACGGAGCTTACGGTTAAACTCATGCCAGGTTGCAAAAGAGCCCTCGTGGTTCTCGTACCACATCTTCGCAGAATCCTCCAAGTAGAAGTAAACTCGGCGCAGCTTGCTAACATCGTCCCATTCGTTGATACTGGCAACCCGATCAAAGTGGTCGAGCCAGTCATCAACATCTTCGAAGATGTCTCCATAGAACGGCTTTGGTGTCTGTGGCGCATGAAAAACAAGGGCGAGATGAGAACCATGGGCATCGCTGGTTTGGACCACCTGGCTTGTCATCGGAGTTGCCATCTTTCTGGGTGTCGATGTCAAGGGACCAAGTTCAGGAGGTAACCCACGCAGGTGGCGGCTGCTTCTTGCTCTGGGAGATGTAGCTGTCTCCACGATGGCCGACACAGCCGAAGTACACGTACCCAGCACCTCCACCAGTAATGTCGCGAGCTAATACAAGACCTGCAGCCAGAAGTTCACCCGAACCAGAGCAACGAAAATGTTCTCTTCTTCTTCGTAGCCCAAAACGGGTATGAGCCACAGCGGCTCGTTCATCAATGGTGGCAATATAAGCGACACGGTGTGAAATGAGTTGTGGGCGGGAAAAAAGATAGGACGAGCTGTTTCGATGAGTCCCTCTGGTGAAATATATATAAGTGACCGTCCAGTGGGTAAAAAAACAATATATTGTAATGAATCGTTGTTCGCCTAGGAGCCACGGTTTTGCTCTGCTAAGCATTAGTGCAGGTGTTTAATAGCCCACCACAGAGGCTGCCTTTCGGTAATGTTAAATGTGAAGCGCAAGAGAGAGAGAGAAAAAAAAGAATATAATGAAGATAGGTAGCTTAATTATACACTTCGTCCAATTTGCTATCCTACACGTGGGGAGAGGGGAATAAGAGATTGAAATTGAGAGGAGGATATGGACGTTGCACACCACACACACACACCGCGCCCACAGTGCAGGGCTTCACAGGCGGTCGCTCAGTGATCTTGCCCTAAATATTCGTAGAAGGACACATGTGACTTTCTGGGCTGATGAACTTGACCATGCCCCCAAAATCTTTTCCTCAATAAAGGGATGTTCATCCAGTTTCCTCAAAGCCCAGTGAAGCTCAACATGTAATGCGGACAAGGGAACAACGAGGACAAGCGTTGTTTCTTTGTCCGCTGTGTACGTCCCGTGCTTTTAAGGAATACCAACTTGTCCTCTCCCACACCTTGCTTCGCCTTTCGGTGTCAACAAAACGTAAGTACACAAGTGTGTTCGTGCACTTATATTCTGGTGAACGTCGAAGGACTCTGGGTGGTGAAAAGTAACACGAAGTTCAACGCTATATGTATACGGCGTGCCCTATAGTCATGGGTATAGTGAACTAGAATATTCTAGTTTCCTATAGTTGTGGGCGCATAAATCTAATAATTTTTTTCGTATGTCATGGTGACCTTGAAAGTGACGTTTCTGATGTACGTTTGCATCGGTTTTCCCGCGTGGACACTCCTGATATTATTGTTAGTTACGTGCACAGCGGTAAGCAAAAAAGTGGTGGACTCCTCTCCATTACACATTACAGGCGTCTGTAATTACAGGCCAGAGGGTGCGTAAAAATTGTAGTGTCACGCGAAAACAAAAACAACAAAACAGACATGTCACCTTGGAGGTCGCTCAGTCATTAACTTATAAGTAATGTCACCAGATAAGTTCAGTTCAGTTTATTAAGTTTACTCATTGTAAATACAAAGTTCGCAGTTACAAATGTGCAGACGAGGGTCTCAAAGTCGGGCGACTGCAGTGGAACCCTCGGTTAACAATAACAATAAAAAATCACAGTATATCCATTGAGTGAATGATGATGAGTGGGGCGAAGCATCCGTCAGCCCGTCCATGCTTTCGTCCGTCCGCACGACCATCCGTGCGTCCGTCCATGCGTCCGTCTGTGAGTCCATCCATCTGTCTGTCCATCCATCCGTGCGTCCGTACATCTGTCCGTCTGCCTTCTAGTCTGTCTGTCCATCTGTCCGTGCGTCCATCAAGTGAACACTCCAAGTACCACCATCTGGCATCTTGCATCGCCTGTGGCACATATCCGCTCCGCGCGCCCCTCTGCTAGTCTATCTGTCCGTCTGTCCATGCGTCCGTCCGTGCTTCCATCTAGTGAACAATCCAAGTACCGCCACCTCCCATCTCGCATCCCCAGTGGCACATACCCGCTCTAGAATGGGTATGCGCCACTGGTGGCTACATACACCAACGGAGGATGGACAGACCCACAACCTAGAGAGCTTCGCCCCTAGGACGAATAATTATAACAGCCTGTAATATTACGCAACGTAAGGGAAGTGAACAGTAAAAGTGTCAGAAAAGTACAACGAATAAGCAAAAGAACAAAAGACACACTCAGTGCTATTCAAGTACATCAATTCAGGTATTCAATCCTACAAGTGGAATAAGCAATCCGTACAAGAAAACACAGCCTAAAGTTCTACTTACTTACACTTTTACGTTATAAATTATTATTATTGTCAGCCTAGATCTGCAAAATCAAATTTTTAAGTTCATGTTTTAATGCATGTAATGATGACATTGTATAAAGTGAGTAGGGCAAATATTTCCAAATTTATTCACTGCGAAGCAGAATGTAATTTTGTCCTAGTTGGTGTTCCCTTTAGGTAGGAGAAAGTTGTGATTATGGGTTACCCTATTGCTGTTTGTGTTATTGAGTAATCAATCACAAGCTGCTTGTTCAGTTGTTTAAATAACTTTTATGATTAAGTGCAAATGAAACAAGTCAGACACAGAAAGAATACAGTTAACCTGAAGAAGTACGGCAGCACTGAAATCAAATGAACAGCTAGTAATAATCCGAATAGCCTAATTCCTAATGTCCTGTACGAACGAAAGATTAGTGGTATTGATGAAGTAATACCCATGAAGTAATACCATTGCTGATGTGACTGTATATGAAGACAAAGTATAAAAACAATAAGGCTTCAAGTGAAAAAAGTAGACTAGATTTAATGAGTGATCTTATACCAAATGCTGTTTTTTGTTTAGCCTAAAGTATGTGATTATCAAACTTCGAGTAAGGGTCTAAACATTGATTGATTGATATGTGGGGTTTAACGTCCCAAAACCACTATATGATTATGAGAGACGCCGTAGTGGAGGGCTCCGGAAATTTCGACCACCTGGGGTTCTTTAACGTGCACCCAAATCTGAGCACACGGGCCTACAACATTTCCGCCTCCATCGGAAATGCAGCCGCCGCAGCCGGGATTCGAACCCGCGCCCTGCGGGTCAGCAGCCGAGTACCTTAGCCACTAGACCACCGCGGCGGGGCAAGGGTCTAAACATTATGGAAGAAGTGGGGCGTGGTACGTAACACGGACCAGAGGAGATAACAACAACACAAGCGCACAATACAAGGGTCTAATCTTTTGCCCAGAAAACACACAAAGCCAGAAGCAGGAATGTAGTGATGGTCAATAGACACTTGTGGTATAAAAGGAAGCATTTTTCGAGAGGTTTTAAAAAATCATGAACTGAGTATTAGGTTGGTTTAAAATTAAGTTGTTCATATGACACCATTTAACAACATTGGTCAGTTTATTGTTAAGTTAATTGATCAGAGCGTACATGCGGCATAGAAATAGTCGTATTGTCAGCGTAAAAATGAAAATTCGGCAGATCCCACGTACCTTGGGAATCGACGTTATCCGAAGCATGTGAAGGGAAGGTGAGCGTGCCACAATTTTTTTTTTATTGAGTGACACGTCATGAAATGACGATAAATATATGTACAAATGTCGCACGCACAGAGAAGTGTTGAAGAGTGGCAGATGTTTATATAAAATATTGTTCGAACTTGCGCAACGGTGCCAACAGCAACATGCGTATCAGCATCACCAGAAGCTGATATGAAGCGCTCATGCTAGCGAGTGTGCTGGCTTTGGGCACTGCTATATAAATCAACTTCAGCACATGGCACCTAACCACAATTGACGTTAACCCAACGTGACGGCTAGCCGTATCAAAGGAGTACATTGTAATCTTTATAAAATTGAATAGACAGCCCTTCAACCACTATTGACGTTTCACGAAGATTAGCGTCTATTAGAGACGTAGTTCCGGGACCCGACGCAGCTCTGTGGTACAATGCTTCATTTCCACGCAGAGTGCTTGGGTTCGATTCCAACTGGGACCCTTACATTTATTCTTTGCATTCGTCGGGCCGGCGCTACCAATGCCAGGTATTTATTAACACTCGCGCGTTGAAATTGACCATGTGTGTTCTCGTCGTCCTTCGGTAGATACTAAATGTCAATCAATTTGGGTACATACACGCATATCAGTGGCACATACCCGCCCGAGGGTATATGCAACTTTCTCGCGGGAAGTGTCTGACGACGTACGCGACGACAATGGGACATCACTCATGTTTTGACCTGCGCGTCATATTCGTCAAACCATCTTACCCTCCCATGCTAATTTTGGTTCACGCCAAGTTAAGGGGGTGATCACGAGAGCACCTAAACGTAAGTGGATAGATAGATAGATAGATAGATAGATAGATAGATAGATAGATAGATAGATAGATATGCTCAAAGTCGCCGAAGTTCACGGAGAAATGCTTCGCATTTATTAATACTACAATTATTAGGGCACTTGAGCAAATCATTATCATAGGTACAAAACAGTAAGGGCCCAAGAATAGAACACTGTGGTGCCTCTTAATCGTTATTTTAACGCAAGGATTAACATTTTCTCTGCACATTGATCTTATCAATGTATAAACTTGAAAGTATGAATGAATAAACGGGAAATTAAATGAATTAAGAAAGCGTATGAATTATCATGTGGGTATTGCGATGAAATCACTAACGTCATAGCACATCATCTAAACAAAATAAAAATTGTATTGGTACCGTCCTCAAGTGCATATTGAGTTGGTGATTGGCACGTTTGACTTTTCATGACACTCTTCACTGCGCAGGCAGTGTTTGATTCATCTTAGTATTGCGGACGTAGATTCAACCTAATTTCCTTTCATACAGAAGTAAACTTGCAAACACCTTAGACTTTTTTTTGTTTAAGTATACGAATACACTGCTGAAAACAGACGTCCATCAAACTAGGTTTCAAAATAGGCGTGCTGAAAGGTCCTCGAATATTCAATTTCAGCGCTTTATCTTGCGTTTTCTAGTTTGTCACGTCGGGTTTGTGAGCCACGTCTCCTGCGGCAGTGTTTTCACATATCTTCTTTATGCCGAAACTGTAAATACCTCTAAATAAACAATGCCTCAAGGCATACCAACGGAGTGAAATAGACGTGCATATAAAAATATGCTCCGCTATTGTGAGGAGAAAATTATGAGGATAAGATACGGAGGGGCATAGGTGTTTATTCAGAATTTACTTCTCGCCTCGGGGCTTTAAGTGCGGTGCGTCGTGAAAATCTTCCACTTTCGCCTTGGGGCTTAAAATAAATTGACGGCAACGAAACTTTTTTTTTCTTAGGTGGGCCAGCTAAAGCAGCGAGATAGAATTCAACGTTGCCGCAGCGGGAAAGGGAAAGCCTCGTGGTGGACTTTGGCACGGGTAAATGGGAGGCGAAAGAATGGGAGGTGCAAATTCTCGATCGTCGTACACACGTATATATTCGAAGTTGTGAACGCTGCCATGAATGCTCCAAACAGGCCGTATTGTGAGTAATGTGCGCCATGAAATGGCGAAATATTTGCGTTTGAGACTATTTATTGCCTTAGTGAAGACTATGCACGAATTCTATTGCCTACCCGAGCTCTCGTGCCATCCAAAAACTCGGTGTTGCGGAAACGCCGATGGCGAAATACGAAGAAAGCAGCTAATAGGATTTTAGAGGAATGCATTCTCAAGAATTCGTGTCATCCTTTTTGGGGGGAAGGGGGTTCTTTCGCGGTGCATTGGTGCCTTCACAGACACATACCACAATGTACGTTTCTTACTATTCTAACGTAGCTATATGTACGCACTTGTATTATGTTTAGCTATCTATCTGTTATGCTCTATCTATGTTTGATATTACATGTGCACGAAGCATACGCTGCCGATTTTCCAAAAGCTTTGTTTTTTGTTCACATTGTTATTTGTGTTAGTGAAATTTTTTTCTACAGTATTGTGGTGTTAATAAAATTTCAATTTGTGTGTACCACGTCCTTGTGACAGCGATGCCGTTTAAGCTAGCCGTAATTGCGGTGGCAAAAGATCATCATCATAAAAAACGGTCATGGGCCACAGAAATTGCGTAAATCTTACTACTAACTACCGGTGCACTTATGTGGGAAAAGCAACAGTTAGCCTAACAAACGACTGTGAAGCGATTGTGATGAGCCGAAGACCTCGAGTACGTACAACGAGTGAATACTAGGGAACGGGAAAGGCCGCGGCGGCTGAGCAAAGACCACGAAGTGATAGAAGCTCAACGTCAAAACCAACGCCTCCGTAAAGTCAATGAGAGGTGCCTCCGTTTGGTCTCAGTTTTCTCTGGAGTTCGGACTTATGTGTCGTGTCTGTGATTGTCAGTGGCTTAACTCAACCCTCTCAGCGCTGACAAGCCTGGTTTTAGCTAGATGATCAGGTATTAAGGTTCGGTAATTTCCGGGACGGAAATACGTCACCGCAACTTGGTTCACCTGGGTTAAAAACACTTTCGTGTTACAAAAATGTATGCGCCATGATAACGCCACCATTTATTGCTTAGTAGCCGGGTGTGAACAGCAGTGCCCCTGATTCATTGGACCGCGCACTGTTTCGTCAGCAGATCGTCTGCCTGGACACTGTGCGCAACCCCTCAGTCGCGTAAGACGCATCATCTCTATCAGCTGCTCGTGTACTCTTTCGTTCGGCGGGTAGCGACTGCATGCGGTGCCAGACGCAGATATGGGCAGACCGAAAAAAAGTTACCAATGCCAATTAGGAAGCCGCTTACAAGGAATCGCGGCGCACTGCCAAGCGAGACTGCTGGATTTGACTCGTTCAATTTAGTTCTCGATATAATAAGGCAAAAATGACGGGATGTGACTGCTTTAGACAATACTGGAGCTGAGCATCACTTGAATTACTTCGTAAAAGATTCATCGCTTCGCATCCCTTTGCATAACTTGGCATTACCTCATATATCCACTATCAGCAAGGAACTGATCAGCTCTGCTGTGAGTACAGTAGTTTGTCCACTGCTACAAGCGACACCTGGCTTTTTATTACTATGTATTTGGGAAAGCTCATAATACTCACACCTGCTATGTATATCACGCAGCATATCACTGCTCATGTCACGGCACATTTACAGATTTCTATATTTGGTTAAGCATATTTCTCGCTGAGTAGTTTCCTTTCTTTTTTTCCTGAATAGAATACCTGAAAGCTACGTCAAGGACAAAACTACTGAAAGCTCGAAATAAGGCGAAGTCCACAAATTGCTCATTTCAGAATAAATACAGGTATATTCCATGCACAAAGGGTAGATATTGGTCCACATTTGTCACGTCATCTCGACGCTTTGTGAACCCCTACCTTATGCCGAGGAGATGTTGCTGGCACGATTCCTTTGTATAACTACGCTCAGTTCACTTCGCGCCAGCGCGATTATCCGTAGTGCAACCGCATTATCAAACGCTTAAGTGGCAGGTCCCCTCCTCCTAATGCCAGATCACGTCGAAAACTACGGCAATTTAAGACAGACAACAATGTGCTGCAACTTTATGTTTACACCACTGATGGACTTCTCTGGGTTCCAGTTCGTCCACGTTCTCTTTGTCACGAAGTTCTCGAAGCCTTTCATGACGACCCACGTGCAGGCCAGTTGGGATATCACAAAATACACAACCACATCAGGCAACCTTTCTACTGGCCTGGCCTCTCTACCTTTGTGGCCCAGTGCGTTGCGTCTTGCCCTTTGTCTCAACTGTGGAAGTGACCAATTTTGAGCCCAGCTGGTCCATTAGAGCCAATCATATGTCCCGAGACACCTTTTGTCATTGTTGAGATAGATTTAGTCGGGCGTTTTCCAATCACGCCAAGAGGACATCGATGGATAGTGACAGCAGTCGATCACCGGACGCGGTACGCAGAGACTGCTCCTCTACGTACAAGTTCTGCCTCAGATGTCGCCTATTTTCTTCTCAACACCATTGTGCTACGTCACGGTGCACCTTACGTCCTGTTGAGTGATCGCGGCAAACTCTTTCTGTTCACAATCATTGACGACTTCCTGTGTATTTGTGGCACAATGCACAAAACAACGTCAGCCTACCATCCTCAAACTAAGGGGTTGACACCAGAATTTCATCGCACACTAATAGACATCTTATCGATGTACATAGGAGAAAACCATGACAACTCGGGCACAATTCTTACTTTTGTTGCGTTTGAACACAGCACCTGTGTCCAACGAATAACTAATTACTCTCCATTCTACCTAGTGTACGGCCATGCACCAACATTCACCATCGGCGTCTCTCTTGAATGTTCGAAATAACGCCTTGTCAACCGTATCCGAGCAGTTCATCTCAGCTTTTAATAATGTCGGCCAGGCGCATGCTTTAACACAGAAGCCAGTCAGCAAGATCGCAAACCGCGTTATCATAGCTCTCATTGCGATGTTTCCTTGGGTCCTGGAGATGAAGTCCGGCTTGGCACATCTACTCGTACTCCAGTATTAGGCCACAATATGCAGTTCCGTTATATTGGGCCCTATTAATTCAGTGAACAAACGTCGCCAGTGAACTATTGTGCCTTTCTCGTCGAGCTTTCTTCAGATCGTCGCTGTCAAACGTCTGAGATTGTTCATGTTTCGCGTCTTAAACCATTGATTCGACGTCTCGTGTCGGTCTAAGATGCGGCCTTGCTGGCCGCTTGCAAGAGGAGGGGGGGGGGGGAATCAGGGAATTATTCTTAACATTATTCATGCGCTTCATCTCGTTATCTCTATATACTCAACATCACCACTTAGGCCTGGGTTGTGGGGATGAGGCTCGGCCAATAAAAAAGAGTGCTTTGGTTCTCAACGCTGCGTTGCAACATATAAAAACAAGAAGATTCCTGCTCTAAACGTCGTTTTGCAGTAATTACATATTATAATAAAATAATAATAATAATAATACTATGATGACAATACCAACGTGAGGGAATATATATCTCTGAACACTGATTTTAATGTGAGGTATGCCGTAAGGAAGGGTTCTCAAAATTAATTAGAAAAAAAAAGAATATTCTTTAACGTATACTGACATAGCACCGCTGCGCCGTTCTCAGTTTAAGTTGAACCCTCTTTGTAAGCCTCCAGGTAGGGTGTATTCTAGCCACCTTACTACAGGTTTCTGCTTCATAGGGAAGCACCGGCCAGATGCAATGCAACTCTTATATACATTCCTCTTGGGGGATAATGATGGTCTATTAGTCATGATTTCAGAATGTTTGCCGAATGTCCGCCTCCCCCTTCTTATTGTTCTAGTTACATCAGTCCCATGGTTTGACTCCGCGGTTACTACCTGTCCTTAGTACAGGTACTATTTTACAACTCCAAGTGCACTGCTACAGTGCTACCTGTCTCGAAACACAGCAGTCTTCCGACGTTCTTGTATATTACTTTCGCTTTCTGCAGATTAGTTTTCAGACCTACCTTTCTGCTATCCTTGTCTAATTCAGCAATCATGAATTGCAATTCATCCCCTGAATTGCTCAGCAATGCAATGTCATCAACAAAGCGCAGGTTTCTAAGGTACTCTGCATTAACTCTTATCCCTAATTCTTCCCATTTGAGGCGTGTGAAAACCTGTAAGTTCGCAGTAAATAGCATTAGGGAGATCAATTCCTCTTGTCTCACACCCTTCTTTACTGGTATTCAGTCGCTTTGTTTATGGAGAACTATGATGGCAGTTGATCCTCTGTATACTTATGCCGGAATATTTATGTACGCTTTGTCAGTGCCCTTCTTTCTCAGTGTCTGCGTGACTGCTGATATATCTACTGAATCAAATGCCTTCTCGTAATCTGTGAAGGTTATGTACAGTGATCAGCTGTATTCTGAGCCTTTCTCTATCACCTTACTGATAGTATAAATGTGGTCAATTGTTGATTAGCGTGTTATAAATCCTGCGTAATGCTTTTATTGCAATCATAATGTTGTCCTAATTCTGCTAGCAATTGCCTTTGTAAACAGCTTGAATACGACGGAGAGCAAGCTTATAGGCCTGTAATCCTTCAAGCACTTGTCGTCCCATTTGTTATAGATTAAGATTATGTTAGCATTCTTTCAAGATTCTGGTACCCTCACACACACTTTGTAAACAGAAGGCCAGTTTCCCTGATACAATCCGTCTTCCGTCGTTCAGCAGATGTGATGTTACCTGATCCTCACCAGTAGCTTTGCCTATTTGCATTCCCTTTGAAGCTTTCTTGACTTCTATGATAACTGGTGGTATGTCAACTGTATTACTACTAGTTTTTATATTATGGTCGTTGTTGTCCTGGTTGCTGCACAGATATCTATATATCTCCTCTTCTATTTCAACTCTTCTATTCATATTGATAGTTGCATTGCCTTCCTTGTCTCTTGGTGCATACATCTGCTTTTTTTTCCTATCTCAAGTTTTCTTTTCACCGCTTTGACGCATCCTCCGCTCTTTACAGCGTATTCAATTCTCTCTACTTTATACTTTCTGACATTGGATACCTCACGCTCATTAACCAACTTCTAAAGCTATGGAAATGCTATTTTGTCTGTTGTGTTCGACGGTTTCATGATTTGATAATCCTTGAAGGTTGGACATGTTCTTCATCTCCTGGAACAGCTTACTAGTGTCCTGTCTAACTACCGTTCCTCCAAGTTTCACTGCATGCTTTCAAATGATACTCGTCAGATTATAATTCATTGCGTCAACGCTAAGGCAGGTTGCGTTGAAAATAGCCGAGTATCTGTTCTGAAGCAAGACTCTGTAACCCCTCTTAGTGCTAGCACATTGTTTGGCTTCTTGCGTGTCAGTTTCTGTCGTTGCTTCTTCAAGTCTAGGCGAATTCAAGACCTTACCTTCTATGGTCACTGCATCGTACCTTGTCGAGCACTTCCACATCCTGCATGATACCTCGGTGTGCAACTCAGTATATAATCTATTTCGTTCTTTTTTTCTCCATTAGGGCTCCTCCATGTCCACTTAAGGTTCACTTATTATGGAAGAAGGTATTCAAGATCCGTAAATTATTGCGTTCTGCGAATTCTACCAACTCTCCTCGGACATTTCTAGTGCCAATGCAATAATCCCCTACTGCCTCGTCTCCAGCCTGCTTCATCCCTACCTCTGCATTGAAGTCACCCATTAGCATCGTATACTGTGTTTCACCTTACTCATTGCCGATTTCACGTCTTCATTGAAGCTTTCAACTAATACAATATCATGCCTGAATAGGCGCCTAAGCCTAACCATCTTCACCTTGTATCTCTGATTCAGTTTATGAAGCCTACTACCCTTTCATTAATGCTATAGTATGCCCCGGTGATACCAGCTATATTTCTGTGAATAAAGAACTCCACACCCAGTTCTCTTCTGTCAGCCAAGTCGACAGCGGAGGACGTGCCCATTCTGTGGCACTGTGTCGGCCCCATCTGTGCTTCTAACCTCTCTGAGTGCTACTAAGTTCTATTCAACACCCTCTAGTTCCTCGAATATCCCCGCTAGACTTGCCTCATTAGATGAAGTTCTAGTGTTAAACGTTGCCAAGTACAGGTTTTAACGGTGGCCTGTCCGGACCCAGAGATTCTTAGCAGCATCTGCTGCGTCACGTATCTGATCACTGCTGTGGTAGGTTGTTTCGCAGCCACTGGGTACAGAGGGCCAAGGGTTAATTTGCGTATTCATGTTAGAGCGATGGAAAGGAAAACGATATGTGTAACTTTAAGAGACAAGAACAGAGCAGAGTTGGCCAGCGAACATACTGGAATTAAGGGTATCATAGTTGCAATCGAGAAGAAGAAATGAACATGGGCCGGACATGTAGCACGCAGGCAGGATAACCACTGGTGATTAAGGGTAACTGACTGGGTTCCCAGAGAAGGCAAGCGGGATAGGGGGCGACAGAAAGTTAGGCGAGCCGGTGATATTGGGAAGTTTGTTGGTATAAAGCGAAAGCAGCAAGCACAGGATATAGTTGACTGGTGGAACATGGGAAAGGCCTTTGTCCTACAGTACGTGGGCGTAGTCAGGCTGATGATGATGTTGATGACACAGCAGCGAACACGCGTGCATCTAGCGGTTCGTCTTCACCGAAATACGGCGTCGGCGGCTGGGATCTAACCTGTGACCTTCGGACCAGCAGCAGAGCACCGTAACCACTGTACCACCGAAGCCGACATCCAATAAACATAAAAGAATTGCGATAATCTTAACCGACCTTGCACTTGAACATCCACCGCTGTTTTGTTGTGGCTATGGGGTTTGACTGCTAGCCCGAAGGTTGGGAGATCAAATCCCAGCCGCGGTCTTTTCGTTTTTTGAAGAGGTGAAAACGCTTGTGCCCCGCCGTGGTGGTCTAGTGGCTAAGGTACTCGGCTGCTGACCCGCAGGTCGCGGGATCGAATCCCGGCTGCGGTGGCTGCATTTCCGTTGGAAGCGGAAATGTTGTAGGCCCGTATGCTCAGACTTGGGTGCACGTTAAAGAACTCCAGGTGGTCGAAACTTCCGGAGCCCTCCACTACGGCGTCTCTCATAATCATATGGTGGCTTTGTGACGTTAAACCCCGCATGTCAATCATCATCAAAACGCTTGAGGTCCATGCACCCATATTCATTTGTGTTCACTTCAAAACCTCAGCTGGTCGAAATTTTCAGAGCCCTATTTTGCAATGTCCCTCATAATCACATCATGGTCTTGGGACGCGAACTCCGATAATTACTGATACCATGGTCGCCCACGGCACCAGAATAACCATGTACTTTCTCTAGTGCAGTGCCGAAATTCCTCGCACTTCTAGTAGCACCCAAACTATGCACTGCGCACGCGGGACCATCCCGTAGAGCGGCAAATCGCAGTCGCATGACTCGATACGAAGCAGATGATTAAAACGGCATTAATCTACATCAAATTCGTCTTGCTACACCAGCGTCCGACACAGTACGGCCGCGGTATGACCACCAGGCACTTTGATAGGTTATTTCTTGATTGCATCGGCGTAAGATGTCAATAGCACTCTGTTACGCTGAAGCAATCACTAATAAATTACCTGTACGTGTAGTTCACACTGAGATACGAGAAAACCGCTGTAACATCTGTTGCTGTCTTTTCGTGATTACGTGACGCAAATGAAAAATGTATCTATGACATTGAATCCGACTATGCTATAACCAAGTTTTTATAAATTGCAGAAGTTTGTCTTAAGTAAAAATAAAAAGAAAACCTGCTGCTGAGCACAATAAACCTACGGTTGATTTATCTAAATTCGCAGAAAACTGCAGCATTTTTTTTTCTAGTTTTTGGCACACTCTCTAATTTTTTATAAGTTTCGCACCGTAATTTGGTTGTCCGTTACGAACTTTTCTGGTTCATTTTTCTTTCAAGCTTTCTTCATGCGTCATACTTGCTCCTTTTCATAGTGGTTCGTTCCAGCGCTTTTCTGCTGTGGTAATCGAGACAGATCGCTCTCGTTTGCCATGTCACCTTGGCGCGAGCAAAACAGTACTTTTTTTTGTCGCACTACATCGCAACGTGGAGTTCAATTAATGCATAGTCTGACATGACATGTGCACTCGGGGTGTGGCACTGTATTTTAACGAAAACACAAAAAGTTGTAGACAAAACAAGTTTTTGCGGCACACCCCGAAGAGACAGGGGGAATACAGGAAAGGCTGGATCATTAGCTGTAGACTACCTCTAGTTTGTTAGCTAGCCTGTAGGGAAAAAAATGAGAGGGTGAGATAAAAAGAGGAACCTGAGTTGGCACAATTCACAACAGACATACACAGTGCAGCGTGTCTAAAAGCCATCACTCAATCCACGTGTTTTCAATAACTGCAGAAACACTCGCAATGCTTTCATGACTGATGAACTAGAAAGCAAGGCTCCCAAAATTTTTAGTTCTGTAGAACGCCGATCATCGAGCCTTCTCAAAAGTCACAATGAAGAGTTCGACGGTGTTCGCAAATTCAGAGACCGCGGAACAAAAGGTGATCTTCAGTGTCAGGTTAACTTCATAGAAAGCCGCACAAACAAAGCTTTTTAACGCCATAGCGTTAAGGCTGAAGTATATACAGCGCTTTGTCAGCATTTTAGTCAGCGTTTTTCCGGCGTTTCGTACGCTGGTGTCACTTGGCATCGACTCTGCCGGTGACGGTGGCCGAAACGTTCACTTCTGGACGATTATGATATCTGCAGCATCGGGGTCGACGCCGAAAGTGAGTCGATGAATGGAGAACCAATCAGCGCACAGGTGCCAGCGACTTCCGCTACATAAAAGCATAGTTACAGTGTACTAAAAGAGGGCAGTGGGCCTACTCCGCCACTCCTTTGACGCATTTGGCGTCACATAGGAGAAGTGGCGCAACAGGCATGTTCAATGAAAACTCCGCCTGCAGAAGCAGCTCGCCGATGGCCGGTCGTAATAGTTGCGACGCGCATGTCTTCGATATTTGTAATAAACTTGCATGTTTTGACTACCCTGTGACTATATTAGGAGCGTATGTTGGTCTCGGCTCGCAGTGCTTTCATTTTCTTTTGCGACACAGCTTCCGAAAAATCAGTCCGATGGTAGCCAGCGCAGTCTGTTCTTTCTCCTTTCTAGTGCGATGCGATGCAGTTGACGCTTTGTGTGTTTGTTGATTGATTGCTTTGTGGGATTTAACATCCCAAAACCACCGTGTGTGTGTGTGTGTGTGTGTGTGTGTGTGTGTGTGTGTGTGTGTGTGTGTGTGTGTGTGTGTGTGTGTTTGTGTGTGTGTGTGTGTGTGTGTGTGTGTGTGTGTGTGTGTGTGTGTGTGTGTGTGTGTGTGTGTGTGTGTGTGTGTGTGTGTGTGTGTGTGTGTGTGTGTGTGTGTGTGTGTGTGTGTGTGTGTGTGTGTGTGTGTGTGTGTGTGTGTGTGTGTGTGTGTGTGTGTGTGTGTGTGTGTGTGTGTGTGTGTGTGTGTGTGTGTGTGTGTGTGTGTGTGTGTGTTTCTGGGTGTGCGTGAGCTCTCTCGAGTTGTTTGAATATTTTTGACAAGCAGTTTGCTTGTTCAGGCTACACCGTTTTTTTTTCACTTCGTCGAGAAGAATGATGTATCCTTTAAAATATACGGTTTGATACAGTGACCAAATGTCCGGTTCATGCTGCGTAGACTAAACCTAAAATAATTTTGTAACAAGCTAGATTATGCCCGTCCTTCCACGACATAATTAGAAAACTCTGCACATTCGCTTCCTAGAAAAGCTTTACCATGCAGGCGTTCCCACTGGGCTTACGCCTTTATTATGAAGTGAAATAGTAGCGCTTAAGTGTCTTCTGTTCTTCAGTTGTAAAACACGGCACAGCACATTTCTGGGGTTAATAATAATCATGCTTATATAGAGACACGCATCTTAGGCATATGTAGAACCACATAATGAAAAAATAAAGACACTACCGAAGCTCCTGCTCCTGACACGAAACTATTATTTCCAAGAACTTAAGTACACCATCTAGCCACTGCTTTACACTTTATTCACTTCATGTGCAACGGCTCAGCTTGAACTGCTTGGATCTCTCCCGTTTTCCTGCCTTGTCAGTGTTCAGTCCTTTCGCATAAAATGAAGACGTGTGACAACGTAAAAAGTAATTAGTTTCGCTGTGAGGGTATAGCTGCGTGCACACTGCAACTAACTTCAATTGAATGTCTGCTCTGAACAATTGCAAATATGTTGATAATGCTGTCAGAGTGCAGCTCACTCTGGCAGAAACATTCTGTGAAGATATCCTCGAGCTTTTTTATGAAGCCGTACGATGAAGGAGGCCTCCTCTGTCACAAAAGTTGGCTAGCCGAGCAAGTTGAAAACAGCATCGGTGTGGATAATGGGTCTTCTAGGATCTATCCGCACTTCTTTTTTCATCGATAATATGCGTATGGCCTCTGAGCACATAACGCGGTTACAAGTGGAGTTTGCAAACTGCGCTGGTGTCTTCCAGGGGCTTGTCCTCTATGTGCCAGTTCTTCTCGCGTTCTATCCGCCTGTTTTCATCCTTCGAAACGCCAAACAACGACAGCTTCGGCCCAACCTTCACGAACACATAGCCTGTTTGACACCCAAGTGCGTAACAGTGGTTTTGCCGTTGTTGCGGCATGGCTCAGGTTCTGAAAAACATACGGACGTCTTGCGTGGTGCGAAACGCTCAAAATTGGCGGGAAATACTTGGCGCAACAATGTCCACAGCAACACAACGTGGCTCGCACTCTGCTGCTCTGCAGACCTTGACCAAGTCAGCTGCAGCGTGCCTCCCAAACCTGTTTCATTGATGGCGATTCCAGTACCGCCGTTTGTGCGAACAGAGAGCTACAAACGTGTGATGTTTCTGGAGCCACTCCTCTACATACCCTCCGCAGGAGAGTGAGCCCACTGCCCGCTTCCAGTACGCTGTAGCATTGTCACTGCTGCCAAAATGGCTGCCTCTTGCCTCAGATCTATTAAAGTCGTCGCCGTGCTCTCAGTGACCCGCAAATCCTCAACTGAAGTTCGGATTTGACTTGGCTTCTTCCCCATAAGCTTTGACAGCGAGCACTCGGGAATTCATTCGAACCATTTTCGAGCGCCATACTCAAGTCTATTGGTAGTGGTAGCAGCTACTGAGTGTATTGGCTGAATACGTGGCCTCAAAGATGTACAACAACATCAAAGCGCAGGGGCCGTTGCGAGTTTCTGGTTCTTCTTATTCCCAACAGCTCATGCTACGAGTAAAAAAAAACTTTTTGGTGGTACTGTGAATTGTTTCCCTAGCCTCAGAACTGCAAACGATACAAGAAACGTATATTCAGGAATATTTCTTGTTGCTGCATTGACGGACACTACACACTGCTTTGCGAGGTGTCGGGTTCATGCTCTTCGACACGATGTGTAACGCAAGAGTGTACTAGAACTTTTGAGTGGTGCGACCGAAACGCTTTCCTCTTGCTTTCTTCATCCCCAACTTGTGGCGAAAGTAGCGGCGGCGCTGCCATCGCCCAATCTTCCCACTTGGTTTACTCGGCTGGCTCGGCGGCATGGCCGGCATGGCCGGCATCTCGGTTTTAGTCGCGAAATGGTGAAGAACTAGCGTCTAAACCATTGTTACGCGCCAAATTGCACAACTGGATATCCGCGTGTGCAACAAAGTCGGAAGTTATCACTTTTTAAGGCCCCGAAAGACGAAAAACGACGACTTCTTTGGGAGCGGAACCTCCATCACCTTGACAAGCCGCTTGACGCCGATTGTGCTGTGTGCGAATTACATTTCAAACCGCATTTCATTGTGAGAGACTGCGTACATGTTATCAATGGTGTTCAAGTCCGAATTCCTAGGGGAACGCCGACACTTGGCCCTGATGCAGTCCCGACGATCTTGCCCAACCTGCCTGCATATTTGACGCTCAAAACTCCGGCTCCGTGCACCCAAACAAAGCGGCGTCATCAGTGTGTACCGGCTGAGAATGACAACAGAAAACGGCAACGCATTAGCACTCCTGCACAGCTCCTTGTGGATACCAACGGTGCAACTTCTGCAGATGGCGACAAAGCTGACGAGGCAACCTCAAGTCCCTCGTCTGACGCGGTTGTCACTCTCGGTGACCTTCGTGGTCTTGTCCTACCATCAAAGTCATGGGCGCTACACGAGTTTCCTGGATTTGCCGGCGTGTCGTACGTAGCGTGCTCACTGAATCCTAGCACTCGTGAACTTTGCATTCAATGAGCTGTATACTTCACCTGTGCAGACAATAGAATCGTGCAATGTGAAGCATTCGTGCAAGAGAAACTAATGAGCAAGTCCAGTTTAGTAACTGTTCGAGAAGCCTCAGATGCTCTGCAGCTTGTTGCAAGCGTTCCACTCTGTTGTGGAGCAGCAGAAACTTCATTTTTGCCACCATCGGACCTTACCCACGGTCTACACGCGCAAATGAAGTCAAGATGAGAAATCTTGTACAGTGTCAAAAGCGCACAGAAGCACCTAATATTGAGTAGGCTATAAATTGCTACAGTGGCGTAAAAAGGATGTCATTTTTCATGCATATTTTCTTACACTCTTAATTTTTTGACGGTACACCAAGAAAAAAAAACAATTTTTCCTAGAAAAGGCTTGTAAGCGAGAGAACGTCCAAATAATGACGGGAAATCTCAAAATAAATCTTTGATCTTGGATCTTTTTGTAATAAACCTGTGATGGTAAATTTAGCAGCATTAGGGATCTCGGTGCATAATTCATCAATCTAAGCCAATTCATTGCTGCACTTCAGTGTCCCTTCAAACGATCTTTCAACCATAACATCTTTTTTTTAATGCATTTTGGAAAGACAACCATAACTCTGTCGTTCTGTTTGCTTTGCTTTATGTTATCTTTTGTATCCTGGCTCTATATTTTTTGTTTTTTACAATTTACCTAATTGCAAATTTATTGTTTTAAAAATATGTAAACCTTGCATTTTATGTTATCAATTATGATTAACATTAGTTACGACTTGGATTTACAGTGTTGTTGCGTTTTTTAAACTCTCAAAATCTTCCACTACTATGTTTCACCTAAGACATTCTTTTGCAGTATTACGTATTTGCATTTCTGTGGGTCCTACAACAATTAATCTATTCCCCTATTTCAAAACCAAAGGGAGATTTGGAAAAACTCTGCTGTTCTTCAAATAATATCAATAAAGCCTACTTTTTTGTCATGTGTGCCCGCAGCCCCAAGCAATGAGCCTTTTATTTGAGTCCAGCTTTGATGCTTTACGTGGAATGGACCAAGAGTTCTTCATTTTGTGTGCACCATATTCCTTTTTTTTTTTTGGGTGGGGGGGCGGCGCTTCCGATGTGTACCAGCCAGCTGGTTTCTCGTCTAAAATGTGTACACTTTAAAAATTAGAAAAAACGCGCTCGTTATATTGTACAATGTGCTATGCTGCTTCGGGCTGCAGTGCGGTCAGCAGCAACCTCAATAGCAATAATGTCAAATAACCTTTATTTGCACGAAAAAGGGGAGGTATGTGAATAAGAAAAAAAAGAGGGAGATCATCTTCCCACTAGGCGCGGCAGAGAGGTACCAACACGTACGCGTAACGCCTGCCAGCCATCCGCCCGGGAAGATTGGTCGACGCCAGCGCCACCGCATCATTCCACGCCGACACGGCCGCTCCCAGGCAGCTGCTCACGCCACTCAAAAGCTTCTAGTACACTCTAGTAACGCTGTGCTGGCGCTGGCTTCAACACTTTCCATGTGGCTGGCCGCTCGCTCTGGCGGCGTTTGTATCATGACGCCAAGGGACGCAACGCCCGAAGACGCTGCCAAAAACGCTGCATATAGTTCGGCCTGTAAAGAACTCTTTCGCAGAAATTCCAGTGCTGGCATCGGCATCGGCGTCGTCATACTGTGAGCGAAAAATTATCATAATATGCGTGACCAAAAAATCGAGAACGATGCAAATAAAATAAATAAATTATAAAAAAACCTGGTGCAGAGTTGGGACGGAACCAGGGTTGTCGGGGTCCGATTGGGAATCGAAGCGAGGTCGTTTGCGTGGCAAGCGCATGTTCCACCACACGGGCACGCCTCTCCTTGTGGAAACACTGAAAACAACTTCTTTTCCTTGAAAGTGCAGTGAAAGTAGCTTTCACGTCTCACAAACACACGTGTCTTGTATATAGGCCTCACAATGCAACATAAAATATTGCATTAACAATGCGAGGTCAAGTGGCCATTGTCAATGGGCGTGAGAATATGTGATTATCATAATGACTATATGGTTGAAAGTCACCATCCCAGTAAAAGAAGCGCACAAGCTACTGTGCCTATTCCCAGAAGGCCAAGTAGGGGATGCATAGCAAATTCGTACAGATTTCATGCACTAAGTGTTTGAGGTGTGCACTACGAACAGAACATCAATATCGCGTTCAACTCCTAAAAGTAAAGCTTTAGGGTCCCCTAATATTTTCTTTGGTTTTCTATTTTCGCATTTACAATGCACTGTATCAGGTAACACCAAAATAAAACATGCATTGATTAATTGATTCATTCATTCACAAATTTATTGATTGATTGAATGGTTGTTTTATTTGATTAGATTTGATTCGATTGGCTGATATGTAAGGTTTACCGTCTGCAAACCACCATATGTTTATGAGAGACGCCGTAGTGGAAAGCTCCGGAAATGTTGACTACCTGGGGGTTCTTTAACATGCACCAAAATTTGATCACATGGGCCTAAAGCATTATGGCTTCCATTGAAAATGCACTCACTGCAGTCGGCCTTTGATCCCTTGGCCTGCGGGTCAGCAGCTGAGTACCTTATCCATTAGACCATTGCAGTGGGGATTGATTTATTGAGTGATTTACATACTACGCAGTTTAGACATCTCTGCAGCATTATGGGAAACATTTTACATGTGTACTTTTCACCCCAAAGCTATATATAGCAAAACTAATTTGGGATGCTAGGGCTTGAAGACCAATGAGAAGTGGTTTCAGTTTCAGCTTCCTTGGCGTGTGATACTAAAAAAGCACGTCCACGGTTATATAGCAGTCCCGTTGTACTTTTTGACAAGAATTCAGTCTGAAAACCGTAGGCTGATGAACTCATTCAGGAGTGAACTCACTCCGTCACCCTCAGACTCAAATCAAGCCGTGAGTATGAATCGGAGTGAGTTTGAGTGAGTACTATCTTCGTGAGTTGGAATCCGGCTGAAGAAAATTTTTGTGAGTGTGAGTCCGAGTCATTTCTAGTCAGTCTAAGTCCGAGCGAGTCGAAAGCGCGATATATATTTGTTGAAAGAGTCTGAGTGTGTTCCAGTTTCTTTCCCCGACTTATGCTTAATATAGAGTGAGGACGCATTTGCCTTGTAAGCCCGAGTGAGAACAAGCAAAGTAGTGATGACAGAGATAGTGTTAAAAAGCAGTAGACAGCCACGAAAAAGAACGAAAAAAATGAGCACTAAGAAGAAGTCGACAGCGAGAGGTACTTAAAATGAATGGAAGCAGAAAACGTCATTCACAGCCGCTGGGAAAGACGTGAAGAAAATGCTACGTTTACTTCTCTTTCTTTCGAAGCGTTCTATAATTTTGCATGAAGCGGCAAACTATTAATAAAATTATTTTTCATTGTAGTTTTTCTCGTGCAGCCCATTGAGAACGTATACCCGTCTAGTAATGAAGCTGCATCTATACTTGACATCACACACATTTGCGTGAATAGCAAAATTCAAGCTGTCTACTTAAGCGTGATGAACGTCCCCAGAGATCTTATTACTATTCAGAACTTTTAGTCGGTATTCACAGCTGTCCACTAATTTACTCAACCTCGCTTCGAATTACCACAACCAACCGAATTATTCAAAGAACACAAGCAAAGACGAAAAAAGGAGTCGGGGAAAAATTAAGCATCCAATCCTGGAGTGACCCTGCCTGCTAACTCTCTTCATTTTTTATTTGTCGCCATCGCTGACACTTTATAAATGCAGGCTGTCACGGAGAAATACAAAACTGACATCTGACGATGTTTTCATCTTGCTCTTCGCTGCCTTTTCTTCAGGAATATTTTTCTTGGAAATCTTTAGCACCACGGCACCGTAATTTAGTTGACATGTGAGGACCTCTGTACAAGTATATAGTGTGTGACTTATCGGCACGCAAATGAGATGATAGAAATCTTTAGCACCACGGCACCGTAATTTAGTTGACATGTGAGGACCTCTGTACAAGTATATAGTGTGTGACTTATCGGCACGCAAATGAGATGATAGAGTAAGTGCTGTTTTTTTTTTTTCAGATATCGTTGGTGCGCAACTTTCGTCACCTATAAGTTGATATGGTAATTTGGTGCAGTGCACAGCCCGATAACAACGTTTCTATTGTACTATACAACTTAGCCGCAGCATAATGTCTGCCAATAACCTTAATGCTCTATCCGATGTTAAGCACAAATGAATCATCCGGCAAACCCGTAGAGTCAAATCTCACTACCCACCTGGCCAAATAACCACTGGCTCTCTCAAATCTTTTCCGGCACACCTCGACTTCCAGCGGAATATCTGGCTGGTGATTGGCTATTCAGCGGCACCGTAATCATGGGACCGAAAACTATTGGGAGACACAAGATTCCAAGCATTGGGGGTAGCAATTGAAGCTTACCGAAACTGCGTGACCGGTTCCACGCACCGCCAGGGAATTTCGGGCCTGCCGCGTAGACCATTCGGGGAGAATTTCGATTCGCAAGCTCTGGAATCGCTTTTAGCAACACCATTTGCGAGCGAACGCGGGGGCTTCGGCGTTGGAATGTCTACAACTGCCGTACTGGTCAGGCTTCCGCTATGCGTAAATCTAAGCGTGTTTGTTCGTGCCATCTCGTTCCTTGGTATTCCTTCAGCACCAACTTGATTGAAGCAGGTTTGATTATCTTTTTTTGTGATGTCCGTGATTGCGTAATCATGAAAGGTCACAGGTGTGTACGCACCAATTCCATGCAATTTCTTTACGCAAAAATCATTCATTGTGATAAGTTGCACCTGCATTGTACTCACGCTTGTTTTTGTTCCAAACCACCTAGTCGTTTTTATTCTTTTTTTTTGTGAAAGGCAATAGGTGTGGATGTTTATCATCCTTTACCTCATGGTTCAAGATTGTTTTTTCTTTCCTTGAGTGTGATTTGCCATTGCCGAGCTGCTTACGCCAACGATCCGTTGTTTCAGAATTTGCCGAGAAATTCTCTCGCATAATATTATCTACGAAGTGCTTTTTGTCAAGCTACCTGTTTGTACCCGGACTGGTTTTTCGATTCTGCAGAGTAATTCGTTAAAGAATGTGCGCCCACTTTTTTTTGTTTTTCATTGTAGCGTATCCAGTGCCAGAGTTCATATTTTCAGCTACTCCAGCTTAGCCATATATGACTAGTATACTAGCGGTTGAAATTAATAATTACAATATAAATAAGTACCGAGTGTACATACCTAGTAAATGCATGTAGAACAGCGTTGCCGGCACTTGCAGCCTTTTTTGCCTCTCGAATAACGGCAAAGGAGGGAAGAATACTATTAAACGCGTTTTTTTTTTTTTTTGCATACCGCAAGCTTTTCTGGCGTCTATCTGCTTATCTATCTGTCTATCTATCTATTTGTTATTCAGCTGCTTACGTCTAGGTGCTCTCGTGATCACCGCTTTCACTTCACGTGAACCAAAATTATTACGGGGTGGTAAGATAACTTTACGAATAAGACGTGCTGGTAAGAAAGTGTTTGACGACGTACGTGACGGAATTGCGAGATTACATGAGTAATCTCGCAATTCCGTCACGTACGTCGTCAAACACTTTCCGCACACAACCGAGGGACAGGTATCTGCCAACTGGTACGCGGATATGTGAGGTCACTGAAAGCTTATACCTACGCAGGAACGATGACAACACACCTGGGTAATTTTAACGCGTCAGCGTAAAAAAAAAGCCGACATCGGCAGCATCTAACCCCGGCATTTTGCGTGGTAATCAGGTTTTCTACCACAGAGCAACGCCTGGTCTCGCTACTACTTTTCAAATAGACCCTCATCTTCATGAAACGTCAATTGTGGCTCAGCGCTGGCTATCCACTTTTATAAACAATACATATGCGCTCCTATGATACAGCCATCATGTCGGTTTATTGTAGTCGGTAAACGTCGATTCTAGTTAGGTGCCATCTACTGAGGTTGATTAATGTAGCAGTAACCAGGGCTATCCTCCTCGCGAGCACCATCCCTTTGTATCACCTTAATACTAATACTAATTTTTCTGTTGGCATCTTTGCACAAGTGCAAACAACTGGTTATATAAACATCTGTGACTGTCCAACATATGCCTCTGCATGCAACATTTGTACATATATTTAACCTCATTTCATCACATCTCGCTCAATAAAAAAATTACAACAGTCACCCTCCCTCCGCATGCTTCGCATACCGTCGATTTCCAAGGTACGTATAATCTGCCAAAATTTTTTGGTACAAATAGGGGGTATCATCTGCCTACGTGAGCACATGCACCGTTCCATCCTAATTGCTGATAGCAAATTATCAGAGCCGCCTCCAACGACATGGCAAGACTACATTTACACAGCAAGTCTGTACTCGATCGCGAGGCTCTCCTTGCCATATTGACGATCACAGCATTGTGCGCAAGCATTATGAGACCTAAAATCGCACAAACCCTCGTTCCACTCTTTCCAAACATCCCGCGAAATTGCTTGTACTGTTAACGGCATTGCTTTCACACGAAATGCTAGGAGGCAAGATATAGCGGCTTACACCACTTCAGGGAGGGTTCATATGCGGGGAAAGGAATAAGAAAAATACGGAGGTGGTACCTAATCTTTCTCGAAAGAGAACCTGTTCGCTTATCTTCGTCTTATAGATCAGCATATGTTCGACTTTATCCAATCAGGTGGCGACGAGCATGGCGACGAGGGGACGGCTCGCCTTCTTAACCAGAAATAAAATTCGCACCTTAGATTCTTGTTTAATCTGGCACTGAAATCTAAGCCCACATATGAAACTATGGGGAAAGGAGGGTTTCTAGTAGTCTGTGTGTATAGACAACTTATGCTTTCGTATTGCTTTTGTGAACAGTAGTGCTTGGCGCCATCTCTTGGCGACAGCAATGGTGTCCTGCCATAAATCAACGGGAAGCTGGCGAAAAAAAATCAAAGCTCGGTAATAAAGCTAGTTATCAGAAACTACTCGGGCTGGAAGTAGCGGAGACCCACTGGAACTTTTTGATGAAATTGCAATGTCGCACTGCAGAGTTTCTTAACCGCCGCCTATTAGAAGTGCGTGAGGCCCCATTGTGAAGCCTTGAAAACTCTGGGAAGCTACGCAGTGTGTAATGCGAGGCTGTAATTTTGCCGAAAGCCTTTCCTCTATATAATCTGGAGTCGTTTTCGATAAGTAGCTTTCTCTGTCATATAAGATTTTTTTTCGCCATCTTGCATTCAGTTACGTCAGGCCACAGCAATGACCGACGAGGGGTAGCGCTGTGCTCACATGTCCCCAGTCTTGGTCATGATTGTGTGATAACGGCAGAAGTTATTATTGCCTTGGGTGAAATTATATATACAACATTACCGAGATTTCGTTCATTTTTCAAGCTTCAAGAGTGAGCGTGAAAATCTTAATGAAAGTTTGTTTGCCTGCATTCTGTATTTCTACTAGGACAAAGCTTTATAACTTTTTTTTGCTTTTACCAGTGACACACCTTCTCAAAATTACTGCACCATTTTTCAAGAAAAACTGCTTTTCCGATATCTTGTATTAATTTAGGAAAAAATACCCAGGCCACCAATTTCCTCTTAAGAAAACCTAAGCCTTATACAACATTGAGTGGCATACATACCTTAACAACAGCTACAATCATTGCCTTGAAAAATGCTTTTCGTTTTAGACGATCAAGAATGTCGAAGCGCACAAACACAGTAGACTAGCCCGACCTCATCAGAGCTGTCGAACTCTTAATGCGTCTTTTCAAGAAAGGAAAGTGAAGGCGCTTGCCTTGCTCCACGTTGTAGTCGCAATAACAAAAAACACACAAAAGACAAACAATAGTGCCACTGCGTTAAAGGAAGGACCCCTTCGGTGGGGACTACAAACAATCTTTTGCAGTGTGCTCTTCAGTGGGGGCACAGTTACTCTCGGAAAAACGGCTGACGAGGCAGCAGCTACTGTGCGCAAAGAACGGATTCTCGGCCTAATTGCATCCCGGGATGCAAGCACTGAGAAGAAGCTGTCACGCAGGAACACCGAAGCGACAAAAGGCGGCGGGATAAGTGAAAGAATAAAAACAGTGATTAATAAAAATGGGAGGAACTAATAGAAGTGCTGAGTGGGTAGATAGCAACGAGAACGACGGCAAGAAAAGGGGTTGAAAAGGGTAGAGAGGTTACTGTGGATTGCAACGTGTCTTCGCCCGAGCCGTGAATTTAGACAGCTCGACAAAGCGGGAAGGGGATGGCATGAGCCCCGACTCGACGCTTGACTGGGAATTAGTAGACCTGTCTTTCAACATTGTATTCTTTTTTGTAACTTTTTTTTCAGTTTTTCCTAATCGTACGAGAAGGTTGCTTTGTAGAGAGTTAAATAGCAAGGGTTGCCTCTTCTGCCTCCTTCCTATTCCTTAATGAAACGAGCATGTCTGAAACTTATTGGTTTTCACTTATGCACTGGTAATTATGCCTAATCACAATGTTTTTGTAGATACAAAAGTGAAATGAAAACGTATCACGCCTTTATTTCATTATTATTAAATTTGATATTTGCATATGTTCAGCGGCACTAAAGCCAAACTATTTCATTGAAAAAATTGATTTGCGAACAATACAAAAAAAGACAAAGCACTGACACATTTGTCTCTTTAAGAGGTCGGTCCCTATTTTCGAGCGCTACCGTGCATGTATTTACCTAAAAAAACTGGAAGTATATCCACGGGGTGAATGATGGAGAGTGGGGTGGAGCAACCGTCCGTCTATTCGTTCTTGCTTCCATCCATCCATGCGTCCGTCTGGGGGACCGTCCATGTGTCCATCCACCCATCTGTGCGTGCGTCTGTTCGTGCGTCCGCACGTCCATCCATGCGTTCATCCCTGCGTTCATCCATGCATCCGCCCCTGCGTCCGTCCATGCGTCCATTCACCCGTGCAGCCATCCGTGCATCCGTCCATGCATCTGTCTGTGTGTCCATTCGTTCATCTAGTCAACACTCCAAGTACCACCATCTCACATCTTTTCATCATATATTGAATGGATAGATATGGCTGTACCCTTTAGATCGGGCGGTGGCTAGCGCCAACAAGCAGTAATACTTGATGAATCAAAAACTATATTTATTTTTTTCCCTTAACAGTGAGGTTGAGGATTCGTACTTTGCAGTGAAGGGTTTAATTTTCACTCGTGCCTTGACTTTAGCCACCAATTAGATAACATCCTTCTAGTTAATTCTACCCGCCTAAAGTCTATTTTGCCCTCACTGTCCCTAAACCCCAGTGCTTTGAAAAACTCTGCGCCATCATCCTGAACTATAAGGTGAAGCACTTTACAGAACATTATCAAATGTTCGGCAGTTTCTTCTTCCTCTCCACTTGCACTGCATACCGTGTCTACCCCTTTCAATTTTGCCCGATATGCCTTGGTTCGCAATACTCCCGTCCTGTCCTCGAACAGTAGAGAACTACCCCGAGTATTATCGTAGATCCTTTCCTTGGCAATTTCCTGCTTAAAATTTTGATAGATCTCTAGCGCGGACTTCTTAATCATGCCAATTCTCCACATATCGGTCTCAGCTTCCTTCACTTTCTTCTTAACCGATAATTCTTTTTGGTTTGGCCCCTGCTGTTTTCCAAGTATTTACCAGTCAATTTTCTGGTTCGCTTCCACCATTTTGTATCGACATTCTTCATGTACAAGTAGCTGAATATTTTCCTAGCTCAACGCTCCTCCCCCATTTCTCTCAATCGCTTCTCAAATTTTATCTTGCTGCTAGCTTCCCTGCCCTCAAATGATGTCCATCCCATATTACCTTGTACTCCCTGATTTGGTGTATTCTCGTGAGCTCCTAAGGCAGGCCTACATATTCCACGTTGCTTAATTTCTAATCTTGCTTGAACTTCTGATCTCATGCACACGACCGCATTGCCGAACGTCATACCAGGAGCCATGACTCCTTTCCATATTTCTCTCACAACATCATACCTATTGTAATTCCACAATGCCCTGTTTTTCATTACCGCTGCATTCCTGTTACCTTTAGTCGACACGTATATTTCGTGTTCCCTTAGGTACTCGGCCCCATTGCTTATCCATACGCCCATATATTTGTTTTTATCTGTTATCTCTAGCGTTACCTCCTGTATTCTAAGCTCACTACCTTTATTGTAATTAAAAATCATGACTGCTGATTTTTCCTTACTGAATCTGAAATCTAACCTATCTCCCTCATTACCGCAGATGTCCACCCATCTCTGCAAATCTTCCTTGTTGTCGGCCATCAGCACTATATCATCTGCGTACATCAATGCTGGTAGCGCCTGTTCAATGAGTTTTCCTTGTTTGACGAAAGAGAGATTCAAGCCAGGTCCACTTTCCTCTAATTTGGGCTCTAATCCTTGTAGGTACATCATGAATACTAAGGGTGACAGGGGACACCCCTGTCTAAGCCCCCGTTTTACCTCTGCTGGCTTGGATACCTGTTTTCCCGCTTTATAATTACCTTGTTACCTCTATAGAATTCCTTTGAAATATTTGTGACTACATCTTCCATGCCTAGTGTGTCATGTATTCCCCACAAGTCCTCTTGAACCACGCTATCGTACGCTCCCTTGATATCCGAAAATTCCGCATATAGAAGCACCGCCATCTAGCGGATATTCCAATGACTAAACGAGAGGTGGCACACGCACACTTTCTTACGCCTTGCGCTTCGTGTCTACTTCCCACCTTCAACCACCTCGAGTTTATGGTATATACTAGTTCACTGTATTCAAGGCACTGCGGCCCAACGCTCGCTAAGCCTTTCTGAAACCAAGGAGTTTACGCCCAGCGAGTAAAACGTAGCAACCTTTTCTTGTCAGATAGTGCTCATTGCACATGCCAATGGCTGCTAATGGGGCATGAAAAACAGAAGAATTCAGCTTTTAGTTAACGCGCCCGCTGCGAACTTTTTATTGTTCAACAACGCACAGGAGCAATCTCCCACAGGCACCACTTGCAGGTCAAAGCGTAAGACATGTTACACACTACAACGAGGGACGAACGGGTGCCGCTTTAAGAATCTTCGCCCCTGAATGACCACCAGCATTAATCAAAGGCTCACAGCAGCAGAGGCTCCGAGGGTAACTTCCGGATGACAGCTGAGTGCACGTTGCCAACGCATTCTTTTTGCAAAGCCTTTGTCATCAAGTTGGCTTACGGGATTATGCAGAGCACGTCTTGAGCCCTGAACCTCAGTTAATTAGCAAACAATTATTTAATCAGCACATCACTTCACTCGTCGATGGTGGATGACAAGATGAGCTTACAGCCGTAATATTTCCTTTGACAGCTGTCAAAAGGAAACATGGAACTTTTTCTCATACTGTGATCATCATTACATGTATATACATATGTAGGTTCTAAATTTTTTCTGCCTCACACCCACCCTGGCGGATTGGGTGAGAATCGGGTAGCTTAGAAAATAAATGTTCAAATACAAAAAGAGAATAATTTCTTGTCTTGTACAGCAAAAATATTTTCTAGTTATTCTTTGGTAAAAAGGTAAATTGAATAAATAATACTGAAATTGAATTACTAATATAAAAAACTATGTAGCCTACATTGGTTAACTAGGGGCCTTTGGAACTACGGGTAATGCATGAATCTCTTAGACTGTTCAATAAAATTTTGCATGCTTTTCCGTTGCTCTGCCCAAGGGTAAGTGTGCCTAGGAATAGTAAATTAGAAGTGGTTATATCTAATCCGATGCTGCGATAGAGATTTCTTTCTAGAGATATCTTTCTTGAGGCGGAAAACCTACGACAACCGATCAGAAAGTGTTCTATTGTTTCCTCTTCTCCACAATACAAACACTGCGCAGAGGTTGGCAAGCTTGCTCTGTATAAATGAAAACTTAGTGATAGAATACTACAGCGTAATTTAGCACTTATAACTTCAAAATCTCTGTTAAGGCATGAGGAAGTTTTACAGGGTATCACTAGATGATTAAAATCTGGGTAATTTTGTAGAGACAGTGTAGAGAATTCTGGAATCATCACTTACCTGTGTATAAAAGCTCCTTTAGGAGTAACATTAATAGCTGGTCCGTCTAACACCATGAGCTGTTGCTTCATTTAGAATTAAGCATCTATGGTCTGGTAGCCATACTAATCGAATGCGATTAGGGGATTAGTTACTAGTGAATTGAATTCTTTTAATACTTTCGAATCACCAGATTCCGGGAGCGCACTGCGCGCTGATAATGAGTCCGCTATCATTATGGCCGAATTTATTGATGCAGTAAGTTCACGAAGGGACGGTAGTACAGCTAAAATTCTGCACTAAACATGAGTGTGATATCTGGAATTCGGAGGGAAAACGATCGGTCGAGAACAGGGCGGAATATACCAGTGCTACTATCTTCAACTCTCTGCGATGCGTCCGTCGCAATGATGACATTAGAGATTTTGAGAATTGGGTACCCAAGAAGCCTGGGAACTCAAAAAGCTTGCGGCGGGCGAGGGCGCATGCGCGGCACCCAAGCCAATATTGGGCTCCTGCGTTCATGTGGACCCAAGGCCCAAAAATCGATAACTAGCGTGGGCCCACAAGGCGTCTTGAGTTGCCAGCGAGACGAAGAAGAAGCAGGCAGAGCAACGGTGCCATATGACCCGCATCTCACATGATTTTTAATTCGGCCACGAGTGGCGCTCCGTTTGTTTGACCCATCGCAGCTTGCGTTTGACCCAGTTTTCAATTTCTGCTGATTGTCCGAACGCAAGAGCAACCTACGCAATGCAGCTTGAGGACCCAGTGCTTTGGGCGCCCAATTCTCAAACTCTCTATTAGCTTGCATTTTAAATATGCTGTTTTCGGGTGTCACAATCAATACGTCTTCTTTCTCAGATTTGTCAGCATTTCGAGCCGCCCTCTGACGAGCTCATGATGAAGCGCATGTTTGGCGAGAAACTTTCCCCAAACCAGAATTGTTCTGATGTGTGTAATCCTCCATGCCGGCTTTTCAAGTTGCTATGCGCTGGTCTTGTATTCCACCGTCAGCATGCCCCCATTTATTATTGAGCAGCCACGACAGGTCACTTCGGCAGTGGACAATGGCGAGATAGTGACCGCGGTTAATTCGAAGACAAAACCGTCTACAAGCTCCACTGAAAAATGACAGCGCGACATGGACTAAAGTGCCCAACTCTGGCACTGTATTTTAAACGATCCCGAAACAGCTGCTAGGGCTAGCGAGAACCTGGTTGTTCAATGAACAGGCTAAATAGTTTCACCAGTGATCCGAGTGGAAAATATTGGAGCCTAAGATGAGCACAACAATTCCTTTAACGACACCTGTTAAGCAAATATAATACTTCCGAGCAGAGAATATTAGTAACACTAATATAAGCTCGACACGTCTATGAGCTTTTCTGAGATTACTTCATGGTTCCAATCTAATGCACAGAAAATGCTTTACCATGAATATACTAAACACTTTTTTCACGTATATGTTATTCTACCACCAAGAAACATTTACAGCACCCTTAGTTACAATTCTACCACCAAGAAACATTTACAGCACCCTTAGTTACAATACCATCTTGTTTCCTCACTATTTGCTTAAATAGACTAGTGCTCTCCAGAGGTTTACTTAACACTTCTTTGGCCATGACGATTACAGCCTATTTAGTACAGCAAAACATATTAACGTTACTTTCATTTTCACACCTGCAGTTTAGTACGGGTAATACAATTCTGCTTTGTCTCATAGGGTTAAAATTGGGAACTGGCTCCCCGATACTATATTGGCTCACACGATCAAATACTTTTTTAATTAGATAATCCTATTTTTTTCCTCATGTATTGAGCACTTGATCAAGTGAATTCATGAAATATTTTACTGTACAAAGACTAGTTCGCATTTAAAAGGTTGGTTTGCTAATTACCTTTTGTTAGCGTATAAAATATTTCTTATATGTCTTTTTTGTATGTAAGGAAGTGTACACATTGTATCATTCGCTCAAGCTTGTTTATGGCTGCAAGTCTGGCTTGGTGTTTTAATGGTTACTGTACATGGCAGCTGTCCCAAAAATCACTGGTTTGATTCCAACCACAGTTGTTGAACTTCCATAGAGGCGTCATGCTAGAAGCCTATGTACTCTGCAATGCCAATGTACGTTAAGGAACACCAAATGGTCTAAATTGTGAAAGCCCTTCACAAAGGCGTGGCTAATACTCATACCTTGAGTTTGGCACGTCAAAGCCAATAAATTATGTTTACTTATTCGGCACAATTCTTCACGCAGACACCGGACACCGTAAAGTATATGTGTGAAATTAATAGTATGGGCAGTATGTAAGTGTTATTTTTCTTCTACACTGACTGATGTTGCTGGCTCATTTCATACGCCATTTTCACATCTATCAATGGCGCCGGCAGTGTCGATCACAGGAAACTAAAAGCATGTTTCACAAAGTGGTGGGTTAGTGCTTGCGCGCACTAACCACCCCTAACATGTTTCCAGAAGGGTCTTCCTGCCACCCGAGATGATCAGTAGACTACAGCAGAACGACGTCGAATTATTCGACGACTCTAAGCACAGAGGTAGTCGTTCAGGTTTAGGGCAGATCAGTTCTAGAGGATCCCTAAATCTTTAGTGAAGCCTGCCTGTACAATGTTTGTTTCAGCTGCACGTCAGCCTTTCTGAAAAAGTCTGTTATAAGGAAAACTTTGAATAATCGTGCTAAGCACAGATGCTTGACGTTTGTCAATTTCCAAACATATTCAATCGCATTTTGAATTTCCGCAGTACTGCTTTGCCGTAAATCTACACATGCGTGCAATAGCAAAAAAAAAAGAAAATAGAGCGCACCATGATAATAACGCTCAGAGTGCCGAGTAATGCTTGAATAATTGTCTCATAGTGACCCTGGGACATTAGCGTTCGTGTGCTCTGGTGCCTTCCTTGGCTTCTCTGTGTGTCACAGGACACTGACAAACATGTCTCAGAGGCCACGCAGAAACAACCACATGATTCAGATCTGCTCCACCAGGTGCCGAAACAATGGCGGATGCTCCCAGTCTTTTAATGAAGCCGATCAATCAACTTCCATCATTTATATTGGCAGTCAGTATGCCCTTACTTCAAGTAAACGTATCGTCCCATATCATACCTATGAAATATTACTCTTAACTGGAATCAAAATACTCGTGTTGTATTTCTGGCACACTATTTACGAACATTCGGAAAAGCAGAAGGGAGTGCTTGAGCAGATATGCTTTCTACAAAAACAAAAGACACTCGGTGCTCGAGATACTTATCAGGAGCACGTAAGGACTACAACAGCAACTTGCCAGTACAATTTATAACACGTGACAAGGGTCCTAGAGATGACAGGATAAGGAATGTAAGTTGCATTGCGTCATTCTTTCGGAGGGTAGCGAGGAAAGAACAGTACATTCAACTGAGATGAAAAAGAAAATGTCTATCGCTTTCCACTCGTCTTACGTGCGTCCAGTAGGGATCCTGTCACAATTTTTTTTTTCCTAATGACAGAAAAGTGCTCATTCGGTTAAACTGTTGGCACGTTACCAAAAAGAGAGCGACGTTACTGCCCCCCCCCTTTCGACAAAGGAATTGGTCTTAGCCAGAGTAGCAGCAAACAGAAGCACCGTGCATTTCCTGCGGGAACATTCTTTTTTTTTTTGCGCAACAGTTTTGTATCATCTCAGCCTTCCGTCTTCTCTTGAACTTCTACCTTGTCGTGTAGTTTCGCCTTGCGGCACCAAGATACAAGCGGAAGCCAGCCAAGTGAAAGATGCGCATGATATAGGCAAAAATTTACATATTTAACATGGCTGACACTCCATACAAATTGGCGTCACTCGTTTGTTCGTAACATAACCTCCGTTTCTCCTCAGTGTCTTTCTAATCTCACAAGTCAGCTTTGGACAGCATCAAATATTTGGCGTAGGCTTGCACCCAGTAAGCGTAAACAGGGGCAAGTAGAATAAGCTACTTATCCTGCCTCCACTATTGACGTTTTTCTATTTGACTGCAGTCATCTAAAATTTGAAGTGTCATGACCAGCTTGCTGCAAGAGCTACTACTCGGAAAATCAGTTCTCTGCGTTCACCCTGCATGTATAGAGCCTAGCAAAACACGCAGACAATGGCCCCGCTCAGTTTCAACCTTGCAACTCATGTTTAAAACAAAACATGAGCAATCGTTTTTTAAAATGAAGTGCATGCAGGTTACTTAGGCGGTGCGCACGGCACGACGCAATTAGACGCAACATTGCAGATGCTGGTGGCCTCGGAGTTTTCTCACGTACAGTGTGCTGTGCCGGGCCCCCCTATATCCCCGATCCTCACGCAACGCTTCATATGCGTGCTACTCACCGATGTCTGTACCACATGCTCACATATGAGGTGTGTACCATTTAACTACTTCCATAGAAGTTCCTGAACGTTCAATGATGGTTCAGCCTCCGGACCAGAACTAATTTGTCGGCAACAAACTTTCTTTTGAAGAAATCCGTATGAATGAATTTCTTTGGGGCTTCGTGCTACAATCTAGTTATCGTCAACTTCCATTTCTTCCATTCACTGTCTACGTGGAAACATCCAATCCTGGACTTTTTCATGAGGGGAGCCTAAATCTTAGGGAGCTGCTCAAAAACACTCTCCACTAGTATGCCTAAAAAGCACGTTCGTCACAAAGCAGGAATTCATGCCAATAGGACCCGTCAGGTAAACTCTAATCTTACGTAAACCTCCAATGGAAAGTTTTGGCGTTTGAAAAAGAATTTAGGGTTTTCACCATAATACAAAATTTACAGAAGGGCCACTTTGTGTTACTGCGGCATACTCCAAGCGACAGGAGAAAACAAGCACCTTTTTTTTATTAATTAAGTATGGGCCTAGCGAATACGGACGCACAAGAAGCGAGAACGACGCGTAAATCTCGCTGGCGCGATTTTTGTCGTCAAGGGAGTCCGTTAACGTTGACGTCTTCATACACTGTGGTCACCAAAATGTAAATGGACACTTCTTGATCGATAACGCTTGACAGCACTCTGGCTTTTTTTATACGCAGTTGCATGGTGGCCAACATTCAGCATCTCAGAACTTATTTACATCCCTTACCGAGAGATAAAAGTGTGGCGCCAATCTCTAAGGCACCATGTCAATGCAAACTTCGTTCTCCTTTTTTTTTGTGTGTTTGTGTCCTGACAAAGGTTGTCAGAGAGTCTTCTCCAAAGACTACTATACGAGCCACAAAATGTCGCCAAGAAGTTGCATGCATAATTTACTTCCCGGTGAAAACTGACGCTTGAAACTTACGCTGCAAAGAAATTTTTCAGCATATTCCAATGCTAAGCAGTAGCTCTGATATACGTGAATTATACTAACAAGTTTATACTCCTACATGCTTCCTTGATACTTTGAAAGCTGGAAGTAAGCAGAAAAGTAGCTGCTCAAGCAACGGCTTTCGTGTTTCTTTTTTTAAGTGACTGTAAGGCACAATGACATGCTGTTTTTTTTTCTCGTTTTTTTTCTCTATTGGTAGATCTGTATTCATAAACTTCTCGCTCGGTGTTGCTGCAGCGTTCATACTGACAGCCGCAAAGTCTTTCCCCACTCGGAGGCATTCATAAGTTATTTGAGACAAAAGTCAGCTGCAAAAAGGCAAAAATGCAGCTTTCAGCTGCTGCACCTGCTGGCACGTGATCATGGGCGGGGGCGAACTTTGGGCTGGGCGGAGCTTACGCGCCACGACGTCGCAACAAGCGCCTCAGTATGTCGACGGCGCCTCCCGTTGTTTACAAACGTGAAACACGTCTGCCTCAGTTCTGCTCACTCTGTTTCTGACCCATTTTTGCTGTGATTCGATCTATTTATGTTATACAGCTACCATATCGCGCTCCGTAGGCATGTAAAAGCGAAGATTTTTTAGCTTAGTCTTCTTCTGCTATCACCATCACGAAGCACGCTATACTTTTCTACCGCGTACTGCGAAATACCTCGGGTAGTGTGCGCTCTCTTTATCCACCGGCAGAGACGCTGCATGCGTGCCCACTGCATTGATTTGTCCTGCATTGATCGCAATAAGTTTAATGGACGAGAGAACGAATACGGAGCGAGACAAAAATAATAAATAGAAAGAAAGCGCTAGGCAAAAACACAAGGAAGAAAGAAAGAAACGAAAGGAAAAACAAACGAATACACCAAGAGATAAAGCGACAGAAACCTACACAAAAAAAAGAGAAAAATAGCCAGCAAGACAGAAAGAAAGAAAGAAAGAAGAAAGCAAGAGAAATAAAGAGACATACAGAAAGGGAAGAAAACGAAGAGAAGATTAAAAAATTACACCATATCCCACTAAAGTAAACCTTGTGTATAGAAGGGAAGCGGCGGGCGATGACGCTTACACTTGCGGTGGCGTTGACGCTGGCGCTCATCGCGGCATTGCGCGAAAGAGAAACCTGAAGTGGAAAGCACGTACTGATCGACTGGCGTTTCCTATTGGAACATGCCAATCGCTGCTAATAGGTACTGAGAGACAGCAGGTTCAGACTGCACACATAGACCAGCAGTCCGCTTTTTGTTAACGCGTACGCTGCAAGTTTTTATTGTTCAACAACGCACAGGAGAAATCTGCCACTGGCACTACCTTGGAGGTCAATATCCTGTGCCTATATATACGGAGTGACCAGTGAACTGTTGTGCAGCGCAAGCAGTCAGTTCTTTTTATCCAAGAAACTCGCCAGCAGACGCTGCCTGCGTCGGCGTTGCGAGGCTAGAGAGGGGGAGCGTAAGGAAGGAAAGAGAGGGGGACGCTCAAGTGCAGTAAGGGTGGTGCCGCCTCACACCAAATTGAGCTCGACCGTAAGACGCTTGGACTCTAAAACAGCGAGAAAGAGAGAGGAAGAAATAGGCTGAAAAAGAATACAGCAAATACAAAACAGATATGCAACAGCAGAAAGAAAGAGGCAGAAAGAGAGCAAAAAAGAAAGGTTGAAATTACGAGAAACAGGTATACTCGTTCAGATCCGGTTTTCCATCGGTCTTGCCCTTGTGTGAGCCTGTTTCTATTATTTTTTATGGTGATCATGAATTCCGCAAATCACATTATGCCCGAACTTTGTCTTTGTGCTTAAAAATTTTTTTCATGTCGTTGGCAAAGTTACCCTATTTTATTTTGCATGACGTCCTGAACATTACACTCAGTTTCTTAGCAGTATTTAAGCCATCCATATTTCCAACGACTCTGCGCCACTGAGGCTCACACATACATTGAAGCTAATATTGTCTTACATAGCCGCGTAGAGCTGAGAAGTAGTTTCTACAAAAAGCTATCTCATTAGACCTACTATTCACGGGCCAACTGAAAGAGGACCATTGTTCTAAACAATTCCGCCACAAAATTGAGTTGCCATTTTAGGGGCGAAGCTCCTTAAGGCGTGGGCTGTGCGTCCCCTGTATGTAGCCACCTCTCGTTTAGTTCTTGCAGTGTTCACTAGATGGCGGTACCATCCCCTGTGTGTAGCCACCTCTCATTTATTTTTTGCAGTGTTCACTAGATGGCGGTACTTGTAGCTGATGATGAAAAGATGCAAGATGTTATAAACTAGACGATGGTACTTGTAGTTGATGATGAAAAGATGCGAGATGTTATAAAATATGAATGATGTCGCATATGGCGCGTGTCATTGGTGGAAGGCAATTGTTCGATTTAGTGTGGCGACGTCCGCTAGGGGGAGCGTTCTAATAAAATCGAGTGGGCAAAATGTACGGAGGATTCATGGTTTATCAGGTTTACCTCCGGAGCTTCGCCCACTCATCATCATTCACTTCGTGGATATGGCGGCATTTTTTTACTTTTGCTGACTTTTTTTTTTCAAAGTAATATGTGTTACCAACTAATGCCACCGTTTTCGCACAGTCATTGTCCGTGGAAATAGATGCACGAACTTCCGTCTATCTCCCGTGCTTGCTATACGTAATTGCGTTGGGGTTTGTTTCAGCACAACACATTAGTGTTAGTGCGATGACTGATTTGCTGAAAGACGTGAGTAACAGATAATAATAAATCGTGCAGAGTTCATGGACACTGATTACCATCGTGCAATCATACTTAGCACTCGCTGTCTTAGTACATTGTTGAACAATACTTTATTTTCATTTATTTGTTTATTATTTATTTATTTATTTGCGATACTGTAAGCCTCCATGGGCTAGTACAAGGATAAATATTTTCTCTGTTTTTCTATTCGTTTCTGTCTAATTATCTTGTGTTTTGCAATACTGTCACAACTAGCGTGCCACCTCGTAGCTTCGCGGCACGCTTCTGCCTCGCACGCCCGCACGTCAGGGTTCCTTTGAGCGTGAGCCGCCACCACCCTGCGCGCACGCCGCCCAGCAGTCTTGTCCATCCTCATTCGCAGAGCCTCCGAATTCGCATGCGCACCACACGGCGCTTCTATTGTACTTTGCAGAGCGCCCCCTGGCGTACGGCGCCGCCGAATAACACGTGATCGTAGTCGCACGATCGTCTCTCTCTCCTTCCGCACGTGTGACGTCAATCCTTCGTTTCTACAAGTAACGCCCTGTAGTGTCGTACCATTTGCATTGTTCAGCGAATAGGACAACTACTCTCCTCTATGGCTGGTTCAAGAATTAAAGAGGGGCGATTACCCACAACGGGGACGCACAAGCCACGCCATGAGGAGCTTCGCCCCTGAAGAAACGTTACCGCATTACGTATCACAGTACTGCTCTTTTTACGAAAGCTTCGATGACGGCAATGTTTGAGATACGCATGTATGGTTTCACCAGCTCGAATAAAATATTGTTCGGGAAATTCGTATACTCGACGTGCGACATTCGCACTACTTTTTGCTGCGCTTTGTCGACTTCCTGTTCGCTACGGCAGTTGGACTACGGAGCGTCTGCAGCGAAGTCCATCTGTTTCTTGCCCCTATCAGATACACCTATCAACGCCGGCGAAGAGTTGGACGAGTGGCGCTCGCTTACCTGGTGAGGTGGCGGCGCCCTCTCTTGCATCGCCGCGTAGTCAGCCGCAGATTTTGGAAACGTTTTTGGCAATTTCGAGGTAACTATCGCAATCTCTTCTGAGTTTTTTTCTGCTAATTGTATTATTTTAGACCTTGTTCATTCATTTTAGTCCTCTTTTGAGCAATGCTAGCCTTGTTATGGCTTGTTTCGAGCTTTTCACAGCGAGCATGTGCACGCCGTGTAAGAGGCGCGGATGGACAAAATGCCGGGTTCATAAAATACTCCGCGCTCAAAATTGTGCAGAAACTGAGCATGCCCGTTGTCACCACGTGAGAATACTTAGCGTTCGCTTTCTATGTACAGAGCTTGAACATTTAACTTGTTCCACAAAACCACATAAGAGAAACTACTGATTGCGCATATTCTGGTATCTACAAAATTATAGCTGGCATCTCTTGTGCAGAACGCGACCATATTTTCACCCATTAAAGGGCATAGTATAATATATGGCTAACATCGTTACTGTTATGTCTCAGATCACAGCGATTACATAAAGAAATTTTGCGGGAAATGGGCGCAAGAATACATAAGGAAAAAAACGGAGGCAAATGATCTTTCGCACTGCTAATAAAACACATATGCAAATTTGATTGTTGTGAGTCCGGTGCCTAAAATTAGTGCATTTTTAAAAACTTATCAGAACTTTGGCAAAAATTTGAGCTTGTTTCTGTACCCAGCACATTTATATAAATGCATTTGTCGCACTATCCAACTACGATTATTCTACACAAACTCGCCTGGTCTTCAACACTCAGCACATTTTTCAACAAACTTGCGAGAAATACTGCTCGTTGCCCCGCGAAAATGTGTTTTTGTTTATTTTACAATCAAACTATTTCTTTTCTGTGCAGCTGAACACAAAGCCTGCGCACTGAAAACATGATAAACGCGGTGTCGACCTGAGAATAATACCGTTTTCTCATTTCATTGAATTGGTTTCGATTAACAAGAAGAAATCCCAAAAGTATGCTGATCTGCTCTTTTTTTTTTTGCGGACTTTTTGAGCGGTTTAAAGCATGGTGTTTTGTTGCAATACGTTGCGGAATGAAAACAAGCTTCGGTAACTGCGATAATATCACGTTTGAATACAGCAATAACGGAGGAGGCTCTTTCGAAGAATTCTTTCCGGGAGTTTTTCCCGATTATGAAGCGAGCACTTAATTTGTAAAATTTTGCCTATATATATCTTTGTTTGACCGTACACGTCGCGCTTTGTCAGTCTCGATGTTTCTAACCACGGAAAAATTTTGGTAATTACGGCTCGCAACAACACGCATAACGGCCAAGTACGAAATGCCTCTGCGAGCGTAAACTTTCCCCGTGCTCCGAAAAGTGTCTTTGTTTCTGTATTGACAGCACACATGTCCGGGAGTTCGTAAAAATAAGATGTACCCACCCATTTCCACTGTTCATATCTCTCGTTTCTTTATTGGGTGAAAAGAAATATTGCGAGTTCTTCGACTAGTTTTCGCACAGCGAAATTCATGCGAATTTTCCTCGAAAAGCTGGTGAGTGTGTTTACACTCGGCATCTCCCAATAGTTTCTACTGGCCACAGAATAAAAGAACTTAATCATTGTTCATCCAAACGACCTGAAATTATCTTTCCTTTTCTTACGGCGAAGCTGCGCAAGACCATGTTGCTACGGTGTTTAGTGATACGACGTAAATAATATTGCTTAAAATACAGATCTCGTCACTTAAAAATTGAAATTCATGCCATTTTTGTACTTTCTTGACAATTTCCCACACTGCAACTTTAAGTGACTTTAATTTAAGATTGTCGTTGGGAGTATATTATGGGTAATGCACAAAAGACACATCTCTGAGTGTATGTCTCCCTTTTCGCACAGCACAGTCAATTATCTTAAATAAATGAATTTTCTATAGAAAAATTCACTATGCCAAGCGCATGGCAGCCACAGCTTAGGTGACTTACATCTTCACGGTCGTGGAAGGACTTCGAATTTTCGGTCTTTTTTACGCAGATGAATACACCCATGCAAACTGTTTTGTTAGTTGGGCCACTTGCGATATTTCAACTCCTGCTGCGCATGGTGCATATTGTCCCAGGGCATGTGGGCTGCTGTCCCACGGGATGTCCTCCCTGAGCTGGCATAATAAGTTGTTATCTGTAAGTCGGCAATAAACTTGTAATTACAAATTCAGCAATTTCCCCTGGGCCCCTTCACAACAGTATATTTCGTGCCTACCAAATCTCTTGGCCACTTCCTCATCTTTGGCAGAGGAGAGAGAGGTAAATAAGAATATAAAAAGGTGTGGGCGTTAACCATGTGCAAAGACCAGTGGCCTACCCGTCACTGGGAAAACGAGGGAAAGTTAAAGGGGGTGGGCGAAAAGTTACTGTCTGAGCTGACGTAACAGTTCCGCGTTTGACTTCATGAAAAGGGAATCGGCCCAGAATCCTTGAACAAACGCAACAACGCTTTAGTTGCCTTTCGGAACACAAGTAGCTTGGAGTTCGAGCTCTGGCACATAACTAGATTCCGATACAGCTTGAAATGTCAGAAAACAACCCCAAGATCCGAAAATTCTTATCAAAAGAAATATGTGAACTTTTGCTCTGTGGACATGCTGCCGCAAGAATTTGCAAATGCGTGCTATATTAAGGAAGTTAGAGGAGTTATAACATCAGTTTCAGCTGGTATGAGGTTTTCGTGCTGTGTCGCCACCCTTCTCTCTCACAGGGAAGGGAAAGCGTACCTCGTTGTCGTGAGTGGTTTAGACCAATGGACGAGCTGAGTGCTACGTCAAGTAGCTTATCACCGACTTCACGTCACTGCGCGTGATAGAAGGATTGGTCAAGCTTAGGAAAGCAGCGCGGGAATTGTTTTTCGAAGGCTCTGCGCGGCGTTCAGTACTGCAATTTTCAGAAAACGTGGTCGCCGTGTTCTACTCTACGAATTTCCGAGCTTGTTTGGGGACTGTAAAAAAAAAGTCGTAGCCTGTGGCCTTTTGACTGGCGCTTCAAGATATCCGAAAACACCCTGCCCAGATCACTAAAACGCGGCATCTGATCACGTCCAGGATTGAACAAATAGTCCCGCTCGTGCTCTAGGCAACGTTTTCTGCAGGCGAGGTCAACAGCCGTCTGGCTCATGACGTCAGCCTGAAGTGCACGCCCATTGGTGCTGGCGTGTGCGCATCCGCCTTTGAAGAAGTAATGCCAAGAACTTCTAAAGTTGCGTCCGACTAGCGACTATTTATGGTACGGGTATTAGAGCCACCATGTTGAGCGTTGGCGCATGCGATGGTTTATGACCATAATATTTGGCGTCGCGATATGCAAAAACAAGAAAACATCGCTTTAACAGCTCAAGATGGTGACGCCCAGGTTTCTTGCGGTAAATAGTCTATAGAGGGGAGAAGGTGGCCGCCTTGCATAGCTTGACGAAACTTCTATCTGCATTAGCAATGACAAAGTTTTGCCTGACACACTCTTTGATTGATTGATTTGTGGGGTTTAACGTTCCAAAACCACCATATGATTATGAAAGACGCTGTAGTGGAGGCCTCCGAAAATTTCGATCACCTGGGGTTCTTTAACGTGCACCCAAACCTGAGCACACTGGCCTACATTTCCGCCTCCATCGAAAATGCAGGCGCCGCAGCCAGCATTTGAACCCGCGACCTGTGAGTCGGAAGCCGAATACCTTAGCCACTAGACCACCGCGGCGGGGCGCCTCACACACTCTTAAATGTCACCAAAATTTTAAATTCAATTGCATTATTTAGTCGGGCTATGCAGGCGTCCGGCGTTGTCGCGGCGGTGTCGGCGCGCCAGCAGGCGTTATCTCTCTACTCTCACTCCCTCTCTCATAACAACTTCTGCAGGCACACGCACTTATCCTCGCCACGAGCAACCGGAGCATGTGGTGTGAGAGAATGTAGGAAAGGGTAAGTGCAGTGTTTTGCCATCCTTCTCTCGCCGTTCACTCTCTCTTCCTTCTGCGCCCCCCACCCGCGTCCGTTCGCGCCTGACTCTCGACCCTTAGGCACTGAGCCGTGCTCCCGACCGGGTTGCAGAAATTAGGTGCCTTTTCTCATCTTCTAGCCACTACCACCACCACTCTCGACCGTTCGCTGGCTTGGCGCCTCTCAGGCCACGTTCACACTGAGCATTCCGGCCGCCGAAAGTGCTCCGAATCCGGTTCGGCGGCGGCGAGATCCGCCGAAAGGGCCCCCTCCGCGCCGATCGCTCTCAGACCGATTTTTGCGGCGTCTGCCGCCGAATCGGTCACCGCGGACCAATAGGAGCGCGCTAGTCAAGGAATTTTGAAAAATGGCGGCTAAGCCCTACTCAATTGTTATGTCGCAGTGCACGTAACTGAATGTTGAAACCAACGGGAGTTTAACCTACTCTGTGCCTACTTCGCCTCCGTATTTCGTGAAAAAGGTGACCGAGCTTGCTGTTGGCGTGACCGAGCTTGTTGCGGTCTTGCAGAGCAAAACGAACCCACCACCGCCGCTGGCGTTGGTGGTTTTTCTACTCTTCGTGCATTACAAGACAGCCACTTGCCAGCAAAGTAAGCAGTACTGTCTTTTCTTGCTTCTTGCGTACGAGAATCGTCCAAATATACACCAACGGATAGCGTAGTGGCGTTTCCGAGCCGCGACAACAACCGGGTGACAGCGCATCCATCCCGCGTTCGCCCCATGGTAGATGGCATATTCGGCGGCGCTGGGCGCATCCAGTGCGAACAACGCTGCGTTTCGGCGGCAGGGGAATTCCGGTCGCTGTAGAAAGCGGATGTTTCAGTGTGAACTAGGCCTCAAGGTCATGCGTAAATGTGTGCTGAAGACGCCGCTGTGAGACGCCAATGCCGAGCCGAGAACGCTGGCGTCCTACTCTAGCGTCTGTTCACTCCTCACTATCGGTCATTCGATTACTGGGCGCCACCTCTCACGGCGATGGCAGAAGTTGGTGAAGGCGAACGTCTGACGGTAACGGTACCCCCTCTCGGCACGAGAAATCTCGATAGTTATAGTGCGAGAACAGAACGATGGCAAAGAGACAAGAGGAAATGCATTCGCTATTTCTCACATTTCTCTTCGGGGAGGTGAGGGCCTTTTTTTCTTGTTGATTTCTCATCACACGTTACACTTTCTAAATTGTTGTGTATTGCAAACGCTGAGAAGTTTTGGAAACGTTTAACCTTTTTGCTGCCTTCGTCTATCTTTGTGTGCGTTACTTGTCATGCTTGGGACGTTAAACCCCACATATCCAATTATTATGACTTATTATGCAAATTGGGCAACAGCTCAGCATCATTAGAAACTCTCACCTTTCTCACCCAGAGCGTTCTTAACCTATACGCCTAGAGTGAGCAGCGGAAATGAGCTTTAACGGTTGGTGTGCAAACAACAAGCAGGTGGAGCAGCGCGTGACTGCTTAAGCACTCTTCGGTATGTGAAAAAACACCCTGACACACGCTTTGAAGTTGCCCTTGTAGAGTATGCACCACCGCAAATACACTCAAGAGAAGGTGAAGCCGAGTTATGCTACGTCAGTTGGCATTCAAACTCAACTGCTTAGCGCCGCACAGTTTTTGTTTGCTGTGTGTGCATACAGTGTAAATAAAACAAAAGTTCTGCTTTCTATATCTTGGTGGCATTTAGAAAAAATATTTCAAGCATCGAACGCCAAAATTCACATTTGTCGTTGGTGTTTTTTCTCTTATTTGTAACTGATGTCTTCGTTTGCGAACACGCATTTTCACCCTTTGAAAACGAAAGTCTTGCAATTTTTTTCTCCATTTGTGTAACTACTTGCAGTATAATTTTGCAAACGGCGTCTTTTTTGCTTGCCTACATCTCAATTTGTTATTGAGGTCAATGGAAAAACTCTGTAACAGCTGACCTAATTGAATAGTAAGCAAATACTTTTAAACTAGTCGGTATGTTGCGGAGAAACAGAGGAAACTAAATGCAAAAACGCCAGAATGTTGCCATCATAGCGATGGCTTAAGTCCTCCACAGCGGTCCTCGTAACCTCCGAGCTACCTTGGTAAGAATGGCCCATGCACTGTTTTTCACTGACACATAAACCGGACTTTCATTGGCGAAATCGGAACATGTATGCGCGCCTATCGGTGTGACACACGCAAAGGAAGAGGCGAAATCTCGTAGCGCAGACGGAAGCCTCTGCGTCGACAGCAACCGAACGAGAGAGGATTAAGGGATCTCCGTCGAAAGAAGGTGCCGGTAATCTCTTGGTGCCGGCGGGGTAATTCGGTTCGGCGATAAAATGAGGAGCAAGAAAATAAGGTGCCCAGAGGGATGGCATGTAGTCCTGCTCATTGTCTTGCGATCTCAAGCAAAGGTGTACATTTGTGCAGCAATCCGCATAGAATATTTTGTGCCTGTAAGGTGCGTGCGCGCTTGTCTGTGTGTATACGTGTGCGTGTGTGTGCGTGTGCATGTGTGTGCATGTGTGTGCATGTGTGTTTGTGTATATAGTGTGTGTGTGTGGGGGGGGGGGTCTGTGTTCAAAGAGACGTGAAATCTCTTTTTCTCAGCCCATAAAGTCTCGTAGTAGAGCCACTGCAGTTAAAGATGAAATCAGCGTCTCTCTTCAAAGAGGGTCACATACGTTGCAGCGATTTAGGCGCTCACCGAAAGAGCAACACGATGGAGCTCTATTCCTCCTTTTCTTAAATTGTGACGTGACGGACGTGTTTATACGTTCGTATAACAAGCGAAGCATACTTAATATTGAAAAGGGTTTTTGCAATCACACAATTGCAGGCAAAGTGAAGATTAACTTTTATTGCCAAAACGTACTACCTAAAACCTCCCAATCCACGAATTAACTAGTAACATCATCTGTCGTGCCGAAATAACGTGGATGTGCCAGCCATTTTGTCCTTTGTTTTTTTTTTTCTCGCAATTTTCGCCCGGACCTATAATTACATTTGCCAACTGAGTGCTTCAATCTTTGCTTACTGTCGAGATCATCATTGCACCTCTTTTTCATTTCTTTCCTTGGTACATGAAAAAGAAAGAGTTGATCCACGTTTCCACTTGCGTCGTTCCTCGGAACATGAGAGAAAAATGTGTCTCGAAAAATTGCTTTAAAATCTGGAGTTAGAGCGCTCCCAAATGTTTGTAGCTCACCATTTTGCTTCGCTCCACTGACACGGGGTAAAGGAAATTGATTCTCATCGGTCGTGTTATGGCTCTCTGCTGCAAAAAAAAAATGTCGGCCAGGCGTCCATTCCTTCTAAATATGTGGTCTAATTCTTCTCAAGTATACAAAATGAAAACGTGGCTCTTACGTTTGAGTTGTGCAAGGAAACCATTATTACATATTTTTGTACCATTTTCTATATTTATTGTTTACAGTCCTCGTCATTCGGTGTGGTACTTTTTTTTTCTTTTTCGAAGCATCAGGGTATCTGTAGGACGTTCTGAACGAACGTTTTTTTTTTTTTATTTGAGGAACCCTGCAACATTTTGAGCAGAGCCAGCAAATGCTGCAGATGTGTTCTCATAGCTCCTATACGAACATGTGAAGTAAACAATGTAACGCACCACACGGCGTGTAGTTCACAATTAGATCCAAAGTCGGCTCGGAGTTACTCTTTCCTATCTCGCCAAATGGTGCCATGAAAACTATCCCAGAATTGGAGCTTCGTGAGCTGATTAGCCACCACGGTCAAGACGGCATTCCGCGACGAGTGCGTCCTGCGCTTTGTAGGTCTAGATTTACACACAGTAAATCATATTGCAAAGGTGCCGCCGGGATCACACTGAAAGTTTGCAACGCTTGTTTAGAGAAAAATACGAAAGTGCTTAAGGTGATCACGTGCGCTGAAATACGGGCTGAACGAATTCTCGCCCCCTTGTATTCTCCCCCTAGATAGTTCTCAGCAGGCTCGCTGGGAAAATATGACATAGAAAGCGCGTAAGGGGACACTAAAGAAGAAAATGTTTTTATTTGTGATTTACCCCTTCACAACCTCAAAACCACCGCGCTCGCCACGAGGAGGTGCTTGGTAGGCGAGAAGGAAAGATAGAGAAGGAAAGGTAAACAGGTTTACAAGGCGAAAATATGCGCAAATTGAATATTGCCCGCTTGGAATTCCTGCGTCAATGGCCACGACGTGATAAATTTCTGCGGTGTTTTTACCAAGGCCCCTACGTATAGCTCCTAAGCAGTAAAACGGAAGCACAATATCTGCTGGTAGGACCATAAACTTAACAGACCAATCTTCGGGAAATTTCATCGAGCCGATGTTGGCAAAATACAACAAACACAATATGAAGGAAAATGTTAAGGTATAGGCTCATTTTCTTTGTCCGACGCAATAATTATTAGATCTAATAGAAAAAGATGCCAGAAAGAGTACAGGGTATGTTATTGAAACGTAATTTAAGTGGACAGGGGGATAGCCGGCATGGTGACTCAGCTGGTAAAGCATCGGGCGCGTTATTCAAAGGTCGCAGGTTCGGTCCATGCCCGCGGCAAGTTATCTATTTGCCCACTTTTCGTTTTTCCCGATTACGGCACACCAACTTCCAATAACATCCCTTATACTCTCCCTGACTACATTGTCAAATAGTTCTCATTAACAAACACAATTTGAAGTTCGTGAAAACACGCTCGCAGGCTTCGACGCGAAATTTAAAAATGGAACGTTTGCCGAGATTTATTTCTCTGATAACAACCTCACGATTGTAATAGTAATAAAACTGCAGCTCTCAGAAAACACTTTATGGGGTGTCCCTCTTAAAGGGTGCGACATATCCCTCCACTCGTACTAGACAGACTGTACACTTTTTTACGGCACTCTATGCATGGTATTATTGCCTCATTAACAATATTCACATGTTTAAAAGAAAATCCTTTGTAAGATTTATTGGCTCTGACTGCTTCATATTTCCGCGACTAAATTTGCGACCTGGCAGTTGTTTTAACGTGATTTCTCGACAAAGTGACCCCAGCATTATTGACGAATGATGCAGCACAACGAGCTGTCATATCATTACACGTGTCAACTCGTGAATAAATTGTAATAAAAATTTAGTAGCTGGGTTGTGGTCCTATACTAGACCTCACACATAGCGGCCCTAGGGCCTTGTCTTCCTGTACATTCTTTGGCCTCTTGCATGGCCCAGTTTCAGTCGTCTACCACCGCGCTGAGCAGCATGCTAGCCGCCAGTGTTCCCTGAGGGCCTCACAAGAACTTCTTGATATGTTAGGAAACACCCTTAGGATATGTTTCTTTGTAGTCTTTTCTGTTTTACATAGTTTGTAATAGACCAGAGTTTTTGTGTGTGTGAATGTGCACGCATCGTTAATCGAATCAGCTGAGTTACCGAAATCGAAAAGACCAACGAATGAAACGTGGTCTGTCGTTGTTCGGCCACTTGAGTGCTGGCTGTTACCTGCTGCTCGTGAATGCAGCGCTCTTGTGGGGTAAACGCGATTCAGTAATTTCAAATGTATCTTCTATTTTGACGTGTCTACGTGTACTTTCATAAGATATGTTCAGTGTTACGGAATGCGAAAAACGTTGGCTCAAGCCAGCGTATACAATTTGTCATGAACCCACGCTGATGTGAGTCTCAGTCGAATGGGCTGAGGCCATTGTGCATTCCGTGGCGTGTTACTTGAACAAATCGTTTATGCTACGATCGAGCTCGGCAGTCAGTAAGTATTTAATGTTGTCGCTGAATGCTGCGATAATGTCTGCGATATATAAAAGTAATTTGCTTCTCATAGTGCTATTCACCAATAGCGGCACAGCATGGATAAAAGGTCGAGTCAAATTTCACTAATTATGAGAGCAAGCACGAAAGATATGGCACGGAGGGATTAAATATGTCTGAAGTAGCGTATATAGCTACTCTTATCGATATATCGTTGCGGCCTTCGTGGCGGCTGTGTGTATCATTCCCGTCCTTTACGTCTGTGGTTAATATTGTCATCGTCGTCGTCGTCGTTGTTGTTGTTTTTGTTTTTGTTGTTGTTGTTGTTGTTGTTGTTGTTGTTGTTGTTGTTGTTGTTGTTGTTGTTGTTGTTGTTGTTGTTGTTGTTGTTGTTGTTGTTGTTGTTGTTGTTGTTGTTGTTGTTGTTGTTGTTGTTGTTGTTGTTGTTGTTGTTGTTGTTGTTGTTGTTGTTGTTGTTGTTGTTGTTGTTGTTGTTGTTTGAGTAGTAGTTAGTGGCTTCGGCTGGGATACGCATTACTGGGTCGCTTGCCCAATCAGAATTTTTTTCACCTCGCTTTGCTGCTGCACAAAAACAGCGAGGGAGAATTTTTTTTCTTTCTTTCTTTCTTTTTTTTAGAAAGAAAATGGAAGGTTGGCTTGAATTCATTCTCTGGCCTGCTACTCAGCGTTCGCAAATGTGAGAGGGTGGGAAAAGAAGGAAACAGAAGATATTGATGATAATGATGAGAAAGGTGGCGATGAAGCAAAACCAGCGGAGTTCAAATCAATTTAGAGTCTTTTAATGAGTTCTGTTTCGCCCAAAAAGGGGGTACGAAAAAACTGATGGAATAACAGGACCAATAAATCCAATCGGTTCATTTCTTCCCTGTAGACTTCTCTACGCAGAAAACAAAAAAAGTCTAATTCAGACCACATCCCTTTTCATTCGCTGGCAGGTGCAGTCAATGCGTCTCAAACCCAGGCGTGTTCTCGCACAGAAAGCTTTGCAGGCACGCACCCTTTCTCACCGGCCTCTACACAGACTCCCAAATGGTCGCCAAACGTGCGTGCGGGTACCCAGGTAAATCAACGCGCAAACGTACAATGACCGGCACGAGTTGTTTCGATTATACTTTTTTATTATACGTTTATACGTTTGGAGAAAAGTTACGCTCTACCACCCTGTCTGTATTGGCATTCGCAAACAACGTTATGACCACCCACAGAACTTGCGCAAAACTTCCGAGTTAGAGCACCGCACTCCGGAAGCGCTGCCAAATGTGCCTGTTATTACTATTACGAGGGGCGGGCAGGAAATGTTTTCATGAGCGCCGTCTGTGAGGGCCATAACCTTGCTTCAATAGAGAAGGCCACAAGGGGCGTTTGGCGCATTACCGCTAGCCTGGTCTTGTTATGACGAACTCGACGAAACGAGTGCTAGGTGTTTTTTTTATACTTCGCAGAACATGGAAAGGTAGGCTACGTTAGAGCCGGCTTTCTCAACATCATAACATTAATGTACAATATAAACACAAAAAAGAAAAATTAGCAATAAAATAAGACATATAATATTTTATGTTATTATTAATATCATTATTATTATTGTTGTTGTTGTTGTTGTTGTTGTGGTTGTTGGTGTTGTTGTTGTTGTTGTTGTTGTTGTTGTTGTTGTTGTTGTTGTTGTTGTTGTTGTTGTTGTTGTTGTTGTTGTTGTTGTTGTTGTTGTTGTTGTTGTTGTTGTTGTTGTTGTTGTTGTTTCGACTTTGCTACTCCTAATCTCTCGTCTATTAGTACCAGACGAACGAGCTTAGCTTCATCATGTGGAAAACACCGAAAGATAATACACATCATGAAGTAATGATTTCGACATCCACACTTTGTATTAACCTCCCCGAAAATGATTTTTGTATCCGCGAAGGAATACCACCGCCTAACACATTTTTTTCTATTTTTCTTGTTCCACGCACGAACTGATGTAAAAGCACCGAAAAATCGGTTTGTTGTTACTGATAAGCATGGGCGTTCCAATACGTGGAACCAACAATCAACAGGGCGACGTCTGCAGAGAAGAACATAAACTCTGAGCCAAAATTCATCCACGGTCAATTTTTTTTTTTATCTATCACATCAGAAGCTGTGCAAGCGCCGTGTCAACAAATAGTAATAAAGAAAAAAATGCCAGGCCTGCGCGCGAAGCGCACAACAATCTCAGCGAAAACTCGAAGCGCATCATTTCTAAAACTCGTTGCAAACTCTCTTGGGGCTGCTAACACAAGTACACTTGCAAGGTACCCACTGCTCCCATTATTGATTTGGTGGCAGATGAAAATAAAGAACTGTACGAAGACAAAGTGGAGAATCGAGATCACTGGGTGTGAGCTTCCTTGCGCTGCTGTTTTTCGCCATTTTTCTAGGCTTTCTTACTCGTCTTTCCTATCTTCCTGCCACAATTAGGCCCCCACCTTCACGGTGCACCAGGTGCCACGTCTCCTAGGCGCGGAAGCCTCATGTTAGGCTGCCACGACGTCCGAAAGCTTCGGCTACTGGTGGCGGCCATTCTTCTCAGCACGCATCAGATGAAGACGAAGTGATGAATACGTCCGAACAGCAAAATAATCCCGTGTTTCGCAGAGCCTAGGTGGACTGTGACGGCCCCTCGACGGCACCTAACGCCAACGATGAGTGTGTTACTTCGAAGAAGGCGCGAACTGATAAACAAGAGGATTACAGCGATGCAACGAACATCTACTCCACTGAAATTAACTGCGATATCGAAGCAGAAGACAGGCCTTTTACAACAGTCACGTACAAGGAAGCCCGACCAGCGGAGATACCCGTAATTTTCAAGCTGACGGATGCTAGCGCCTCGTTCTGGAAAGTCAATCTAAACAAACTGGCGAGTGAAGTAGTATCTGCTGCTAAAGAGGAAGTGCAGCCGTTCCGTGTCAACAGAGATGGCAACTTCTCCGTAAGTGTCTCTACATTTACTGCATCCTCCAGACTTCTTGTGTTAACACATGTTGCTGGTCTTAAAGTGGCACCTTATATACCGCAGTAATATGTGAAAACCTAGGAAAGGTTAGACAAGTACCAGTACAATAAAATGAAGATCAACTGCTTAAATATTTAAGAGACGGCGGTGTAATCTAAGTCAGGAGACAGACTAAATTGCTTCGTCGTGAAGATGGTTCAGCGGAGCCACATTTACTAGGCAGTGTACTTCTTGAGTTCTCCCCCGACAAGCCACTGCCACCTCGTATTCTCCTCGGCTTCACAAGTCATTCGGTGGAAGAGTACCCCCATCCCGCTACACAATGTTACAACTGTCAACGATATGGTCATGTTGCCAAATGACGCCATGGACAACTTCGTTTTAACATCTGTGCCGGAGCACATGATTACAAAGACTGCACATCGAGGAACCATCCCAAGTGTGCCGATTGCAATGGAAACCACGTAGCGTCGTATGCTGGTTGTACAAAACACCAGGCGGCTACTCGACTAAAGCGACAAGAAATTTTGCTTTGAAGAGCTCCAAAAAAAGGGATCGCCTTGTCGGAATCTCGAAACAATACATCCACTCCCTATGAGTTCAATGTCACAGAAGTGTACATCACCACTATCTTATGCGAGAGTAGCCAAGCGTGCTTCAGCTCAAAAAAGAAAGGACAACCAAAACGAGCCGTAGAGGACGATCACCAAACGTTCAAAAGCAGACAAGTGATAGCAGGACACCGAAACCGTCAGCAACTCAGAATAACCAAAAATCTACACCTTTCATTACGTCAAACCAAAGGCACAAGAGCAAATGCCAATAGTTTTAGGTCCAAAAGCGCAGACTTTAGGAAGCTGGTTGCTCGGTATGGCCTCCCCGTTCTGTGTCTAAATGAAAACAACGTTGGCCCTGACTTTAGGCTTTCTAATTGTGTCACATATGCATCAAGAAGGAATCCAGGCTTGAGCAGGGCACTGTTATGCGTACGGCGCAACATACCCTCTTTTCTTTTATACTCGTTGGACTTGGACGTGCCAGAATTCGTAGGGTGCAAAATTTAATTCCAGAAACTTACCATCACCGTAATTTGTGTTTAATTGCAACAATCGACACGCATCTTCGAATCATCTTTGGTTCATTTATTATGTAAAGCCCAGGGACCTGCCCTCATCTGTGGAGACTTGAATGCGCATAATACCACGTGGGGCAGTACTCATACCGATTCACGTGGGAGAACAGTTGAAAAAGCAATTGATAGATGTGGTCTTGTTGTACTGAATGATGGATCAGTAACAATTTCAAGAGTTTATAATTATGCCAGCTCTTTAGAATTGGCTATAGCCTCCCCTAGTATTACACGAGATATGAACTGGTGTACAGACCTCGAAACACGAGGGAGTGACCATTACTCAGTTCTCATGCAACACCCAAGAATGCAAGTGCAAACGACAACATTGATTTCAAAGCTGACTGGAAACTATTTCGTGAACATACTGGACGTAACTTGATGGGAGGTAATGAACTGGATGCGTTTATGTCCTACTTTAAAAGCAGTTACTCCCGTGCGAAAAGGTTTACAGCTGTCCCAGCAGGCCACTCCAGTGTAGATGCAGACTATGAGCGCCTACGAGCAATTAGAATACGAGGAGAACGTCGCTATCGCCGCACTGGGAGGCTAGAACATTAAAAGAAGAGACAGGCCACACACATCCAATCTAACCGACACATCCAAAAGCTAGGTAAAAAAATGGCACGATTTGTGCAATTCATTGACCCGATTTGCTCCACTTCTGGAAATCTGGCAAACAACCACTGATTTAAGTCTTCCAGTATCCCAGCGAAACCTATTCAGAGCATTGGCCATATCTATTGGATTATCCGAACGGGATGTTTCTAATAAGTTTTGCACAATGCTGACTGTAACAGGGCAATTTGTTCACAACACTACTGCTCTGCCTAATTCTGAAGAACGGCAAATCCAAGATGCACACGATTTATCACATGCTCAACTAGATAACACGTATTCTGTACTAGTGTTGCGTACTGCTCTATCACTAACCCGCGTAATAACGGCAACCAGTTCTGACAACGTACCGTACAGTGTTCTGAAAAATCTAGGACTCAACGGCATGCCAGTTCTTCTACGGATATATAACGACATGTGGATGAAGGCGTACTTTCCAGTGTGTTGAAAGGTCACGAGAATCGTTCCACTGCTAAAGCCCGGTAAATCACCGCTTTCTCTTGACTTCCGATTAGTCAGCCTCACTAGCTTTGTAACTGAAGTCATGGAAAAATAGTTGACAGAAGAATACAGTGGTGGATTGAAGCTATCAACTCTCTTCCAGAACAGATGGCTGGCTTCAGACGACGGCGATGCACCATGGACTGCGTCTTCGACCTCGTAACATTTGTAGAACATGAGACAAGCTGTGGAAACATGGCTGATGTGGCGTTCATAAATATTGAGAAGGCGTTCGACTCGGTGAACCACCTTTCTGTGCTGTACGGGCTTACCTCACTAGGCTCTCTTGGTCGTATCCTTCAATAGATCGCTAACTTCCTGCGTAACAGACAAATATGCATTTACACCAATAACGGAGACAGTGATCGCTTCAACATGAGCAGAGGTGTACCCCAAGGAAGCATTCTAAGTCTGCTTCTTTTCAATGCTGCAATGGCAGGTCTTACAAAAGTGCTGCCCGAAGCCTTGAATATATCCATGTATGCAGACGACATATGCATATGGGTGTCCCACAAATCACTGGAAGTACTCGAACATCGGCTTCAACAATGACTAAATGCAATAAGTCATTGTGATTACCTCAAAGAGCGAGGCATGCAGATTTCTCACGCCAAATTGGTAGTTCTGCCGTTCACGAGAAAGACAGTGAAAAACTTTAAGCTCTTTGTGGAGTGCCAGAGAATCTACATCACTTGAAAGCGTCGTTTTCTTGGTGTTACCTTAGATAGCCAACTCAAATGGAGTCGGCATATTGCTGATCTAGAAAATCAAGTGAACTGCACCATAAATGTCATACGTCGCATCACGGGAACAAAACGGCGCGGTTCATCAGCATCTCTACTCGACATTCATTGTGCACTAATCTGACAGAAAATTGCCTATAGTCTGTGGCAGTTCTCCACAACATCTCTCAGACGTCTCTACACCGACTTCAGCTGTTACAAGCACGAAGCTTACGCATATGTCTGGGGGTTCCACAGGCAACATCAAGTTCTTTGACTCTGGCAGAGGCAGGAGAACCCAACTTCATAGTAATTAGAAATGTGGAGACATGTCGGCACCTCTTTCAACTAGTCACGCAACACCCTTCACATCCACTCATATCCAACATAGTCAGCCGTGCCGGAGCGCAAATACACCATGTGTACCAACAGTATACTTCCCGGCTTCCTGTGTCGACACATTGACCACTAGACCAAAACTGTATATTCTGCCATGGCTGCTTGAGCTACCAATTATTGAAGCTCCAATAGAAGGACTTAGGAGCAAACATGAAGTGCCAATCGTTGCCGCACAACAGTTGGCATCACATCATCTGTTTGACAGGTACCAAGGATACACTCACGTGTACACTGATGGCTCTGTCACCAAAGAGACAGCGACATCAGCATTTATAATTCTGGAATTCCACGAAGAATATGCATGTCGGTTAGGCCAATTCTCCTCTTCAACAACGTTGGAGCTCGTAGCGATTTTGCTGGCCATAAGCTTTATTAAACTGTTAACGACACAAAAACATTTGGTGGTAATTACAGACTCCCTGCTGGCACTTGCATGTGTGGAAAAAGCCACTTCAAGACACATTGATGTTCGTATAGTATGCGCTATACTAAAAGTGCTTTCGGAAGCTGCGAAGCCGAATCATCGAGTGGCATTTCAGTGGGTCCCCAGTCACTGCGGAATTAAGGGAAATGAAATGGCGGATGAGTTGGCGAAAACCGTTCATATTTCTACGCAAACGTGCCTCATTCCGGTATCTCAATATGATGTAAATTGAACTCTGAGAACAACAAAACGAGAATTATGCTTGTCTACCTGGTTTTCAGACAAAACAAATGAATCGATTCTATATTCTGTTGATCCTATTCTTGAATACCAATTAGACCATGACCTCCCAAGACGTATCAACACACTCATATATTGCCTACGGCTCGGAACTGCTAACACAAAACACTTTCTACTTCATATTCATCGTGCAACATCGTCAGCATGTTCATGCGGCTACGAGGACGAGAATATCTGTCACATTTTGCTCGTCTGTCCAAACACGACACACACCGAAGGTGACTAGAACAGGAACTCCGTAAGTTAGATTCATCGTGCAACATTGTCAGCATGTTCATGCGGCTACGAGGACGAGGATATCTGTCACATTTTGCTCGTCTGTCCAAACACGACACACACCGAAGGTGACTAGAACAGGAACTCCGTAAGTTAGATTCATCGTGCAACATTGTCAGCATGTTCATGCGGCTACGGGGACGAGGATATCTGTCACCTTTTGCTCGACTGTCCAAACACGACACACACCGACGGTGACTAGAACAGGAACTCCGTAAGTTAGATTCATCGTGCAACATTGTCAGCATGTTCATGCGGCTACGGGGACGAGGATATCTGTCACCTTTTGCTCGACTGTCCAAACACGACACACACCGAAGGTGACTAGAACAGGAACTCCGTAAGTTAGATTCATCGTGCAACATTGTCAGCATGTTCATGCGGCTACGGGGACGAGGATATCTGTCACCTTTTGCTCGACTGTCCAAACACGACACACACCGAAGGTGACTAGAACAGGAACTCCGTAAGTTAGATTCATCGTGCAACATTGTCAGCATGTTCATGCGGCTACGGGGACGAGGATATCTGTCACCTTTTGCTCGACTGTCCAAACACGACAGACACCGAAGGTGACTAGAACAGGAACTCCGTAAGTTAGATTCATCGTGCAACATTGTCAGCATGTTCATGCGGCTACGGGGACGAGGATAATATCTGTCACCTTTTGCTCGACTGTCCAAACACGACACACACCGAAGGTGACTAGAACAGGAACTCCGTAAGTTAGATTCATCGTGCAACATTGTCAGCATGTTCATGCGGCTACGGGGACGAGGATATCTGTCACCTTTTGCTCGACTGTCCAAACACGACACACACCGAAGGTGACTAGAACAGGAACTCCGTAAGTTAGATTCATCGTGCAACATTGTCAGCATGTTCATGCGGCTACGGGGACGAGGATATCTGTCACCTTTTGCTCGACTGTCCAAACACGACACACACCGAAGGTGACTAGAACAGGAACTCCGTAAGTTAGATTCATCGTGCAACATTGTCAGCATGTTCATGCGGCTACGGGTACGAGGATATCTGTCACCTTTTGCTCGACTGTCCAAACACGACACACACCGACGGTGACTAGAACAGGAACTCCGTAAGTTAGATTCATCGTGCAACATTGTCAGCATGTTCATGCGGCTACGGGGACGAGGATATCTGTCACCATTTGCTCGACTGTCCAAACACGACACACACCGAAGGTGACTAGAACAGGAACTCCGTAAGTTAGATTCATCGTGCAACATTGTCAGCATGTTCATGCGGCTACGGGGACGAGGATATCTGTCACCTTTTGCTCGACTGTCCAAACACGACACACACCGAAGGTGACTAGAACAGGAACTCCGTAAGTTAGATTCATCGTGCAACATTGTCAGCATGTTCATGCGGCTACGGGGACGAGGATATCTGTCACCTTTTGCTCGACTGTCCAAACACGACAAACACCGAAGGTGACTAGAACAGGAACTCCGTAAGTTAGATTCATCGTGCAACATTGTCAGCATGTTCATGCGGCTACGGGGACGAGGATATCTGTCACCTTTTGCTCGACTGTCCAAACACGACACACACCGAAGGTGACTAGAACAGGAACTCCGTAAGTTAGATTCATCGTGCAACATTGTCAGCATGTTCATGCGGCTACGGGGACGAGGATATCTGTCACCTTTTGCTCGACTGTCCAAACACGACACACACCGAAGGTGACTAGAACAGGAACTCCGTAAGTTAGATTCATCGTGCAACATTGTCAGCATGTTCATGCGGCTACGGGGACGAGGATATCTGTCACCTTTTGCTCGACTGTCCAAACACGACACACACCGAAGGTGACTAGAACAGGAACTCCGTAAGTTAGATTCATCGTGCAACATTGTCAGCATGTTCATGCGGCTACGGGGACGAGGATATCTGTCACCTTTTGCTCGACTGTCCAAACACGACACACACCGAAGGTGACTAGAACAGGAACTCCGTGAGTTAGGTCCCGAGCGGCCATTTGCGTTGAATAAAATACTATAGGTCCATGGCCATCCAAAACAAATGGCAAATCAATGAAGGTGCTGCAACACTTCGTCGAAGAAACGAAGATTTGTGACGACTACTGAGCGGAGAAAAGTTAAAAGTGAGCGTGACGTCTACGTGTTTGTTCTGTCCATATAGAAGAACTTTCGCTGTCACCCATGTAGGACTGTATATATGTGTATATGCTATTGTTTTTTAAATTATTTTTCTTTATTTGTACCAATCAAGTAAAAAGGGGTAGCCGTCACTAAGTAACGGCGACAAAAACTACTTCGTTTATTTTTTATTTCAATAAAAAAAACAACTACGGCTGAGCTAATTATGTGTGTGAAGCACTCAATTCCCTCGTAAGGCAATTCATATTGTGTAGCATCTGGTTGGACAATTAGCATTGCCACACATCTAGCGGTTATTTCACTCGTCTAGCACGCAAGATGACGTATTTTAACGCGGTTCCTCCATGACACAATGCTTGTGTAGGATCTTCTAGCGAAAAGGTTTGTGCGCTGCACTGGCTCTGTGGTAGAATAATCAGGACAACCGCAGTGGCGTCATACCCTACCAAACAAGGCACATCAACGCAGAGAGAACAGATCGTAAAAGTTCTTGCCTCACCTCCAGGGAATTTCAGTGTTGTTGCTCAATTTCATGCGTAATGTGGCAAATGACCTTACCCGCGCACTTACGCAAGACTCATTCATGTGCTGTTGCACAACTATCGTGACGACGGCACGGCCTTATTGCGCAAACCCCAAATTTCAAAGCCGTGCCGGTGTGGCGCTGTTACTTCGGACAAAAACGCAGATTTATTTTGTTTGCTTATTTGCACTGCAAGCCAAATAAATTAGAATGCCTCAGCCATTGAGGACTCTTTCATTGATTTTACGACATCACCCTTTTGTGGCGAACTCAATCTGAACGACTGCCATTACACGGTGGAGGACCAGCGAAATACTTCTTTTTTCTAGTTCTCCCCTTACACAATAGATATTTGACTCCACTTTCTTGTTTCGCCTCACTTTTTTTCTCTCTTTTTTATTTATTGAAATTATATATATGTATTAAGTACTAAACTAATTTAAATCACGAAGTGTGAGTGCAACCAATGTACAGTCGAAATATTTTCACGCTAAGAAAAAAACGTGAGTGGAAGCGATTTTGTGCACTCTTGATCTAAGCGTGCAATATGTTCTAAACGCACTCTTCATACTCAGAAATTTTACAGCAATACTGATAGCTGGGTGACATGGTATAAATTTGTTTCATGACACGTTTTAAATGCTTAAGAATGTTCGTGGAAACATATATATTGCATTAACAGGTCGGGGCATTAACACACGTCTAAAAAGCATGAACGATCTGTGGAGAGAAGTCTTTTTAACACTTGTCCAGTCATTGCAAATAGTATCAATCTAATGTTTTTTTTTTCTGTCATGAAGACATTGCTTTCTCATAATGATATACGTACAAGTGAAGTGATGAAAGCGTTTTATATAAGTAGGTGTGGAAACAAGGGTATCAGTGAACCATCGGTAACGCTTACTGATAAAAAAATATCTTTTTTTTTTTCATTTTGTTCAACTTGTTGCATTCTTACCATATGCCTCACGACTTGATTCGTGGATGTTTTGCGATTATTGTTCGTGGTAATATATTTGATTGGTTGATACACGTATGTGTGTTTTAGAATCCGAAAACCACCGTATGATTATAAAAGAGCGTCGTTGTGGAGGGCTACGGAAATTGCGACCACCTGGGGTTCTTTAACGTGTACCCAAATATGAGCACACGGACCACGTCAATTTCGCCTCCATCGATAATGCAGCCACCGCAGCCGGGATTTAATCCCACGACCTGCGCGTCAGCAGCCGAATAGCTTAGCCACTAGACCACAGCCGCTGGGCGTGGTGATATGCTCAGTCTCTTTTTTTTTAATATAAAATTGTCCCGACTTAGCATCCAATTGTACTTTCTTTGTGAATGCCCCCGTCTTTACGAAACGCTACAAAAAAAATTAACGCAGATTTTAGCGAGAAGAAGAATTATTCAGATTCCAGCAAATGCACTGAAACCTTGATGCGAATATACTGCATGCCTGCGTATAATTAATGCGGGAAATATATTAGCGTGGTGTTTTATTGCATTAATTTATGGCTCCTGATTGCACCATCAACTTTTATTTCTTTTGGCGCAACCAACCTTTCTGCCGTGAGCCTTACCAAAGCAAACTACTGTCCAGTATAAAACATTACTCAATTAACTGGCTACGTACATTACTTACCCTTAAATTAGAAAAACGCAATCATGTCGACGTCATGAGCACAGCACGTGTGCAAACAGGTAACCGTCTGAAGTAATAGTGCTGGTATATTTCGTGGTGCTGTCACGAACCGATTTGTCATCCACTGCAGAGTAGACTGCGTAGTATTTCTCTATCAGTATCTTTTTTTGTTTAATGTATCCACCTAAATGTGGCGAAAGCTATGACATGACAGATCAGTGGCAGCGACAGTTCATTTGACGGCTCACAAGCCCGTAAATAAATTCTTTTTCTCCTGCATTAGACCTTAGTAGTCCTGTTAGCGGCTGCTCCATACCTTCCGGAACTCCTTCACGTGTTGCGATGACACGCCGTTGAATCTTGGCAGGTAAAAGGTTGTTAAGATAGAAGACGCGGGTGTGGTTTCCAATTTTTTCGCCGCGTATCGATTGGCGCGAAATGTGTGAACACCCATATTCATTTTTAGGTTCACGCTGAAGAAGCCCATGTGACTGAAGCTGTCGTCTTTCGGAGAGCTACAACGGGATCGGGCACGTGAAATCGAGATGTGGATAGCCGTTGGCCGTCGGTGAACGTGGACAGAGGTTAGGTTCTGGTTGGTAAAGTGTTTGGCATTTGGTTAGACAAGTAGTTAAAACTGGAATAGTTTACTTTTCAAGGTTTAATGAGCTTCACGCGCTCCTTCCTTCCCTGTAGGGCAGAAATCAGTCCTTTTTTTTTGTTCTCTTATTTATAGATGCTTAATATCGTTTCGTTCGAGATTCCGTCGGCAGTGGCTCCTGTATACCTTTTTGTTGGCTGTTGTGCAATATCAACAAGTTACAAGTAAAGCACCCTTGCAGGCATTCTGAATTGTAGTGGTTTTATATCTAAATGACTGTATGACCCATGGTTTATTTAGAACTCTAATAAATGACCTACTTTGTTTTCAAGTTGTAAGGAAAGGTGCTTTGTTGAATATATTTGAAGCTTTCTGGGGTTGTGCAGACTACAGTCTCCACAATGCTCGCTATGGGTCTTTCGGTCGGCTTTCTGCGTTTTTTAACTCGTTAAAAAGAGAGAGCCTCTTATAGGTATTCTAAATTTTCGGCAGTTTGGTGTGAAGCTGACGGTGTACTCATGATTGGCAGTAAACATTTAGTTAGGTTCTTTTCAATATTCAGAGATGCAAACGGTGATAATATACAGCATCTTGACCTCAATCTCGCAATAAGCCCAACTCACTCCAAAGCTTTATTTTGAGCAGCAAAACAACTTGATTTCTGATCAACAAAATAACTCAAATAGATTCCATAAGACCACTTCGTCTTAATACACGTCACTTGCATTTTTTTGTTATTGTGTGTTCGTTTTGTACCTATGGTAACGGCAACATTGCGAAGTAACCGAGATATAATTTACGGTCGTTTCAAAAAGCCTTGCCGTAAAACAAAGTGAAAGCAAACTCCGTGTCCTTCACACGACCAATGAAGCGTCTGAACTCGTACAGCAGTGCAATCGCAATCCGCTTTTCTCCGCAAAAACTTTCTGCCATTTTTTAACATATTCATAATGTCCCGTGATTCGATGTTCTTTCCCAACCATATGAATATCTCAACTGCATGATATAACACAAACAGAAAAAGGTAGCACCATTAAATGGGCAGAAAACGCTGCTGATAGGTCTTTGAGGCTCTCTCAGAACACGGGAGCCAAAATTGTGTGTGTGTTTGTGTACGTGTGTGTGTGTGGGGGGGGGGGGGGGGGGGTATGCACGCGTATATTGCAGCAATGCAGGAAGTTTCCTTATAAAAGAAAGATTTCTTACATATGCCACAGAGCATTTCATTTGTGTCGCATCGTCTTAATATACATGGCTGCTCTACAGTCAACGAAGCCTCCAAGGAACTACTTGCATAGCACCGGATATGACAATATTTCAGGGAAATCACCATGTTACGCTGTCAGTGCGTTTGCACTAAACTCTTCCTCCTTTCCACATCGTTGTTTCCCGTTACTTCTCATTCCATTTCAGCCTTTCTTTCTTCATAGTACCAGCTGATAACGTACAAGCCAGGCGGACCTCTGTGCCCTTACATCAATAAGTTTGCCTTCCCCCTTTCTAGCACAATACGCTAAGGCAGCGCCTGTTTTGGTCGCCTCAATTCCACAAATCCAGGTAACAAAAAGCCTGCAATATTTTCGCTGTGATGTAGCGCTGACGTGCCATTGTTCTTCCTGAATAGTGTGCCGGAACTGAAAACAAATGGACTATTTAAATGGTATTTTTTCACAGATACCGCAGTTTGAACACAAATAAACGTGTGCGTACACAGCTCGCGTGGTTTCCGTCCCTGCCACCTTTCTTTAAGTCATGAATAATGGCAGGGTAATGCACATAATTAGATCAAACAAGGAATGCTATTGAGTAAGATCGCTTTCTGCATTTGGCCCTTCATTTTAATGTAAATGCCACGATTTCACAGTGTCTCTACAAAGGGACTCATTCTCACCCACTCCAAACAATTTAGGTACGTCGTTTTTTGTACAGATATAAGAACAAAAAAGCTGAAAAGTTACACTGTGTTGGGCGCGGCTATCCCATAATCGATATGCAAAACACGCACGTAAAAATAACGATAAATAAAAAATAATTAAGAAAGGAGAAAGTAACCAGAAGCACTATGTTGTCGTTCGATCTCTAGAGTGAAAAAAACGTTTAGAAGGACAGAGACCAATGCTTACAGGGTGGTGAGACTGGTGACACAGTGTCACGGATAAATATTGTCCAGATAGTTTGCATGCACTTACATGACTATTAGGTACGATAATTAACAACATAGTACGAAGAATAGCAGCAATAATGTCCATTACAAAACGTTCATAAAACGTACGCCCGTTTACACATTGCAAAGAGCATCCACTGTGCGTCTTTAGGGGTGTAGCCATGGTTCAAGAACGTATACCTAACGGTGATATAGTGAAAGTTGAAATAGTGTGTTTATATCTGAATGCATTTCACCAGTGACGACCAGCATGTGGATGAAGAAAGATTCACACATGACGTACCTTCTTCGTCTGAATACGTGCGTCACCCTTGTCTGTTTTTTTTAGTTTTCTCGCGCAGTTCTTCGTTCTCTGTATAAAAACCGCGTAGACCTTTAGCAAGCTTTAGATGTATGGCGTAATCCATTTGAATTCTTATAGTGGATGACATTTCCGCGAACGTGCTTCTTCTGAATATCACAGCTGGCATATATGCACCAAATGGGTCAGCTCTGATGGCGCTCGTCGTTTGTATTGTTTACATAGTTCAGCATGTAATACACATCACTGGAGGCACACACTCTGTGACTACTTGTACAGCAAAAGCTGTTTCTGGATCACACGAATCAATTTTGGCTCCGTAATTGTGCGCCCACCAGTGTCCGCGACCGCTATCACGTAAAATAAAAATAAATAAATAAAGAAACAGTATTAAAGAGAGATGCGAGTCGAGCCCGGGCCCTCAGTGTAACAGCCCACTATTCTACCACAGAGCCTACCCAGTGCTTGAAACTCCGTTGCAAAGTGACCCTAATCAGGCTTCATGTCGTCGAAATAATCTGGTTAACATGTGTGATAGAGCGTTTGAGATGGGTAAGGTGCAACCACGTGTCACAGAACGCGAATCGCGTAGCGAGTTGGTCGCTGAATGTTCCCAACCAATTACAAATGGCTGAGTTATATTTCTTCGTTGTCGTCAGCAAACTGCACATAATACCTTACAGCTGTGTAGCGGGTCCCAGCACGCTTTTCCGATGAATAGTGCACGTTTCCATACTTTACAAAAACTATGTTGATGCTTTGCATAGTGGTTACCATGCAAGTATGCGTCTTGTAGTAGTTGACCTAAAAGTGCCTAAAGAGGTAGGGAGAACAGATTTAGTAAAAATAAACCTATACCATAGTCCGAGTTCAATAATCCATCAGACGGACTTCGAAAGTTCAAATGGTAATTTCTAGGAAAGAGTCCGCCAGCCACTCCTCCAGGATCACAGGTCTTAGATTGGAAGGTATATCTCTGTTTGAGGCTCTCGTCCATAGCTGCACGGCCATCCGGACAATCCCGCAGAACTTGAGGAGGTTCTATAAAGGCCGTTCTTTCAGTTTTCGTTGTGACTTAGCTGCGCCTTCCACGCAGGCCTGGTGGTTCTTTTTTGTTTGTTTGTTTGTTTGTCTGTTTGTTTGTTTGTTTGTTTGTTTGTCTGTTTGTTTGTTTGTTTGTTTGTTTGTTTGTTTGTTATCCAGCAAAATGATCAATGGTCGTAACGGTGCAAAAGTATGCTTGAGAGCGACGGCAACGGTAAAGCAATTATCGCTTTCAGCGTTACTTGTCTCACTAAACTACACGTGTATACGCTTGCGTATATGCCAGAGGTACGAAACACCTGCAGTGAATGAAACAGCAACGCTGGGCCATAATTCTCTACAATGTTTTTCTCTCTCCTTACTGTACATCGCTTTCATCCTATATCGCAAGGTCATGGTACCACGTCAAATTACACGAGCAACGTAAGAGGATTACCGGCAAATTGCTTTTTGAAGAAGATCGACTAATCCTCTGTAATCATCGCACTGCTTAGAGACTGTTCACATCACAGCCCTACCAATGCCCCGCCAACGGTCTCTCCCTCCCGAGTTGTGCGAGAGGATTACCGGCACACTGCTTTTTGGCGAAGATCGACTAATCCTCGCTAATCATCACACTGCTCAGAGACTGTTGACATTACAGCCCTACCAATACCCCGCCAACGATCTCTCCGTCCCCCTCGCCTACATTTTCTCTTCCCACGGGAACCTTTAAGTTGCCATTATATTAAATATCCAGTATTTAAGCATGTGTGCATTGAAATCAATTCATGATTGATTGATTGATTGATTGATTGATTGATTTCATTTCACACATGCCTAAATACCTGATTTGATTGTCTGTACTTTATAGTCAATCTGGGAGACAATTTCAAGTGTCCGAAAGCCTCAGGGTGATTTTTATAAACCTGTCTGTTTATTCCTACAGCCTCAAAAATAGTGCTTTTTACGAACATTTTTCCAAGATCGGTCGCTACAAATGGCCGGCAGACTATCCGCGCAGGGATATTACGTTTTGCCCTAAACAGCATAACATACATACATACATACATACATACATACATACATACATACATACATACATACATACATACATACATACATACATACATACATACATACATACATACATACATACATACATACATACATACATACATACATACATACATACATACATACATACATACATACATACATACATACATACATACATACATACATACATACATACATACATACATACATACATACATACATACATACATACATACATACATACATACATACATACATACATACATACATACATACATACATACATACATACATACATACATACATACATACATACATACATACATACAACAGAAAAACCGCACACAACGACTAGTCCCGTCGTTATGTTTGCTGGCTCCAAACCTGAATATGCGGCGTATGTAAAAACTCACCCAAATGGCAGCTCTTGTACAGTTTCCGTATAGTCGGCGTGTCGTATACCGACAGTTACATGATGGTTCCTCAGCAGCAGCGAACTATAGAGTACTTTAGTGCATGTAGCCTTGCTTGTCTGTGCAGGCAGCAGCGGCAGAACAACTTTTCTCTCGTTTGGCACCACGCCACAATACACTAGAGAATTGTGCGATGAGTTTGATCGGCATGCTAAGACTTTGCACTTCCATAATGTAATGTACCGTATGTTCCACTGTTCCAATACTTTATTGTTCCACCTACTCAATACCAAAGAAGCTTGTGCACCAACATAAGATGACTTTACTTTTTTTAACTTTTTAACTTTCTTTTGATTTATATCATTCGTCTGCACACAAAACAGCTTTTCCTACGGTGACGTTCCTCATTTTAATAATGAAGAGAGAGCAAGCTTGGTCACGCAACTCGTTGCTCATGCTCGACCGCGTTGATCACTTCAATTTATTTTTATCAACTTTCAGTGGTCGCATTCGGTGAGGCCGCAATGTAAGGGCGTGTGCTTTTGTTTAGGTGCACATTATGCAAAATTCAAGAGGTGGCAAATAACGTTCTGCCTTTCGTCACCACTTCCGTCATATTAAATTACTGAGAGCTCACGACATAAGTCCCCATGATTAAATTTTCCACCCGTGTACAAGGTAAGTTGGAAAATGAATTCGGCAAGTAGGATTTGGTCGTCTTCACCGAAAGCGAAACCAATAAAAAAAAGAGGACCTAAAGAGATTTAAACTCCAAAACGATTTTTCACGTATTAGTAAAGCGCAATATCAGAACCCCGAAAATGCCATTCTTACCGCTACAGGACGCGAGGAAATACGCGAAAAGAAAATGTGGGTGGAGGCGCCACCTAGAGATTCCCGCACTAAACACCACTACGTCATGAATTTAGAAGGTGTCTACTTGGATCTGCGTAGCTTCTAATCGATAAATATGACGTATACGTTGACATCTGTGGGTTCCACAAACCAAGCATATGCAGTTTTGAAAATTTTATACTAGCCATTGTCGCGAAAGTACAAAAAGTACGTTTTGAAAACTTTGGCGCCGCAAGAAAAATATCGGCACAGGACTTGTTAACAAAACTTCAACCTTCACTTTATCCGCTAAATATGAACTTAGGATTATGAAACATACGGCATTAGAGTTATCAGAGTGCATTTTGTCAATCTAAACCATTGTTTCTTTTCAGTGTACCTTTAAATGCGAAGCTTGAGAGATGGGAGGAGAACGGCGTTGTTTGGCGCAATGTGCGGCTTCGTCTGTGACCGGCTCATATGTGAAAATCACAGTGTAAGAAATACACCGTGGTGAAAATGTATGGGACCGAGAGAACTGTCATCGTTTGCTACGGCAGGAGCCACAATGGGAATGCCACGCGTGAGCGCACGTGGCGTCTCACTTCCAATGCATCCCGTGGACAAAGTAGATACAGAGCGCGTGCGAGTGCTCTAACCAACTGGCGAGTGACAGACACGGGCGACAGCCAACGGCGTTCCTCTTTCGTGTGTCGTGCTTCAGTTCACAATCTTCTGGTCATCTGTTGTCATTATACCGGGCCTGGTGGCCTTCAGCACTGCAAGGTCAGTTACTTGTTTCTTTCACATAGAACCTAACGTTGCTGGTGTCGACAATCAGGCTCGCTATCCCGCGAATGTGTGACAACGGAGAGAAATGGCCTAGCGTTGCTTGTATGTTTTCTGTCCAACTCAGTGGGCCAGTGACCTGGCCCTAGGCAGTGGACCCAAAGGTCACGCGTTTGATTCCGGCCGTGACGATCGCATTTCAGTAAGGCGAAATGGTGTAGAGGCCCGTATAGTTTGCGATGTCAGTGCACATTAAAGAACACCAGGTGGTCCAATTTTTACCACCACCACCAATACGGCGTCTCTCACAATCCTGTCTTGGTTTTGGGATGTACCGCGCATATTAGTGTTCTATATTCTATTTTATACACCGAGGGCAATGAGGCACCGTTCAGTGGAGTTTTCCAGTCTGACTGCAGCGCCAGAATACATAGTCTAGCGGATGACAGAAGCACCCTTAAGACGGCGTCGGTGAAAATGGAACGCGAAGCGCGCGTCTCGCGCCCTGCATCTGTCGGCGGATTGTAGCCGGGATACATAAAGGACGCGCACACGCGTCTATTTTCAGCATGCTCCTAACGGCGAATGTCAAAGACTTTGAGACAGCGCAGAGTGAGCAAAGCTGCTCCCTCTGGTCAGTGCATTCATACCAACGAATAGTTCAAGCTTTTCACCTCTTCGACAGGGATCTGGTTTTCTTTCTTTAGGCCGAGTAATGCATGAATTGCATGAATATGTCCTTATACTTTCGAAATAAATACCGTGTTAAGGCTTTCAACTTGTTATTCTATGTGGCGTAGTTCTTTACAGCCGGTTGCCACTCCCCACGCGCGGGCTTGTGCTTGGCTCGCACGAGAATTTACAACAACAAAGGCCGGTCATGAGACTTGCAGTTACACATTTTGTTGACCGAACTCCTGCTAAGCTCGACTCTGTTGCGCCTGGTCTGTGAGACAGAACATATAGCATAAAGCACCATCTTTGCCACGTGTAACCCATCATTTAGTACGTAAATGATTCGTGCGCCGTAGTACAGTTATTGATTGATTGATATGTGGGGTTTAACGTCCCGAAACCACTATATGATTATGAGAGACGCCGTAGTGGAGGGCTCCGGAAATTTCGACCACCTGGGGTTCTTTAACGTGCACCCCGTAGTACAGTTATTCCCCTTGCTTACAGAATGCTGTTGACGTTCTCTCGAGCATGACGGAGACGCCGGATGTGACATTTCGGTGCGCCACCACGTATTTGTTTGAAACAGTTGCCACGTTTAACCGAGCGTGTCATTTGGAAACTTTAGAATAGCGTTTTCGGGCGTTGCGTTTGCGTATGATCGCCATATTTGATTTAGAATAGCTTTGGCCCCCCTCCGCCTCAAACCTAAACGCGCGATCGCAGATACCCCATAGCCTCGACCAGCACTTTGCGGGCCTTGCGACGGCAGGCACCGTTCACTGACCAGAGCGAGCTGCATTGCTCACACTGCCCCGTCTCAAAGTTTCTGACATTCGCCGTTAGGGGCACGCTGAGAATATACGTGTGCACGCGTTTCCCGTGTGTCCCGGCGACAATCCAACCCTTCATGCAGAGAGTGCGACGCGCGCACCGCGTTTCTATTTGACCAACCCCGTCTTAATGTTGCTTCATTCATCTGCTATTTTATGTATTCTGGCGCGGCAGTCATATTGGAAAACTCGACAGCACGGCGAGCATGAACGGGGGCTCACGTTACAACGCATGCGTAATAGCAGTGACCGCACCGCAAGGGCTTGCGGTGCGCTGCTCTAAATCTCCCTAGCGATAATAGTTGGTGCGCGTTGTCGAACGCTACATAGCTTGCTTAAACACTCAGTTGTTGCGAGCATTTTAACCCGAAAGTGTTTTAAGTGTGAATACACTTTATAGGCGACCCCAAACCATCCACCGCCGTCGGCGGCGTCCGCAGTCTTCTCTCTATCTTTAAAAGAAAGAGGACTTGGCGGGCCGCAGCGCGACGCTCTACCGAATAAGCCACGGACGCGACGCTGATATCGGTGTCAGTAACGCGCCTTATACCCCCTCCCCCTTCGCTCGCTCCTCCGCTCTCCTCGCTCGCTGCAGCTGCGCGCGCACCCCTCTCTCTCGCGCACCCGCCTTCTCTCTCAGTCTCCCGTCGAGAGCGGGTCGTGCGATGATGGATGTCCCGTAGGCAACGCTACCATCAACAACGAATGCAGTACAACCGAATGCCAGCACTGCACCCGTCGTTGGAGGTGACGGTACCGCGGTGGTTTCGCCGACGTTGGAAGACAAGGCGGCGCTGCGAAGGGCTCGTGAGACCGAACGTAAGCGGGCGAAGCGTGCAGCGGATGCCGAACTGCGTGCTCGCGAGGCCGAGTGCAAGCGGGCGAAGCGTGCAGCGGATGCCGAACTGCGTGCTCGCGAGGCCGAGGACAAGCGGGCGAAGCGTGCAGAGGATGCCGAACTTCGCCCTCGCGAGCCCGAGTGCAAGCGGGCAAAGCGTGCAGCGGATGCCGAACTGCGCGCTCGCGAGGCCGAGGACAAGCAGGCGAAGCGTGCAGCGGATGGTGAACTGCGCGCTCGCGAGGCCGAGATGAGGCGTCAGCATCGAGCCGCGAACGCGGCCCAAGAAGCGGAACGACAACGCAAGCGTCAGGCGGAGAAGGGCGATGAAGGCCGGCGTCAAGACGCCGCTCGCAATCGTCAACGGCGAGTGGACGTTCCCGAAGCCGTTCGAGCCAGTGAACGTGCTGCGCGGGAGAGGGTGCGAGCCCTGGACTTTGCTCGTCCGGACGCGTCCTGAAGTGTAAATAAATAATACTTGGTATATAATGTATCTGTGTACAAATTCTTCATGACAAACAACACTTAAATTCATTAATTACACTTTAATCATCATCACCAGTAATAAAACTCCCAAGCATTTCCCCGAGGGTGAACATGGTTAAGTGCGAATGCACGGGGTGATGCTATGAGGGGGAGTAAAGTTAAAATCCGTTGGCATTCGCCAGTGAGTTAACGTAAACTCCCCCGTGTGATCAAATTGCTATTCCCAGGAACCATTACACCATAAAGGCACCATAGTGTGAATAATAAATATAATAGTGCGAATTAATAAATACCCCTCATAGCATCACCCCGTGCATTCGCACTTAACCATGTTCACCCTCGGGGAAATGCTTGGGAATTTTTATGCCGGGTTTCGCAATAGCTCCGCTACGTAATTTTTTCGCGGATATGACGTAAAATATTTGCTAAACCATTGCAAAGAAAAGAAAACGAGAAGAAAATTTTCATGTGCGGGGCGTCGAACAAGTGACTTCGCGCTCCTCAACACGCGACGCTAACGACTATGCCACAAGCGTCTGAATGCGCTTTGCGTATCGCTCAAACGCTATCCTCGTACCATTGCTCATAAAGCCGACTGATCCTCCTGCATGAGGGGAGACGCGGGCGCTTCGCGAAGTGATCGGACGCGACGCTCATCGCCTCCGTCGATTTTCGGCTGGAACCGTGCTCTTTTCAGTGTGGCTGCTCTAAAACTTGTGTGACTGCATCTGCCAAGTTAGCAAGATTCTGGAGACACCGATCTTACCCAGGTACGCCCAATTTTCGGCCACTCCGAGCAACTTTGCATCACAACGTAGCGAACGAGCTAAGCCTCATGGCGGTGGCTCCGCCGCTGCTGGATGCGGAGACGCCGCTAAGTCAACTCCTCAACATGGCGCTGCCTGAACAACGTGGCTACGACCCTACGACTCTGTCGTGGTCGTATATCCCGACAAATCCATCAGACGACGGCCCATCCACCATTTCGGCAGAGCAAGCTCACATTTTTCAACTCGTCGAGGGTCGGCGTCGCCGCTAAAGAAACGCGGAAGGAGCGTCTGCACTGAAAACTCCTCTCAACAATTCAGCCACTGGAGACGCTCGCGCTCCATCTCCTAAAGCTCCACAAAAGACTTCACCAGTCTCCAAGTGGACGCCGAAACCAACGGTCAGGATGAATCCTGGCGACTACGTGATCGTGCTCAAGCCACGCATCACAGTAGCCCTCAAGGCAGCGTTTCAACAAGGTGAGCTCGGCGCTGCCATTTCCCAACTCATCGGAAGGCAGCACATGAATGACATCACCATTTCTCCCAATTGGGAGCAAAACATCATCATCTGTGCCACGCAGAATAACGAGGTGGTTCAGAAACTGCTGTCGGACTTTCAAATCAACACCAGCAAAGGACCACTGCCGCTTCGCGGTCACCTCAAGCTCACCGGTGATGTGTGTCGCGGCGTGATTTCTGTGCACAACCTCGAAACCAGTGCGTCTCTGAAACATAGTGTGCAGTGGCGTGGCGGTGAACTAGTCTATGCGCGCAAGCTGGGGAACTCCAACGTAGCTGTGTTGACTTTCGCGGGAAGGAACGTTCCGCTTTTCGTCCACTATAACGCAGAACTGACTCCCGTCAAGGAGTACAAGAAGAAAGTTCCAGCGTGCTACCGCTGTGGTGCACTGGGGCACCGGGCGGATATCTGTCCCAACCCGGTCACCGAAAGATGCAGCCTTTGTGGCCAAAACGTGGGCGCTGGTTCTGAGGGGATGGCCCCCCACGAATGCAACTCAACGTGCATAGTTTGCGGGGGTCCGCACCTCACCAGCTCCCGAAAATGCAATGAAAAATTCATCAGGCTTCAGCAACCAGGGTCCAGGACATCGGGGACCCCAACAAAACCAAAGCGCCAGTCAACTGGCAAAGCGCCAATTCCTGGCAAAGCAGCAACAGCAACGCTACCACCTGGCGCGGTGGAATCTCCAGCTTTCGGCGCTCCATCTGGCAACGCTGCACGCAACCAACCCAAGGTAGGCAGTTGGGTGGAGGTCGCCTCCTCTCCCTCCTCTCTCTCCTCTCCACCTTCTTCTGCCACAAGCACTACCGAAACACAAAAACTCAGGCATGAGCTCGCCCTTTTGCGATCTCAGAATAAAAAACTAGCCAGCGAACTTGACTCGCTCAGAACCAATCTCAGTACTAAGCCCTCGTTGAGCGACGAAGAGGAAAATATAACAGACAGGGAGATTCCTACTACTGTAGAGAGTCGCGTCGCGGCCCTGGAGACCCAGGTGAATGCAATAGAAACACAATTGGCCGACCTACCCAAAATTATCCACGACACCATCGCGCGTCATATGGAGACTGTCATCGCACAGGTGACACAAACAGTAACTCACATTATCCAAAAGTGGATACAAGACAATCCACGCGTCCTCAAGCGCGTAGGGCCAATTGGGGACGTTAATCGCCCCTCAAAATTTAACAGAGTGACTCCAGATGAGTCGGACTTTTCTAAAGACTCCAGTACGTCAGCACAGGGTGCTAGTGAACTGAGTAATCTTAACAACACAACCCCACCCTCTATCTCCGAACATGGCCTCCAACCCTAGGTCACGAGCCAGAGCAACTCAGCCGTTGTTACTAACACAGTGGAACTGCAGAGGTCTGAAGAACCACAAGAAGCGGGCTCATTTCCGCTTCTATCTTGAGACCTTTGAGTTCCTCGTTGCCGTGGTTGCCCTTTAGGAACCCGGCACGGACGTCAAACTCACAAATTACACTACATTTCAACACAACCCGGAGACATGTATACTTGTTCACAAGCAATATACTGCCCAGGAAGTCACACTCCCCACAACACCGCCTTTCCCATACACGATGGTGTCGGTGCTGCCTATAAGGCGATCTGACCCACCTGTTCATATTTTAAACATTTACTGTCCCCCAAAGCTTAAGAACGTCACGTTCAGCGCAACTTTCACACAAGCTATGCAGGTGGCAGGACGGGACCCCCTCCTGATCGTCGGCTACTTCAATGCCCCAAACAGGTTATGGGGTTACCCACGAGAGGACACGCGTGGAAGGAAGCTTGCGGAACTTCTTTCTACATTTGGACTCACCCTCCACACTGATCCCGCCAGCCCAACACGTGTAGGCAACTCTGTTCAACGAGATACTTGCCCGGATCTCACAATTACACGCAACATACGCCATGCCGACTGGCTGAACACACAGGACACTCTCGGTAGTGATCATTGTGTATTAAACACAACCCTGTACATGCGTCCCTTAAAACGCCCACTTACACAAGCTCGTATCCCAGACTGGACAACTTTCCGCACCACTCTACCTATTGTAGACCCTCTCCAGTCGGGATACGACACCTGGTCTAAATCACTGACGTCTACACTGAAACAACATGAAGAGCTGATACAGCTCACGGAAACTCAAACGGACGAGGACAACCACCTCCTCCATCTTTGGCAGGCCCGCCGCAGACTCACCAAACGATGGAAAAAACAGAAACATAACAGACGCCTCAAGAAACGCATCCTAGAACTCACGCAGCAAGCTGCGGAATATGCTGCTCAGCTAGCCGACACTAACTGGGTGGACAGGTGCAACACGGCTGCACGCCAGATGTCTGGTCGCAACACGTGGCGCCTGTTTCGCGCTCTCATCGATCCAACACAAACACGCACGGAAACTCAACGTCACTTACATAAGGTCATGCACAACTTTACAGGAACGACAACACAGCTGGCAAACACGCTCAGGGACCGATACCTGTGCACCACCAAGGACCCCCGGACGGCCGCATACTCATACGCAGGCAAAAAGAACACGCAGTTGGACACCCCGTTCCAGCTCCACGACCTCCAGGCGGCCTTACGCAAGATGAAGCGTGGCACTGCACCAGGGCGTGACCAGGTTACGGTCAAACTGTTGGCCAATCTTCCCGACGCAGCCTACGCCACGCTCCTCAAATACATCAATAGCATTTGGGACGGAGAAACTCCTCTCCCTCTTGAATGGAAATCAGCTCTCGTGACCTTCATCCCGAAGGCAGGTAAACCTATTGACGTGGAGAACCTTCGCCCCATCTCCCTCACGTCTTGTGTCGGCAAGCTTATGGAAACGATGGTGCGCGACAGACTCTCCGAGTTTCTAGAAACACAGCACACTTTTGCGGACACCATGTTTGGATTCCGCCGTCAGAAGTCAGCCCAGGATATACTTCTACAGCTCCACCATGACATATTAGATCCTCTTGAATACCCCCACAATGACAAGGTAGTCCTGGCCTTGGATCTTAAAGCGGCATTCGACAACGTGAAGCATGAGGTAATCCTTGACCACCTCAGTCAGACCAACTGTGGTTATAAAACATTCAATTATGTTAGACAGTTTCTTACAGACCGTCAAGCCTACATACGCATACAAGATGAGCAACATGGGCCTTACGTCATCGGCTCGAGGGGAACTCCTCAAGGCGCGGTCCTCTCTCCCCTCCTATTTAATATAGCCATGCTTCATCTTCCCCCCAAATTGGCTTCTTTACCAGGGATACTTCACGCTCTTTACGCGGATGATATCACGATCTGGGCCACGCAAGGTAACCTGGGTGTCACAGAACGAGCGCTAAAAAAGAGAGCGCGCCGCCAAATCCTTGCGATAACGGGCGGTAGAAACGCCGCGAGGTAAAAAGAAAAAAAAAGAAAGCAAACATCCAAGGCTCCCGGGCGCGCGCTCTCCCCGCAGAAGCACGGCTTCGCAGACGAACCTCCTCACCCCACAGCGGCGGCCGGGCAAGCGCTAGAAATTTCCAGAACGAGGGAGGCGTGGCTACGCCGAGCTGAGTCACCCGACGCGGAGGGCTGACAAACCGTCTCGCCTCTCTCCAGCCTTCGCTGCGTATCGCGCCGACGAAAGGACGAGAAAATTCTGGAAAGTGGCGCGGAAGGTATTTAATCGAGCGGCCGAGACGAGAAAGCAGGAGGTGACGGAAGTTAACGCCAGAGCGCGTAGGAATTCCGCCGTGTAGTCGGCGAAGGTTCTGCCCGTAGTGACAGAACAGGAGGTGACGGAAGTTAACGCCAGAGCGCGTAGGGATTCCGCCGTGTAGTCGGCGAAGTTTTGGTCCGTAGGGACGGCTCGAGCTACAGGCAAGAGCGTGAGTTTACCGCTATCGAGCGAAGACGCGGGCAACAGCTGCGTGTGTGAAGCCGACGGATTTCCGGCGAAGAAGTTGAAGTTTGAAGAGTGGCCAATTGAAGACGGGAGGTTTCCTGGAAGAGAAACTTCAGGGCTGCGGAACGACAACAACGCTGGACCTTGAGTGAGTGATTCTCGGAAGAGTATCATTCAGACTTTTGTTCCAAGGACTTTGGACTGAATAGGTTTACTATCTCTTTAGTCCTTAAGTGTCTTGGTTGTTCAATGCATGTGACTGCATTGTAGTGCGTATTGTTGTCTGTGTCCGTTGTTTCAAGTGTGGTTGATTGTACTGTGTAGTACATTGTCTGTTTGGTGACGTATTGTATGTAACTATTGTGGAGTGTGCATACGTGTGTATTGTTTTTGATCTGCCGTTAATGAGAATATAATCTTGTTTGTTTATCAACTCTCGGCTCTGTCTTGTTCTTTGGGCCACAGCCGGCGTCCGCTGGCGCACCAATAAGGACCACTTCTAAATTGTCCACGCTTTCGTGGTGCGGTTCGGGGGGCCGATACTTCGGCTCTTGGAATTAGCCCGGCGATCGCCTCCCTAATAAACGGGACAGGTGTGACAATTAATCTGGCGTCCGCGAAACAGGACCTTTTGGTGCACGGTGTGTCCAAAGTAGTGAGAAAGAGCCTCGAGTTGTTGATAGTGCTATCGGAACGATTTTGTGTGTTGTTCAGTGTTCTCGTTAACGAGTGCAGGGGAGTGTTCCGATAGACTGATTTAGGCAGATACTTTTTGCACGCGGCAAGGTTTTAGTTGCGAGTTGCGAGACACAATGGATCTCGAAAAGTTAGTTGCTCTTGGTGAAAAGATGGGTCTTTCTGGCGTCGAACTACGGAAGTGGGTCACCCAGAAGGAAAAAGAAGAAAAAGAGAGAGCCAAAGAAGAAAAAGCAGCCGAGCTGGAAAAAGAGAGGTTGGCGGTCGAAAGAGCCAAAGCGGAAAAAGAAGCTGAGGTGGAGAGAGAGAGGTTGGCGGCAGAGAGGGCCAAGGAAGAAAAGGCAGCTGAGTTGGAGAGAGAAAGGCTGGCCGCTGAAAGGGCGAAAGAAGAAAGAGAGGCAAAAGAGCGACAGCTGAAGGAAGAACGAGAGCAGCAATTGAAGTTGGAGCTGGAGCGAGAAAAGTTGGCAGCCGAAAGGGCGAGAGAAGAAAGAGAGGCAAAAGAGCGCCAGCTGAAAGAAGAAAGAGAGGAAAGGGAGCGGCAGCGGCAGCACGAGATGGAACTCGAGCGGCTCCGTTTGCAACAGCGAAGCGAAACTCCCGTCCAAGCTAGAGTTGAAAGCAGCGAACGGGAAGACCACGGCTTCCGCTTGAACCCAAGCAAGCTGCTCGTAGCGTTTGATGAAAGGAAGGACGACCTAGACGCGTACCTCCACAGATTTGAGACGATTGCGAGGAGCCAGAATTGGCCGGAACAGCAATGGGCAACTGCTTTGAGTACTTGCTTGAGTGGTGAAGCGCTCAGTGTGTACGGTAGGCTGACGCCGACCGATGCAGCCAACTACGCAAAGGTGAAAGCGGCTTTGTTGAAGCGATTTAGATTCACTGTGGAAGGGTTCCGGGACAGATTTCGGACAGGAAAGCCAGCTGATGGTGAGACGGCTACGCAGTATGCCGCCCGACTTTGCCATTATTTCGACAGATGGATTGAACTTTCAGGGACAGCACAGGAGTACGATGAGCTTAGAGAGCTGTTAATTAAAGAACAATTTCTTACTAGTTGCCACCCAAGCCTGTCGCTGTATTTGAAAGAGAGGAAGGCGGAGTCATTTGAAGGAATGCTTGAATTGGCTGATCAATTCTTAGAAGCGCAAGGAGGAACTAATTTGGCCAAGGTCAAGAAGGATTGTCCCGAGGATTCGAAGAAATTGGCTACTGAAGAAAAGAAGCGTGCACCAGAGAGCATGCAGCGATGTTTTCTGTGCAACCGAGTGGGTCATCGCGCGAAAAACTGTCGAACGATCTTTACGAGCCCTACGGTTGTAAAATGTTTTAAGTGTGGTCAGACTGGGCACAAAGCAGACGCTTGTCGGAACGGAGTGAGTCAAACTCACCAGGTATCTTGTGTGCAAGCGGCACCGAAATCTGATAATAATGCCGTCACCGATGGATTCGTAGAGTTGAAGAATGGGGAGAAAATTCCTATTGTGGGGGCTGTAATGTCAAAACAGCCAACCGGTGTTACGAAGGGAATGCCAACGCTTCCTGGAAAGATTGCAGGCAAGAAGATTACGGTTCTAAGAGACACCGGTAGCTCCACGGTTATCGTGAGAAGAAATTTGGTACGGGAAAGAGAGTTGACAGGCAGAACGAAACCGGTTTGCCTAATTGACCGTACGGTTCGGATGCTTCCCGAAGCAGAAATTGAGGTTGAAACCCCGTACTTCAGCGGGAAGGTTACTGCGTTATGCATGACGACCCCCCTGTATGACCTTGTCATCGGAAACATCGACGGGGCGCGAGGGCCAAGTGATCCAGAATGTTTGGGAGAAGACCCGAAAATAGAGCCCTCGCCAACACAGCGGCCGCGAGATACAGTGGAGGAACATCCCGTGACGGGTCTCACTAGAGCCCAAGGTGAAGCTGCGGCGCAAGAGACAGCGAAGGAGAAGACGATCGTGTCGAATCAGTTCACGGGCCGAGCAACCGGACTTACGTCGGCACGCCCTCAACCGACCGACAGTGTAAAGGAGACGGAGTTGGCCAGTCGGGAAAAATGTAGAAGTATGATCAAGCGGGTAAATAAACAGACAGGACCCGTCGAATGGAATGACGCGTTAACGGTGTCGGAAGAGACAACGATGGCTGAGACGACGCCTCAGATATCGTCGTTGGAAAGGGCTCGCCGAAAGGGAACGTGGAAAAACAAGAAGTCGAGCGAGCACCGCAAGAAAGGGCGCAAGCGCTGTTCGAAGTACTCAAGATAGGTGCTGAGGTGGAATCAGAATGTGTTCGGCAGGGCTGAGTGACATATGTTGTGTTAATATTCTTGTTATCCTGTGTCTCAAGTGTATGTCGAGTGAGTCAGTGTTCTGTGCGATGGTGTGATGTATAGTGTTATATAATTGTTGGATAGACAGAACTTTGTACGGTTGTATTGTTTAGAATGTGTGATGAAGTGTTGTCGGCATGTACCTGTGGCTATATTTCATGTGTTGTGGAATTGAACTACAATGTACGATTGTATTGAGTGATATATTGTGAATGTGAAGTGTCATGAGCGACGGATTGTGTTACAGTCTGTGAGAATGTGTGGTGACTGTTCGCGCTCGTTTGTGTGGTTTTGAATATTATGAGATAATATTCTTAAAGTGGGGGGCAGTGTCACAGAACGAGCGCTAAAAAAGAGAGCGCGCCGCCAAATCCTTGCGATAACGGGCGGTAGAAACGCCGCGAGGTAAAAAGAAAAAAAAAGAAAGCAAACATCCAAGGCTCCCGGGCGCGCGCTCTCCCCGCAGAAGCACGGCTTCGCAGACGAACCTCCTCACCCCACAGCGGCGGCCGGGCAAGCGCTAGAAATTTCCAGAACGAGGGAGGCGTGGCTACGCCGAGCTGAGTCACCCGACGCGGAGGGCTGACAAACCGTCTCGCCTCTCTCCAGCCTTCGCTGCGTATCGCGCCGACGAAAGGACGAGAAAATTCTGGAAAGTGGCGCGGAAGGTATTTAATCGAGCGGCCGAGACGAGAAAGCAGGAGGTGACGGAAGTTAACGCCAGAGCGCGTAGGAATTCCGCCGTGTAGTCGGCGAAGGTTCTGCCCGTAGTGACAGAACAGGAGGTGACGGAAGTTAACGCCAGAGCGCGTAGGGATTCCGCCGTGTAGTCGGCGAAGTTTTGGTCCGTAGGGACGGCTCGAGCTACAGGCAAGAGCGTGAGTTTACCGCTATCGAGCGAAGACGCGGGCAACAGCTGCGTGTGTGAAGCCGACGGATTTCCGGCGAAGAAGTTGAAGTTTGAAGAGTGGCCAATTGAAGACGGGAGGTTTCCTGGAAGAGAAACTTCAGGGCTGCGGAACGACAACAACGCTGGACCTTGAGTGAGTGATTCTCGGAAGAGTATCATTCAGACTTTTGTTCCAAGGACTTTGGACTGAATAGGTTTACTATCTCTTTAGTCCTTAAGTGTCTTGGTTGTTCAATGCATGTGACTGCATTGTAGTGCGTATTGTTGTCTGTGTCCGTTGTTTCAAGTGTGGTTGATTGTACTGTGTAGTACATTGTCTGTTTGGTGACGTATTGTATGTAACTATTGTGGAGTGTGCATACGTGTGTATTGTTTTTGATCTGCCGTTAATGAGAATATAATCTTGTTTGTTTATCAACTCTCGGCTCTGTCTTGTTCTTTGGGCCACAGCCGGCGTCCGCTGGCGCACCAATAAGGACCACTTCTAAATTGTCCACGCTTTCGTGGTGCGGTTCGGGGGGCCGATACTTCGGCTCTTGGAATTAGCCCGGCGATCGCCTCCCTAATAAACGGGACAGGTGTGACACTGGGTCACATGGAGTCATGCCTGCAAGCAGCAGCGACTGTAGTCGACGACTACGCAACCTACTGCGGACTCCAGTGTGCCCCGGCTAAGTCAGAATTTGTGCACGTACGTCCCTCCCCTCAGGCCACAACTCAGCTCCATATCAGTCTTCCCTCGGGAACGATCCGTGAGGCCAAGGAGATCCGCGTCCTTGGCCTCTTCATACACCACCAACGCAAGGCCGACACCACAATAGCCAAACTTCGCACGGTGGGAGACCAAGTGGGCTGTATGGTCCGCCGGGTCTCCAACAAGCGGGGCGGATTACGAAGTAGGGATGCAATGCGGCTTGCCCATGCTTTCGGAACGAGTAGAATACTCTACTCGACTCCCTACTTGCACCTACGCAAACACGAGGATGATCAACTCGAGGTCATCCACCGTAAAGTTATCAAGCGGGCTCTCGACCTCCCTATCACCACGTCCAACTAGAGACTTCTGGCCCTAGGCGTGGTGAATACCTACCGGGAACTTCGAGAAGCCCACCTCGTTAACCAATACACGCGCCTTGCGCAGACCCATTCCGGTCGCCACCTCTTGGACCGAATACACATCAAACATGATTACTATATTGAGGGAAGGGTGAGAGTGCCAGAACCTTGGAGACGCGCCCTCCGGGTCCGACCCCTTCCACGCAACATGTCCAAAGAAAACCACAGTGGTCGCCGCCAGGCGCGCACGGAAGCGTTGCAGCGACACTTTGGTCAAGAGGAACACGTGTGCTACGTGGACGTTGCCGGCCCGCACCATGGGGGGTGGTATACGGCCGCAGTCATACACAACACAAACACCGTAAACGGGCTCACTTTCAAAGCCTACAGCGCAACACATGCGGAGGAGATTGCCATCGCTCTGGCTCTCATCTATCCATCTTCTAAACATATCATCACCGACTCACGAGGGGGGGCCTGTCGGAACTATCAGCTAGGGTGGGCTTCACCGCTTGCTCAGCGCATACTGGAACCTAGCTGCCGATACGTTAATCCAACTCCGCGAAATCTGGTTTGGGCACCCGGTCACCAAGGACTCAGGGGTAACGAACAGGCCGATCAGGCCGCCCGCGCACTCTCTTCCCGGGCTATCTCCCTGTCTTTGGAAGCCTACTCGCAATCAGACAATTCGGCCCTTTCATTCAAAGATATTACCAATTACTACAAGGAGGAGCACCGGCGCTATCCAGACCCTTGTAAGGGACTGCATCGCGCTGACGAGCGCCTCCTTTTAAAGCTGTTTACCGATACTGTACTGTGCCCGGCGGTGCTAAAACATTTCAATTCATCCTTTGATGGCACGTGCCAGTTCTGTGGTGAGGTGGCTGACACCTTTCACATCGTCTGGGCGTGCCAGTCTAATCCATCTATCCCCCCCAACCCCAATCCACGAGAGAGGACTGGGAGGCGGCCCTGCTCGGCTGTCAAGACCTGAAGGCCCAAGAGGCTCTGGTTCAACGGGCGCGGGCGGCGTTGCTTGCCAATGGAGCCCCGGAATAGGGGTCCACCTAGTGCTGTGAGGGTAGGAGGCCAATAAGGCCCCAACGCAATCACCTCTCTGTAACCATTTAATGGTTATTAAATGTTTTCACCACCACCTGCATGAGGAGTAGACGCTAAAGCTGGCACCATGCCAAGGGACCGGATGAGATTTTGTCTTAAAAACTAGTGGTCCGGGTGTTGGTGTGATGTCAGTGCACGCAAAAAATGCCAGATGGTTAAAATTTCTGGAGCCCTCTATCTCAGGGCCTGATTGATTGATTGGTTTGTGTGGTTTAACGTTCCAAAACCCCGATCTGATTATGAGAGACGCCGTAGTGTAGGGCTCCGGAAATTTCGACCACCTGGGGTCCTTTAACGTTCACTCAAATCTGAGCACACGGGCCTACAACTTTTCCGGCTCCATCGGAAATGCAGACACCACAGCCGGGATTTGATCCCGCTACCTGCGGGTCAGCAGTTGAGTACCTTAGACACTAGACCACCACGGCGGGGCAATCTCAGGGCCTGGACTGTCACAGATGTTACCATAGTTGTTCTGGAATAGGGACCCTCTCCGTTTTCTTTGAATTTTCATAATAAAATGTTTTCATCATCATCAACTGCATTGGGTCTCGTTAACATGCCGTAGTATTGGCATGCATAAAACCTCATATATTGTCACGACCAGTGTTAAAATTTTACCATGATAATTGCGTGAAGCAACTGTAAATTTTATTTCGCTGTTACTAGGAAAGTGCCACAAGAGACTTGATTCATGACGACAATTAGGTTGTCACAGTTTTGACGGGGTATAACGCGTTCCACTTCATATTAGTACGCAGTACACGTTAGACATCCATACTGTTATGATTTGTTTTGCAACAAAATAAGCGCCGTTCATTGCTGGTATTTTTTGTCTTTCCATTAAAAGATATAACTTTTACACAAGTGGCACTTATATGCCTGCCCACTCAGCCCGGTAATCACGCTCACAATCCTCCAGTTATTTTTAACTCGTGTCTCCCCGTTTCAAGCGTGTTTGAGACGTTGAATTTACCATTTCCATGCAACCAAAAATGATCGACCATGCCGGCAGACAGTGCCTCGCGGCGTTTAGCAAACCGCACGAGCTTCTGTGTATCTTGGTAAGAAATGACGTAACAGGTAACGTCGCAAAAATGTTTCAGAGGCCACGGCCACAAATATATACTAGACGGTTTCATGTAGTCACAACTCCCATGTTGTATCTAAAAAAGTGCAATGCCTTAATCATCTTACTAAAAAGTTTCGGAAAAAATGTATTATATACGTGGTGAATTATTCCATAAAAAATAACGGATGACCAATAACTGCATTAGCGGGCCCCTAAGTACATGACTACATAGGTCTTAGCCACCATCCGTGCTTAGCTCAGCCACCTAGTTTGTAAAGCGACATTGTGACTAAGACGCTGTGATGTGTTTCACGCTGTCACATTTGACCATGTCGTCAGGATTCTAGAATAATCGCGTTTTCTCTAGATTAGAAAGATACCTTATAGCCATTCCTTCTGTCCGAACTGACAAACATGAAATTTTGGCAGTGATGCGGAATTCGACCCTTCTCGGAATTGCACGCTCGTTAATTTCACTCATATGTGGCACAATTCACACCGATAGAGCTTCAAATTCAATCACCAATCTTTTTTTTTTTTCTTGAGCGTGGAATTCATAGTTGCATGTGAACTCTGCACGCTTTTTGTGAAGCCCTTACTGAGAGAATGCTAATTGCTGAAAACCTGAATAGGATACTCACTGCTCCAGTTATGTCTGCATATTGCGTATATTAAGAGACATCTGTAAAGGTGTTTTCAGCACTACGGCAAACAAAACTATCGCATGACTGGCGCAGGTTTTCGTCTGCACGAAGAATGATGGCGACGGGATGTGGACGGCGACTCAATTTCTACTACCGCTTGCTGCAGCGCACTGTTATCCAGTACCAGGACCCCGTGACGGGGTTGGTACCGTTGCAGAAGTACGAGCACCACGCCTGGGTCCGCGACAACGTCTACTGCGCTCTCGGCATCTGGTCCCTCTCTCTCGCCTACCGCAAAAACACCGAGTTGGACGAAGATCGAGCACGCACCTACGAGCTGGAGCGATGCTGCGTCAAGCTCATGCGAGGTCTGCTCGTGGCGATGATGCAGCAGGTGGACAAAGTGGAGCGCTTCGTGGAAACGCGGAGCCCGCACGACTGTCTGCACGCCAAGTACAACTCGACCTCGGGGCTTACCTGCGTAGGCGACGAAGACTGGGGACACTTGCAGCTGGATGCGACGTCGCTGTTCTTGCTAGCCCTCGCCCAGATCACGGCGTCGGGCCTGAACATCGTGTACAACCTCGACGAGGTGGCCTTCGTGCAGAACCTGGTCTTCTACGTCGAGGACGCCTTCTGCACGCCTGATTACGGCATGTGGGAGCGAGGAGACAAGACAAACCGTGGCATACGCGAGCTCAACTCCAGCTCGGTGGGTCTCGCCAAAGCAGCGCTCGAGGCGCTCAACGAACTCGACCTGTTCGGCGGCCTCGGTGGTCAGCCGTCGGTGGTGCACGTTCTGCCAGACGAGGCGCAGGAGTGCGACGCCGTGCTCACGTCCATGCTGCCGCGCGAGTCCAGCTCCAAAGAAGTGGACGCGGCGCTTCTGTCTACCATAAGTTTCCCAGCATTTGCTGTCACGGACATCGAGCTTATTGAGCTCACGCGCAACACGATCGTCGAAAAGCTGAACGGCCAGTACGGCATGAAGCGGTTCCTGCGCGACGGCTACAAGACCGCGCGGGAGGACAGGAACCGACTTTACTACGAACCGTGGGAGCTGCAGGGCTTCGAGAACATCGAATGCGAGTGGCCGCTCTTTTACTGTTACATGATGATCGACGCCTCATACAGGGGAGACCGTAACGCGATGGATGAGTACAGCAATATGCTGGAGCGAATCTGCATTCGTACCGATGAAGGCCTGCGTCTGGTGCCGGAGATGTACGCCGTGCAAGCGGACAAGGTCAACAAGGAGGCACAGACGCCGCACAGCCAGCATCGTCTGCCCATTGGAGAGATTCCGTTTCTGTGGGCGCAGTCGCTGTACGTCCTGGCGCACCTTCTACACGACGAGTTCATCAGTCCGGGGGAGTTGGATCCGCTCAACCGACGCCTGGGCTTGATCAAGAGTCCCGACGTCGTTGTTCAGGTGTGGTTTTTTATGCATACTGGAGCATAATATTGTCATCGTCTTTCTTGAGAAATCACGTGACAATACCTCGTATGGAGATAGTCATCACTGAAGGTTGAGGGGCGTAGCAATGACGAATTAAGAAACATATGCAACGTGCCACTACGTTAACATGTACAAGTGTGAAAAAAGCAACGGTCACGCGTGCAGCTGTTGATCGAGTTGCTTAACTTATTGTGCTACTGAAGTAACTACTCAGATACAACCTGGGGCTATTACAAAATGTCTAGCTAAACTTGTTTCGTGTCGCGGGCCTCATCTACATCTCTTTGTGATGTCATTATAAATTGAACGTTTGACTTGACTGATAATCCGCGAGCACGGCGAAAGTGTTCTGCTGACTTGGAAGACGCGCTTCTGGAAAAAGCTAACAGATCCCTTAAGCTACAGTATAGCCTCATTATGAGTCATAATTCACTAATTACTCTTTCTGGCAACAAAAAACTTAATAAATAAATGAGTCTGTCTATTAATTGCCACAGTTTAAAAATGTGGTGACCTGTTCATCGAACCAGAAACGAATGGACGCTTCTCGGAGGGCAATCTAACGAAGGAAATATTTGGCGTGACGTGTTAAAACCGGGATATGATTATCAACTATGCCGTAAGGGGAGTACTCTGAGTTAGTTTCTAACTCAGAGGGTCTCTGGTTTGCCCCTACGTTCAGGCACCAGCAAATGTTGTGACTTCATCTTGTAATACGCTGCCAGGTAGAAGAAAGACCAGAGGGAACAAAAGGGGACAAAGGTTATCTTCTTTCCTTGGCCTACAATGCAGCGCATCACAAAATAAATTCTTGTTAACTAGCCCCCGTTTCAATCTCAATAAGTGTTGCGAAAGGACTTCTTCTCCAGGTGTTAAAAAGAGACGTCCATTTATGGCTGATAGGAAGGCGAACTGCGAAACCGCCATCTTTAGTGTAACGCCTATGTTCTCGATCCCGCCTCCACGCCTCCTTTTTGAGGGTGGGATCAAATTCCCGGCCGTGACGGCTGCTTTTTCTATGGAGGTAAAGGTGTTTGAGGTCAGTACTTAGGCGTACGTTAAACAACCCCAGGTGGTCGATATTTCTGGAGCCCTGGACTACGGCATTCCTCATTACCATATCGTCGTTTTGGGACATTAGACCCCGGGGTTTAACGTCCCAAACTATATTATCCTTTTCGAGGACACGCTGTAAACAGCTCCGTTCCGCCTACTTTACAAATTGGTATCTGATTACAAAGGTGTTTTTGCATTTCAGTCTCACTGAAGCGCAACTAAAATGCTGTACGAGACAGAAGACCAGCAAAGGATCCTAGGACAAAGAGAGCAGCATTGATCAATTCAGCACGTTCTAGCTTAACGGCACGAACAAACTAACGAAGGATACAGCCGTAACAACTCATTGTCAAATCGTATAGCAATTGATGTAATTTTATAGAAGTGGTGTAATACATTGCTAGACAATACCCCTAGAAAAAAAATCATTTCATGATGTTAAGGAGGGAGGCAGAGGCTCCTATTTCTTTTTCCTAGACTAGTCCACAGTACCATTACAAATGCAGCTCGTGATCACCAAGTAGCTTAGATCAATGTTTCTTGCAATGTTTGTTTTTTTTAACATTTTAAGTTGTGAGGAATGTCGCGCGTTGTCAGAGCGTTCTTTGATAAACTTCAGTTTTCCCAAGCTGCTGCGTGAGATGTAATGATAATCGTTCTGTATGATACTACTGGATGCACATATTATTCCGTTTATTGGTCTTCCTCTTTCATAGCCTGGTTACCTTGCGTGGTGACCAGATAATAACTGGTACTTTATAGTTATGTCTGCTCCTAACCCAGGTTGTACTGCTGGTCGAAAATTCTCAGTTGTGGGAGAAGTACCGCAACATATGTCCCGACATACAAATGCTGAGCGACGTGAACTTGGTCGAGATACATCCTGCCCGGGTATTGGGCAAACTGTACACTTACCTGGGCCGCAATAGAAAGTTGGGCCTCTCTGGACGACAGAGCAGAGACGTAGGCCTGCTGGCTACGAGTAAGCTTTACAGCCTCCAGGACCAACTGTTCTTGTTCGCGCCCCAGAACCTGGACAGCGAGGAGTTCCACCTCGTCAATGACGTCGACCTGTTTGTTGCCACGCTGCGCTCAAACATCGCGGTGCTTCGCTCACACTGGCAGTTGCTGGGCCGACCTATCATGGTCGTAATCCTCAGGCAGCGACAGCTGGTCCGCAACGAGCCGCCACCTATGCTGAGGCAAACCATCAAGAAGCTGCACAGCGGCTACATCAACGGCACGCGCGTCGTCTTGGGAAAGCTCGTCGACTTCCTGAGTACCTCGTGCATCGCCAGCCTCGACTTCCTGGGCAACGCCGAGGACGGGGAACCGGACGTACTGCCGGCCCCCGTCCAGCACTACTTGGACAACGACGTGCGTCAACCGGCCGCCATGCGCACCGACTACGTTCGAAGCTACATATTCCTGCGTGGCTCACCGGGCAGCGGTTCACCACGCCGCAGATCTGTGTTCGCGGGTAGCATTCGGCGTAGCCGTTCCCTCGGCGGTACGGAGCATCCGAAACCCGAAAGCGAACATGCCGGTGTGGCAACACCGGCGGCGGCTGACGAAGACAACGTGCCGACACTGATGTCTCGGTGCGGCTCGATTGCGGAATCACTGCCGCCGCTTCCGCCGTACAAGAGCACCTCCGAGCTGCATCTGGACCAGGTAGCTGAGCAGGAACTTCTGATTACGCTGAGTCAAACTGACTCGCTCGAGGAACAGGGAGACATCCTCCACTACCTGGCTATGCGAAAGGGTCTGTCCTGGGACACGGGCCTCGGCAAGCCGCACTCGGATATCACCGTCCGCGACCTTTTCCACGAGTTCTACGAGCACGCGGTGAACGAGCGCAAGTGGGCGCTTGTGCGTCACTTTGCCAGCGCTCTCGGCAAGCGAGTTGCAGACCTAGCCAAATCCGTCACGGACCTACTCGTTCGTCAGAAACAGGTCACGGTGGGCATGCCTCCGCACAGCGAAGAGGTGATCACGCGGCCCCTGACCACCAAGGAACTGCGCAAGATCATTGCGCGCGCCCACGAGGGCGATCAGAGTACTGCCATGCTAACGCAGGAGCTGCTCGCCTACCTGGCCATGTTCGTCCGTGCAAGCCCACACCTGTTTCGCGGGATGCAGCGCCTGCGTGTTGGCCTCATCATACAGGTACGTGCTGCCGTTGTATACCGGCATCTAATGGAAAATTCTTGAACAGGGCTGTCGATGGAGCCAAAGTTTTCGTATGCGGTTTAGTCTTCTCCAAGGCAGTAACCCGATGATTTGAAGGAGTCAAGGCCATTTTCTCCAAACGTTGGCTTCAGCGACACCATGGATTGCAAGGGCGCAAAACTTTGGGTGCTCGGCTTGTCGGTCATCTACTTTCTCATGCCGCGTGGTCACGAAAAACAGCATCAGTGCCAGATTTAGTGTGGGATTTGTATCAACACCAGTGTCCATCGAAGAATGATATTTGATCAGGACTTAATGTGAGATTTTGAACTATACACCAAGACATACACGAGAACTATATTAGCGTTACGTTAACTGCACACTTAGCACTGTATTAGAGCAGAATCAGAGCTACAGTAAGCACTAAATTTAGAATCGAGTTCATCTATTCGAGCCGTATTATCCTGCTGAACCAGCAGCCTTTTTTTGGGATTAACCGTCAGCTATGACCTTTGTGAAGTAATGTCGACGCAATCACAGGCGTGCACATGGTCTCTTTCAGGGGAGGGGGCGAAGGCGTGTGACAGCGCCCCAACTCTCTATTAGGTCAATGTGTGGGGCTAACTATGTGCCCCACCCCTCCTAAGTCACCAAGGGAGCAGCCGCCCCCAACACCACCCCCCGAGTGCAGGTATATGGACGCAAAAGTTTGGGCACTGTCGGAAGGGTACCTTTTGACACATCAGAATGAAAGCTTAAGGACAACCTTGGACCTAGTAGCACTCGGTAATCTCGATCAGTAATAAAACCATGACTATTCTAACAGTTATATTCTCTTCTTTGTCTGTCTCGCGAATTTTCAAGGGTCTGAGTGACCTGCAGCGTACGTTATCCCCAAGACAGATCACATCCTATCAGTGTATATGGAAGAAAATCATTTGAACCGACTGAATGGTCCTCACAATACATGCGAGCTCAGCCGCAATTTCAGCTTGCTTGACGAAGACGCTAGAGCTGGAGGGAGTGAGAGAGAAATAATTTCTTTCATATCACAGACTTTTGGGAATATATGTACTCCGTCGCACTCACCAAGTGTAGCGCCTAGCAAGACTTCTTGCAGTACATGAGTTTGCATTAAGACATATCTTAGTGGTTTTATCCTACCGAGTAGAGTTTTCTTTTCCTTCTTAAGCTGCGTAATAAACGAACATGTTTAGTGTTTTATGAAAGAAAAACGTAATATTGCTAGGGGGCTGGCTCAGCGCTTTGTTGTTTACGTTTTTAAGTATTTCATTTACAGGCTTGCACTCGGCATCCCGTGCAGGCTCGTGCATGCGTTCGTGACGATGAAAACTGAGCACGACACGTGCAGAATTACACATTTTTCTGACCGAACTTCTTCCATATAGCTTCCACCGCAGTGCGTATGACCTATCACACGCAGGAATGCATCAACTCATTCGCACATGTTGCGAGTGCTGCTGCATGTCATCATTGTTCGTGTCGCGCATAAAAAGGTCGCTATGCTAATCCATTGCTTTAATCCCTCTGTCTCTCTCTTCATAACAAAAATGTGTTTGGTGTTAGCTATGGCGCGGATAACAAGAGAAACCTCTTCATTAAAATGAGGTGGCTTGGCTGCTGGTATACCATGTAAGCAGAGGAGATTCCAGTCCACGCCCCCACTAGCCATTGTGACTTTCCGGACGTGGTCAGGGGTCACAGATTGCCCTGTACGTTGTATGTTATCAGCGTTGGGTGTAATAACAGGAGGAATATTTGTCGATTTGTTGTTCGGGAAAAGTTTTGTTTCTTTTCTTTGCGGTAAGCCTAAAACCTGAATCAAAATTTACCACTGTTGTTGTTGTTTTCGTTGTTGTTGTTGTTGTTGTTGTTGTTGTTGTTGTTGTTGTTGTTGTTTAGGACAACGACGGCTCTGCGTAGGTAATGGTGGGCGAGATAGCCCGTACGTCCCATCTTCCCGTTGACGACGCAGCCGACACCCTCCTGGGCCTGAGTCCTTTCCATATGCAGTCACTACTCCTGGACATACTCAGCGGCAAGGAGCTCGAAGAAGATGAGGGCACGCACGCCGCCTCCTTTAGCAGCCCCGGCATGGTCTCGCCCAAGCGCTCAATGGCCGACGCGTTCGTGCACAGCGACGTGGAAGAGTCGTCTCTCCTTTCGGAAACACAGGTGAGCTATGCGAAAGGCCGCACGCTTTCGGACCACAACCACCCGTGTGCAACGTGAGCGTCGATCGCGAAGAAGCGCCACTGAGCAAACTTTCTGCAATGGTGACATTCACACAGAGTGATTGTTGGCGTGCGAGTTCGTCAGCAAAGCTTTATATATATATAGTATTCGTTTCGCGGGAATTTCAGTATCGGCGTCGGTATCGGCGTCGGTGGTTGTGAGCGAAAATCATCACCTTGTAAGTGATCGAAAAATAGCGATGCAAATAAAATAATAGAAAAATTCGGATTCCATTGACGATGAAATCCGGCTCGTTTGCGTGGCAAGCGGATGTTCTACCACAAAGTTACGCCACTGTTGTGAATGCAGTGAAAAGAACTTTCTCTGCTTGGAAATGTGGTGAAAGTGACTCTCGCGCATTGCTAACACAGGCTTATACTGTGCACATGCTTCACAATACAACGTGAAATTTGCAGCAACAATGCGTGGTACAAGCCCCCATTGCCAGCGAGCGTCAGAACATGTGATTCATAATGACTTCGTGGTTTAACGCCGGTCACCCACTACAAAAGGCACACATGTCACTGCGCCCATTCCCTCCTGCCACGTATAGTGGGGGATTAGCAAGTTCGAAAAGACTTAACTTGCGTTAACTTGCGAGCGTTAACGCGGGCTTGATAAGGCAGAGAAGGAGACAGTGGGCTAAATTAGTTTCTCTCTATTCACTCTAACAGAGCAAGAGAAGTCGTTTGTTTTCTCTCGTTCTAACCTGTCATCAAAGACTACTAGATTACTAAAAGAACCCCTAATAATGTTCAATTTGAATTTATCAGTTCCAGTGATTCTTTCATCCGATGCAACCGTATTAGTTTTAGCCACAGGAGCGTTCTCGACGCTGCGTGTAACTTCTTTACGAGAATCTAAAGGTATTGAGTGTTAAGGGTTAAGTATAATTCAGTTATCTTAGTTACAGTAGTGTATATTTCTTTTTCGTAATACTTATGTTATTTATCTAAAGGCTATTTCGCTTTTAATCTTAAGAGTAGGAAAAAGCAATAAAAGGGAGAAGGCAGGGAAATTAACCAGAAAGACATCTGGTTGGCTACCCTACACTGGGGAATTAGGAAAGGGGACAAGAAAGATGAGAAAGAGGGAAGAGATGGAAAAGAAAACAAGGGGGGGGGGAGACTGACAGTAATTTCACTGCAGCATGTAGAACTCTACCGCATGTCAGAGGCGTTCACACAAGCCTGTCTTTCTCAGGAAACACAGCAGGGCTTTCACTGCCTTGTGGGCTGTCGAGGCATGCGGACGTTGCTGGAATTGCACCTGCACAGAAAGAGGCCGATCATCCAGTCGCCGCATTGCGTTGGCAAGTACTTGTCTATCTGAGGCAAATCGAGGACAGTGGCACAGCAGGTGTTCAATATTTTCGTCGGTGCCGCAAATATCGCACGCCGCACTGTCAGTGATTCCGATTAACGTGGTATAAGCTTTCGTGAAAGCAACTCCCAGCCAAAGACGATAGAGAAGTGAAGCTTCACGTCAATGTAGGCCGGGTGGAGGCCGGAGTTGTAGTGAAGGGTCGAGCTCGTGCATTCTTGTACGTCGTATGCTTGGTGTGTTCCACTCAGTCAGTGTGAGACTGCGGGCCAGTTGACCAATCTGCCTCGCCGCATCCGCTCTTGAAAAACGGAATCGGAACGCTGTTTGCTTCTTTATGTGACGTGCGAGCAGCATGATCTGCAGAACCATTGGCGCTTATACCACAATGCCCAGGTAACCACTGAAAGACGATGTCGTGGCCTTTTTCTATTAAAGGCGGTGAAGTTTCATGGTATGGTAGGTCAACTGGTCGTGGCATCCGCGTCGGAGAACTGATACCAGGCACTGTAACGCTGGTTTTGAGTCAGAAAACACAGCCCATTTACGTGGTCTTTCTTCCGAATCGACGACTTCCAATGCATTGCGCAGAGCCTCGAGTTATGCCGTCGTTAACGTTGTCACATGTGAAGTCTTAAAACACAGAGTTACCCCTTGTGATGGTATAACCACTGCTCCACCTGAACTAGACGGCGTAGTAGAGCCATCCGTGTAAATGTGCACGTGGTTACTGTAGTTTTGTTCCAGTAGGAACAGGCTCAGTTGTTTCAGGGAGTGTGTCGGTAAGTCCGATTTTCTCCTCATTCCTGGAATCATTAAGTGAACTCGCGGCCGGCTCAAGCTCCAAGGAGGGAGCAGTAGCTTTGATGCAGGTGCGTACGTCTCAGTAAACAATGAATGATGCTTGTAGACAGTAGCACCGTATGCCGTGCGGGGCCCTTCAGCAGCTAGGCTCGCCAGGTGGTGAGAAGGGGTTCTGGCATAATGCCTGAGGTGCATGCGCATTGTCTCGGTAATAGTATGCGTCTGTATTGAGTGATCTTGAGCGATGGCAAAGGTTTCAGCCATTGAAGCACGGCGGGGTAATCCAAGGCATATCTTAAGTGCTTGGGCTTGAATGCTCTGAACTGCGCGCAGGTTGGTCTTGCCGGTGTTAGATATTGCAGGTAAGCTGTACCGTAAGAATCCGATAAACAGCACTCTGTACAGTTGTAGCATGGATGGTAGGGTCACTCCCCAATTCTTTCCTGCAAGGAACTTGAACATGTGGCATGTTGCGATCAGCCGCTTCTTCACATAGTTCACGTATGCAGTCCACGACAGGTTTCTGTCTATTATGACTCCCAAGAACTTGTGGCTTCTGCTGAACGATATGTATTCTTCATTAATCGATATGCTGTAAGCAGACATTGGTTTCCGCGTGAACGCTACCACTGCACATTTTCCGCAGGACACCTCGAGGCCTTGTTTATGAAGGTAGCATGACGTCGTTGTAGCAGCCTTCTGAAGGCGGGCGCGGAGTTGAGCCCTTGTCACACCTGATGTCCAAATGCAGATGTCATCAGCGTAGACAGAAAGTTCTAGAGTGCTAGGTAGCTGCTCGACTAGACCAATGAGAGTTAGATTGAAAAGTGTAGGGCTTTGCACTCCTCCCTGAGGAACTCCTCGACTGCTGTAATAATCAGGTGTTGGGTAATTCGCTGTCATCACGTAAAATGATCTCAGCTGTAAGTAGCAGCACGCCCACATATATATCTTGCCACCAAGACCTACTCTTTCCAAAGCATTAAGGATGTATGCATGGGCGACATTGTCGTAAGCTTCCTTAACATCTAGAAACAGGGTGGCGCACAGTCTCTTAGAGGCTTCCTGGTGTTGAACATATGTCACCATATCAACAACGTTGTCGATTGACGAATGGCCATGCCTGAATCCGGTCATGGATACTGGATAGATTTCGTAGTGCTCTAAATACCACTCCATTCATGTTAGAATCCTTCGTTCCATTGTTTTTCCACACAACTGGCAAGTGCGATAGGACGGTATGAGGCAATATCCAAAGGATATTTACTAGCCTTTAGAAGTGGAATGAGGCGACTTGACTTTCATGCCTAGGGAGCTGTACCAGTCTGCCAGGAGTCGTTGTATAGGCGTAAGAGTGCCTTCCGAGCTTCGTCTCCAAGATTACAAAGGGCACGATAGGTAATGCCGTCAGGTCCGGGCGCTGAAGAACGTCTGCACAGTGCCAGTGCCGCCTCTAGCTCATCCACAGAAAACTGGCATTCCATATGGGGATCACGTGAGGGCGGTGGGTTGTCAAAGGTTTCCATTCTTGATACTGTGAAATTGAAATCACCGGCAACCCTTCTACAGAAGAATTCTGCAACGTCAATCTCTCTGCATTGAAGGTGAAATGCCAGAGATGTAAACAGGTGTCGCTAACCCAAGGTTGTGCTAAGACTCCGGACAGTTCGCCATATCAGTGATAGGGGCTTTCGTGGATCCAACGACTCGCAGAAGGATGTCCAACGTCGCCTAGCCAGTTTATTCATGTGCCACTGCATTTGCTTTTGAATGCGTCTAGCCAGCCTCAAATCATCCATGCACTTTGTCCGTCGGTACCTTCGTTCTACACGACGGCGTATTGCGCGAAGTTTCTCAAGCTCGATGTCAAAATCGGTGCGCTTGTGACTAGTTAAAAGTGAATGCGTGGTATTCTGCAGGACATTCTTTATCGAGTCCTCTAGGTTATATGAGTAGCCGTCAGTACAGCAGTCTTCCATTAACATTTTAAATTTCGGCCAATCGGTGTACTTCAGGCCTCTTGAGGACTTGGAGCTGGTGAAACCTTGTATCCGCAAGTAAGTTGGTATATGGTCGCTGCCCCGCGTTTCCAGATCCGAAAACCAGGGCACTTTCCTGGTAAGTGAGCGAAAAACCAATGTAAGGTCCAGGCAGCTGCTATTGGCTGACCCGCGTAGATATGTAGGGCTTCCATCATTTCAAACGCAGAGTTCGTACTCCAAGGCTAAGGAAACCAGTTTTCTTCCTCTAGAGTTGACGCTGGAGCTTCCCCATAGGAAATGGTAGGCATTAGAGTCGCCAGTGATCACCCATGGCCTTGGAGTCGATGTCAGGATACCGCGTAAGCGCTCGCAGTCAAGGCGGCTTGATGGAGATAAGTAAGCTCCGGTAATCGTGAAAGCAACCATATCCTTCTTCACAGTAAGGCACACATACTGATTCCCTTCATCAGGCGAGACTTTGTGGTGAACGTAAGTGAGGTCATGGCACATGAATACAATAACTTTGCTGCAGTCTCTGTGAGTGGAGGACATAAAGCACTCATATCCTGACAGCTTGATTGAAGCAGACAGTTTGGGTTCACAAATCACGATAATGGGGAAGCGGTTCACAAATACAAACTGTCTAAAGTCAGACATGCGCGACTTCAGTCCTCTGGCGTTTCACTGAAAGACAGATGCATTCTTGACTTCCGCTCCAAACGACGGTGTCTCGCTGGCCATGGTTTTACCTTAGAGCTGCAAGCACCGGACTCAGGGTGTCCAGCACATGCAGTGCGGTCTGCGCAGCCGAAGTCTTCATATTACTCAGTAGGACACGCAGGTGCTCATCAGCGATTGCAGCAAGCTTATCACTTGATATTCATTCATCGCATCACTGGTTTGAGGGGTCGTCGGAGGCGGCGGGATCCGATGCGGCTCCGAAGTAGGTTGACTTCGTGGAAGTGAGGGCCACTGTTCGGAAGGTGCAACTGCTGTCCCTTTTTTCTGTTTGGCAGTATCCGTCTTCAATGAGCTCGGTGTTTGTGGGTCAGCCTCTTTGATAGAGGATAACATCTCTCTATCGGTAGAACAGTTTTTCCGTGATGGTCTTCGCCCATAACGCCGTTGTCGTAGTAGTGTAGCGGCAGCTCCCCTGTGCGTTGAATTGTCCCGCACCATACGTCTGAGTACCGCGTGCTCATTTCGCACCCGCGGGCAATCTTTGGATGAGGCCTCATGAGCGCCGTGGAAGTTTGGACATCGTAACAAGGTGGCACCGCAGGCGTCTTTTGGGTGAGATTCAGCGCACCGCGGACACACAACTTTGTTCTCACTGACACCATTTACGTGTCCCATCTTGAAACACTTGTAGCATTGCAGTGGCTTCGGTACATATGGACGCACTGAGTGGCGAACATGGCCAACTTTGACATACGAGGAAAAGCTGTCTCCCTCGAACACAAGCCTCAAGCAGCGTGAGTTGCCGAGTCTGGTAATGTACGTTATGCGGGTGCCTTCTGTCGCTGGCTTTATTAGTATTGGCAGATCATTAGCTGGGATGGAAAGATCCACATCATAAATGACACCTACAGTGTCATTACAACCTGTAGCGACCATTGGCCGAACTTTCACGTTGCCGATTTCTGTTATGTGCCGTAGGCTTTGCAGCACGTTACGGTGCATAACGTCTACAGCAAGGACATTCTTCCATGCATTGATCCTCACGTCTTTGATCTCATTCGACGCGGTTTCCTCAAGAAGCACAGAAAGGACTTGCCTGTTGAGGAGTCGCAAGTTAGATGCAGGGTCTTCGGGCATGAACAGCATGGTGTGCGGCCACCGCTGTGGTGCAGTCTTAACGGTGGAAACAATTGCCGACGATGCCGTACGCAGCAGTCTTCGTTTTGTAGTTCGATTCATGACGACCCTGAAGTCATCATCCGATGACTTAAAGTGGTTCGAGTACAAATCGGTTGGCTCGCTGTCCGTGTCACTCGACGTGTTGCCACGCTTCCTGGACGACTAAGCCCAGCGCGACGGTTGCACGCCTGAAACATTCTCAGGTGTGTCCTGAAGCATCACCGCAAGGGAGGGAGCGGCAGCTCCCAGGATTTCCAGCAAAACAAATTGAAAATACTGAGACACGGGCACAAGCGTTCTGTGAGAATGCTTGTGCCCGTGTCTCAGTATTAAGAGTAAACGTGTGCTTTAAGAGTAATCGTGCACGTTGAAGAACCCCGGGTGGTCGAAATTTCTGGAGCCCTCCACTACGGCGTCTGTCATAATCACATGGTGGTTTTGGGAGGTTAAACTCCACATATCAATCAATCAATCAAGCAATCAATCAATCAACCAAATCTTAGAAGCATAATGTATTCATCTGAAGTTACTAAAGAATTTGGTTTCAATCCGTTCCCTCGATGAGTCTTCTAAGGAACGCAACATATGAATAATGGCCTAGCCCTTCTGTGGCCTATTCCTTCCGGGGGTTTTCGACCAGATGTTCAGGAAGAAACAAACCAACCAACCAACCAACCACCGAAGGCCGTGTAAGACCGTCTTTAAAGAGCATGTTACTTCTTTGGAGGCCATTAACCATGTTCAGTTTGCTTTGGGTGAAGACACTGCTACGGGAGTATAGTTGTCCCAAACTTCTGTTGGTGCGGCGTATCATTACAGTGGACCACGTGGTAAACTATAGCCGTTGACACATGCCGGGCTCATTCTCAAATTGTTCGCAGGGCCTGTGGATTCGCCGTCGCAGGCTGGACGGCGCTCTGAACCGCGTGCCCGTTGGCTTCTACACGCACGTCTGGTGCATCCTGGAGCGCTGCCCCAGCGTCTGGGTTCGCGGGTACTGCCTGTCCCAGGCCCTGACTAAGGAGATGACCAACGGAGAGCTCAAGTTTGCGCTGCGCGTCGAGGAGATGCTCAACATGGTTGGTTGATTGTACACTTCCCGAAACTAAGCCATGACTGCTCTGTGTATACTCAATGACAAGTCGTTGAAACGCGGTTATACGGTGGATCCAACGATTTGAAAAAGCGGGCTTGTTTTCTTCAAGGCTGCAACTTCAGGACAATTCCGTTTGTCCAAACGTTGGTTTTAAAGGCATCCCGTGTTCCAAGAGAGAGAATAAATGGTACTTAAAAAAAGGTAGGGAAGGTAACCAGCTTGGATAACCGCTTTGCTACCCTACACGTGGAAACAGCATGGGGAGATTGAAAGAGGAAGAGGAAAGGTATTCTAAGAAATATTCACCGACCGCCGTCGTAATAAAGTGGTTACGGTGTTCTGATACTGCCTCGAAGGTCGTGGGTTCGATTCTGGCAGTGGTATTCTGATTTCGTTAGAGGTGAAAGGCTAAAGGTTCGTGTTCTGTGCGATGTCAGGGGGTTTCAAAGGCCACCAGATGGTCAAATTCTCCAGAACCCTTCACCTCGCATGCCTCACAGCGGTGGTTTTGGAACGTGAAACGCCACATATTAGGGATTTTTTTATCGTCTCAACATTTACCGCTATGCGAGCGACTTGCCGCATTATTCGCGTGCAAGCTGTGGCAAGGAAAATGAGAGTTGTAAGCTTAAGAGACAAGTTGAAGGGAAAAGAAAATGGTTATGAGCCGGACACGTAGCGCGAATACAGGATAACCGCTCGTCGTTAAGGGTGACCGACTGGATTCTCAGAGAATGCAGACGGGTGAGCGGTATACAGAAAACTTAGGTGGGCAGATGATATTCAACGTTTGCAGATACAACTTCCGGTACTTTGCCTTCCAATGACGAAGCTACCGTCTACATTCCATTCATGACCGCGAAGCTACTGGTTTCACTCAAAGATATAGTATTGCGACGAAACTCCACCCCCTTCCCCTGAAGGGGAAACCTGCCCACGCCTATGGTCGTACAAATACTGGGGTACCGAAAATTCTGGGAAGAAGTAGGGTATTGTTTCTTGGAATCCGTGGCGCACCCGGTGCTCGTGCCGTGGCCGTTTGGAGCTGTTATGACGACATTCTGGACTCGCTCTACAGTATATACTGTTTTAGGAGCGTGGAACCTCAGGATGTGGGTCGTTCCCTCCTCTGCTTAACGGATGGTGTTGTGTGTACATGTCTTTGTAAGTAATATCACTAGATGGCGTTAGTAGTTTTTGTATAGTTTACGATTTTGCATAGTTGACAGACGGATGGACGGACACCAAGACGGACGCACAGGCAGATGGAAGGACAGACGGGCGAACACCCGGACGGATACTTCACCCCACTCACCATCACTCACTCCGTGGATATGCTGTGAATTTGTGTGTGTGTGTGTGTGTGTGCGTGTGTGCGTGCGTGTGTGTGCGTGTGTGTGTGTGTGTGTCGATGGCGTTTTAAGGGCCCTTTGAAGTTTGCCGCACATTTAGAAACCAGGGCGGTCAAAAGTATTACCCAGTTGCTTATACTGCAGGTGGCCTAATAATCTAGCTAGGGTGGAATCATGCCAGTTGGTTCATGCTTATGAAAAAGAAAAAAAAAAGGTGCGAAATTCTGACAGGACATAAGTCGAAGAAGGCACGGCAGTAGCGCTGTTGTCGTTCCCTTTTAGTCTCGGGTCCTGTCAGAATTTTGAGCTGTTTTTTTTTTCTTGTTATAAGCCTGAGAATCGAACCGAGGTGTATGCATTCGAATTCCCCGGAGATCAAGTTCTACATGTCCTATCCTTTCTGCTTGAAGTGTCCTGCTCAACAATTTTTGGTGAAAAGCCAAATGACAGTTTACCGTTTCCTCTAACCTCTTTTTAGGTGCCGGAGCCCGAGTACAGGCAGCTACTGGTTGAGGCCCTCATGGTCCTCAGTCTAGCGGTCGAGAACGACACGGTGGCCAAGTTCAACATGCCTATTGACATCGAGTCCATCGTGCAGCGTGCCAACTGGCTCTTCCTGGAGGACCAGCGCGCCTGCCAGGGCAACGCGACGCTGTGCTGCACGACAGACACGCGAGTCGGCATGCCCTGCCAGAGCTCCCGGGGCATCTGTGAGCACTTCTATGACTCGGCGCCCAGCGGCATGTACGGCACCATGACGTACCTGATGCGATCGGTGGCCTACACGCTGCCCGACGTTAGCATCTCCCTGGACTGTACGCCCTCGTGAACTGCCATTTATATTGATTATATTAAGAGTTTGCGCCTCACGTTTGCGAATTTACGAACGTGCCCGAAGACTAAGGATTAGGGGGAGGGGGGATGTCACCGATATGATGGCCTTTGCAAAATATTCATACTCGCACATTATTTTCCGATTAAATTGTATATCGCATAAACACATGGTTTAATTATGCATGATGTCATACGTATACCAATGTGCTAAGGAACCCAGTGACAGTCTTTGTACAGCCTGCTTGCGGCGTCAATTGTCGGCCATGAATAGCTCCTGTAGTGAACGACAAAAGGTGCGCGTTTCGGTCTAACCTTTGTGTGCCGATGGAGGACAACACTCAGAGAAAGGAAGTCGGGTCGTCACGTGGCAACAGCACTGCGGCACGCAGTTTTCCCAAGTATATATATGCATCGCTTCCAACTCGCCCACCTCTTTATGACAGCGTTTGAGTTCGACAAAGATTTCTGAATAAAATACGGTCCTGCGAACAAAATGGTGCCCAGCGAAACATTGCGCGAATGTGCACCACTATCCCGTTGCACTAGATAACCGCTTCATTGTAAGGAGTGAGGCATGTATGTCATAATTTCCTTAAGCTTCTTTTTTAAGCGTTACTCTTACACGTAGAATTACAGCAGCTTCACGTTGGGAGTGTCAAGCCTGAACGAATAGTCGAGCTGGGCGGCCAGCCTTGTTCTCTTGGTTTTAGGGACGAAGCACGTTAGGGTCTAGCGTTGTCCCTCCGATGTCCGTTGTCCTGGCTTGCACGCGCTGGTAGCGCCGGCCTCGAGTGCGTTGATCGTAGGTAGAAAAGGAGAACGATGATCGTGGGTGCGCTCGTGGCACTTTGTTTTATTCGCTGCGGCTCGCCAATAGCTAAAGCACGCGCTCGCTGCGTTTTATAGATAGAAATAGAGATAGAAAGAAAGAAAAAAAGAAAAAAGAGAGAAAGAAGAAAAGGAAACAGAAAAAAAGAAACGAAGAAAGAAAGAGAGAGAAAGAAAGAAAGAAACATAGAAAGGGTGTTAACGATCCCCCTGGGCTTCAGCCACTCGCCATCATTCACTTCGTGAATATGCTGCGCTTTTTTTTCTCGTTCCTTCTTGCTTCATTTTCTTCTTCTTTTTTCTTTGTTTTTTTCTTTCGACCTTTGTCTATGTTTTTTTAGTTTTTCTTTCTCTCTCTCTACTACTTCCTCGCTCTTTGTATCTTTTTCTTTTTCTTGCTTCTATTTCCACCTCTCTCTATTTATCACTTCCTTTTTCTATCTCTTTCTCCTTTTTCATCTTGCGCTTCTTTTTTATTTCTGGTTTTTGTCTGTTTATTACTGTCTTTCTCTCTTTCTATCTGTCCTTCTTGCCTTAGTTTATATCTCTCCCTCTTTCTGTATGCACGTGTTCTCTCACCCATCAGGCTTGTTTCATCCTCCCCCCTCTTTAGACCGATTGGCGCACGTGTTGTGGGAACGAAGCCGGTGGAGCGAACGAAGAGAGCTCGTGCTTGTTCGTTATGATGATGATAGTTTTCTGTCGTCTCAGCATGGTGTAACGAAAAGCTTCAACACTCGACGGCCTTGGTGATGACAGCGACAGCCTTGCTGATGGACCGGGCTAGCTGTCATCACCAAGGCCATTCAGAGGTATCTATCTGTCCTGCATCTGTGATCCTGCAGAAACCACAGCACAATTAAAAAAATGGCAGCGTATCCACGGGGTGAATGATATGGAGTGTGGGGCGAAGCATCCGTCGGTCCATTCGTTCTTGCTTCCGTCCGTCCATGCGTCCGTCTGTGTGACCGTCCGTGCGTCCGTCTGCCCGTCCGTGCGCGCGTGTGTTCATGCATCCACACGTCCATCCACGCGTCCGTCCCTGCGTTCATCCATGCATCCGCCTTTGTGTCCGTCCATGCATCTGTGTGTTCGTTCGTCCACTTAGTCAGCACTCCAAGTACCACCACCTTGCATCTTTTTATCATATATTCCGCATATAGAAGCACCGCCATCCAGTGGACATTCCAAGAACTAAACGAGAGGTGGCACACGCACACTTTCGTACGGCTCGCGCTTCGTGTCTGCTTCCCACCTTTAACCACCTCGAGTTCATGGTATATACTAGTTCACTGTGCATTCATGGCACTGCGGCCCAACGCTCGCTAAACCTTTCTAAAACTAAGGAGGTTATGCCCAGCGAGTATAACGTAGCAACCCTTTCTCGTCAGATAGTGCTCGATGTACATGCCAATGGCTGGTAATGAAGAATGAGAGACCGGAGAGTTCGGCTTGAGTTAACGCGTACGCTGCGAATTTTTCATTGTTCAACAACGCATAGGAGCAATCTCCAACCGGCACCAGCTTGCAGGTCAAAGCGTAAGACATGTTACGCACTACTACGAGGGACGAACGGGTGCCACTTTAAGGAGCTTCGCCCCTAATAATCGTGGCACTGTGGTGCAATGGGGAAGACATCTGCTTCACGTGCGTGAGGTCCCAAATTAGATTCCCATGCTGGTGTGGTCTGCCGATGTAGGTCATTCTAATATTAATGGTCTTCTAATTACCTATGGTCATAATATCTACGGCATATCCACGGAGTGAATGATGAAGACTGGAACGAAGCTTTGAAGGTTCTATCGGCAAACCGTGTATCATCCGCTTGCCATGTCCGTCCATTTGTCCGTCTTTCCGTCCGTGAATCTGTCTGTCTGTCCGTCTGCCCATCCGTCTATCCCTCTAGTGAATACTCCATGCACCACCATTTCACATCTTTTCATCATATATTGAAAACATATACAAGTACCACCATCTAGCAGATATTCCAAAACAGAAACGGGACGTGGCTACTACATACAGGACACGCACGACCCACGCTTTTAGGAGCTTCGCCCCTAAAAGCTTGTAGAGAAAACCATTGAATCGAAAGAAATGATTCATTGTTTTGAGCAATCAAAATCAAACCATGGATCAAGTGCAGTGTGGGTATCAGGATTAACTGTGACCGCTTGAGGTTCTCCAATGCGCACATATACCTTGGTTAACGGGTATTTGTATTTCGCCCCCATAGAAGTGCGGCTGCCGTGTTCGGCAATCTCCCCGCGCCCTCAAGCTTATAGCAGCGCGACACCACACGGGCTATGCTGTCACGGTTACTTGATTGCTTGATCAACGTACCCGTGCATACACACCGCGGACAGGGCGTACACATGCATGATGTCTGAAAAAAAATGACGCAGCTAACACTTCCTCTGATTTTGTATTGTTTGGCTTTGTTTTACCTTAGATGTGTGCAGCATGTTATTGTCGCAGAACGGACTTATCAACGGAAAATGCTGGCGTGCACTAGCTTGAGACAAAACCCAGCACGGTACCAGAAAGTTAGGACGACGGAGTTGCCATCACGATACAGCACTGTCCATTCAATGCCATATGCATAGGCGCGGTACGCTTTGCGGGGCTTCTCTCCGGTTTTTAGTGACCTTCTAAATGCATTTTTTTAGCGAACTTCGGTGACATTGAGCGCATCTATATATCTATTTAGCCACTTACGTTTGGCTGCTCTCGTGGTCAGCCCCTTAACTTGGCGTGAACCAAAATTAGCATGGGAGGATAAGATGGCTTGACGAATATGACGCACTGGTAAAGACATGAATAATGTCACAATCCCGTCGCGTACGTCGTCAAACACTACCCGCCAGACAGTGGCACATACCCACAGGCGGGTATGTACCGCGGGTATGCGGGTATGTGCCACAGGTGATTGACACTTGGTATCTTCCCAGAAACGACGAGAACACACATGGGCAATTTTAACGCGCAATTGTTAAAAAATATCCGACATCGGTAGCGTCGACCCGTCAAATGCGAAGAATAAATGTCAAGGTCCCAGCTGGAATCAAACCCAAGCATTCTGCGTGGCAACAAAGCATTTTACCACAGAGCTACGCCAGATCTAGGAACTACTTTTGAAATAGATGCTAATATTCTTGAAACTTCAATAGTGGTTGCAGTGCTGCCTACCCAATTTTATACACATTGCATATGTACTCCTTTGATACAGGCGTCACGTCGGGTTAATGCCAATTATGGTTAGGTACCATTCGCTGATGTTGATTTATGTAGCAGTGTCCAGGACCAGCATGCTTGCGAGCTTCAGCGCTTCACATCAGCATCTGGTGTTGCTAATACGCATGTTCCATTTGGCATCGTTGCGCAAGTGCAAACAACTGGTTATATAAACATCTGCAAATCTTCAACATATGTCTGTGCATGCAACGTTTGTACATATATTTAGCGTCATTTCATGACGTGTCGCTCTCTAAAAAATCGCACTACGGTCACCTTCCCTCCGCATGCTTCGCATACCGTCGATTCACAGGTAAGTGGGATCTACCGAATTTTTTAAGTGAGAGTGGTTTTCGGACAAAGTTTTCTAAACCACAGAGCAGTATTATTGGCGCAATGGTTGTTTGAGTTGTTCGTTTCAAAATGAAGCACTGCAGCGGCGCATGCGCGTGCTCTCACCGCAATACACTCAAGGAGGATTTCTTGGGTACACTGCGGCTGGGCGTCTGAGCCCGAGCGGTTGAGTTTTGTCACGACTCTCCACCAGGAGTTCTCTTTTTTTTTTGTTTTTGGCGCGCCACCTGGTCGCCAATTGGTCCTCTGTCAAGCTAAGTGTGAGGCCTGTAGCTTTGTACATCTACCGCTTCTCCCAACGGTTAAAGAAGGCGGCAGCAAAATGTGGTGTGCCGGTGGTATTATCTGCTCCAGAGAACCTGGCCCGTATGTGCCCAGTGGCGAATGGTTGCAAAGACAAACTTGCGTGCACCAAAAAAGCACGCGATCCAGTTCGTGCCTTGCCAGATGGGTGTCGTGGACAAGATACATAAACCGGAATTCTTAATGACAGATATCGAGAGCACTGTTCGGCAGTTGACGCATAGGCAGCGGGGGGGGACATTTGGCGGATCATTGTGTCATGTGTGGTTGTGCTCCAGAAACTACCACTAAACATGTGCTTAGAAAGGCAAAAAATGGCAGTATATCTACGGAGTAAATGATGGAGAGTGGGGCGAAGCATCCGTCCGTCCATTCGTTCTTGCTTCCGTCCGTCCATGCATCCGTCTGTGTGACCGTCCGTGCGTCCATTCGCTCCTCTATGCGTGCGTCTATTCGTGCGTCCGCATGTCCATCTGTGCATCCGCCCCTGCGTTCGTCCATGCGCCCATCCGTCCGTGCAGCCATCCGTGCGTCCGTTGGTGCATCTGTGTGTGTGTCCGTTCGTCCGTCTAGTCAACACTCCAAGTACCACCATCTCACATCTTTTCATCATGTATTCCGCATATAGAAGCACCGCCATCCAGCGGACATTCCAAGGACTAAACGAGAGGTGGCACACGCACACTTTCTTACGGCTTGCACTTCGTGTCTACTTCCCACCTTTAACCACCTCGAGTTCATGGTATATACTAGTTCACTGTGTTTATGGCACTGCGGCCCAACGCTTGCTAAACCTTTCTAAAACCAAGGAGGTTACGCCCAGCGAGTATAACGTAGCAACCCTTTCTTGTCAGATAGTGCTCAATGTACATGCCAATGGCTGTTAATGGGGAATGAGAGAGAGGAGAATTCAGCTTTTAGTTAACGCGCACGCAACGAATTTTTTATTGCTCAACAACGCACAGGAGAAATCTTCCACCGGCACCACCTCACAAGTCAAAAAGTTAGACCGGTTACACACTATCCCTTTCCTGCCCGACAAAAAGATAAAAGACTAATGGGTAACTTTCTCGAATAATATTACTTAATGCTATATACTAATAGCGTTTTGAAAAGTAAGAACACAAAAATCGGCACATTTGACATAGAACACATACCCGCACATATGTGTGGGCTGGGCGTTTATTCATGTGAACCGCGCAGTTAAGAATGCATCTAAAACTGCTGGACTTAGAGCAGAAAGTACGTTGTTAGTGCCGTCTGTGGAACATTTTAAAACCGTTTTTGTCACTTGAAAGGCACAAGTAGACGTTGCAACGCGTCCGAGTGCGCAAAGTGCACCCTGCAAGCCTGCAGCAACGTGCAGAGGACAAGCTGTCCACTGATGGCCAGTGGTAATACGAGTCCAAACGTTTGTCCACGCCGGGAATCTTCGCAGCTCCAGGGGATCTCTCTGTAGAATGATTTGGCTGCACATTTTCGTTGTTGCTTTCGAGTCTCTTGCGTTTGTGTGACGCGCAAAGCGCCTCAGTGACAGCAAGACGAAAGTCCAAGAAGCTCATTGTGTTGCGTCTGAGCACCGCATCTTTTCGACAGGCGTCCCTGTATTCAAGCAAGCAGTTGGCAATTGCAAGATCCACTATGTGCAAACTGACCTTCAAGGTCCACTTTTTAGTTTTCACTGCCACTCTGTAATATTCAATTAGTTGATCACAGGTATCAACACCTCCCATGCTCGCATTGTAGCGCCTGACCACTTCCGGTGGGGGCACATCGATGCACTTCTCCTTTTTGGACCACCGCTTCACAGGTTCGGCATTTGTGGCCCTGGCACAAGTAGAAGCCAGTAGCACCATCCTGCTGTCTTTCCACTTCACAATAGCTACTTTCTCATCGTTTCGAGTGAGTTCGTCAAGATCACCTTGCTTCATTTCTGAGTCGCTTCTGAAGCGGACACTACGGATTCGGTTCGCCATGATAGTACCCGTACCATCAATGCCTTTCTTCAGCAGTTTGTCCAGAAGAGGCATGGTGGTAAAGTACCAGTCAAAAAATATCGAGGATTTCTCTGGCAATGTGCGTACTAGTCACAGCACAGCGTTTGGACCCAAGCCAAGTGACGTTTCAGCAAAGGGCGTGGACTTTCCTTGACAGATCTCGAAGTCCATTACTAAACCCTCAGATGTGGTTACAACAAAATTTTTGAGCCCGAGTGGTCTGGACTTTTTTTTCACGTATTGGCGGAGAGGACACCTACCAGTAAATGGTATCATTTGCTCATCAACTGAGTAGCAACGGGGAGCTCTCTCAAGTTGCGTGCATTGGTTCCTAACCGCATCAATTATTGACTGAACTTTCCAAAGCCTGTTCACATCGTCTGCTTCTCGCGGTTTTTTCGTGTCAACAAAGTGCAGACTTGACCGTAACTTCTTGAATTCTTCACGTGTCATTACGCTGCTGATGAGATCAAAATGATACCCTCTTTTCCAATACATGTGTAATTGCGGAAATCGAATGCAGCCCATGACTAAATGCATACCGAACAGCTGCTTTACCTTTTGCGCGGTCGCTTGCAGAGCTTTTCCATGCTTTGACACGTGGTACATATTGGTCTTTTCAGCGGCATTTTCAAAAAACTGCTCGCTAAAATACTCTGAAAAGTAGCTCAATGGACTTTTGACATCTACCAAAACATCGGCCCTTTCAATGGCTCCAGGCGGGTCAGGCTTTTTGGGGAAGGGCTTTTTCATCCAAAAGGTGCGACCTCTAATGTTGCTGGCAGGGGTTGTTGACTGGTCACCTGAGGCAGAAGGTGCGGGAACAGAGCGATCAATATCTTCATCATTGTCACTGTTGCTTTCACCGCCGGGTTGATTTGGTTCACGATTTTGAATTTCTGCTAGCTCGTCGTCGTCACTGAATTCGATGTCGGAGGAATCCAGGAGCTGCAAAATTTCTTCCATATCATTTTAGTCCTCGGGATGGAAAATTCCTGCAGGTGAAAACAGTGCAAAATTTATGCATTACAACAACCCAAAGTTCGTTGCCGAGGTTAAATGACAGCTATGGCGTTGAAATATTGCACCAGAAACCTGACCAAAACAATTCTGTTCCTCACTGTGATTCATGAAAGGTAATAAACGAATCACATGTGACAACTGTACACCTATGCGACGCTAAATGTAGTTCCTCACTGTTTCAGATACAGCTGTACAGCTGTTGTTTCATGCAATCACGGAATCCATAATTTGTCCACTAATTGTACTCATAATTCACGCAACGTCACATTGTGACGCTAACTTGACGCATGAGTAAACTGTAAAACACGAATAGGGGACCCACCAATACGATTCGCAAAAACTTTGCGGAATATAAAGATATACCGCGCTGTCACAACAGCGCACGAGTTCGCCAACTTGCACTGTGCCGCGACGCATTTCACGACAACAAACGCCCAGCCCGCACAAACGTGCGTGTGGCTTTTTGGCGCGTGACCACAAAACGCCCGCAATCAGAACGAGTAAATTGTTTAGTGCTACATGTTTCCCGACGTCTTAAAATTGCTATGCTATAAAAGATTTTCGGAAAAAATACGAATATTGTGAGCGCGGTTCCTCACAATATCAAGAAAAAACGCTGACTTACGTTTCAGAGGGAGTCGGCGTGGACGCACATGGTGAGGCGCCATGTTTATTTGAGAAATTCCTCGCCCTCTGGTGGTCAAATTGATGAACTACTGAAAATGAGATATTCTCCGGGACATTGACATTGCTGACAGCGGTCTCTGAAACCGAAACTGAAATAGGTACCGTTCAGTGACTGCTTTCGCTTACCCACACGTTTGTGCGGGCTGGGTCGTAATGGGCTATGACTATGACTACGAGGGACGAACGGGTGCCGCTGTAAGGAGCTTCGCCCCTAAAATCAGGCAACGCGAGAAATCATAGAAGAGTTTGCTGACAGCAAGAATGAAAGAAAATGTGGCAGTGTTGCGTTGGTCGCTTTGTCCAATGAAGAGCGTGAGTATCAGAGCATATCTTGCGCATTTAAGGTGGTAACGCGTGAAGCTGCAGATATAAGAGAGCACCTCGGAGTGTGATGGTGCGCAAGTGCTCGTGTTCCTCGGTTTTTGGCCTTAGCTGTTGTCTTTCAGTGAAAAACGAGTTGGCGCCTACCGCCCGTCCTGTGAATTTGTGTCTGCGTCTGGTTTTTGCACTACGAAAGTGACTACAAATCACTTAAACTAACTAATCCGCATTACAGCCTCGGCTGATCCGAAAACCGTGCCGAAAACTACCGAAACCGAAAACCACTCATTCGGTCAAATCAGTACGGCAGAAAGCCTAGCCTAGCCCGGCCATTCAAGTCAGCTGGTCGAGCCGATCCGCTCGTCGCTTTGTCTCTCCGCGCGTGTCATGGTAGTGATTTGGGCGGACATGACTATGGAGCTTGCCGTGTTTGCTTACAGCACGTCCTGCACGATACGTGACAGCTCCTCGAACTGCAGTTTATGTCAAGCGTACAACTTGCCCCATGATTACAAGTAGTCAAAGGTAAGCTGGCTTCACGCTGAGAGGTGTGTACTTTCGCTCAACTACAGGCTTTGAATGCCGCTCACTGTTCAAACATATCGTGGTTAAGTGCCGTGGAAATAGCTGCGTAGATACAAGCCTCATTATAGACGTTTCAATGTACTTGAGGCCGTCGCCAGAAAGTGCGTTTATTCGTGCGCTGCATATCGAGCTGCTGCCGAGACTATGCGTCGCCAGTCCTCTCCTGATTGAGCAATCATAGAGACGGTTTCCGCAGATAGCTGAGCATGAAGGGTTCGTTGACATGCGCTTTGTGCCTGTCAAGTTGGGCTACCGAAATCCTGATTTTCACCCCAGCATTATTTTTGTTACCGGTTGCTTTGTTGAACTGTCCGTTGGAAATGCCCGCATGTAGGCGCACTTCATGCTGTTTTTACGCGCATGCGACCACTCGATAAGGCATCAAGGTTCACACCGCGACCGCTTCTTTCCCGCCAGAATTCTTCTCGTTTATTACCTAATACCATCTAAACGGAAGTCGGATGACTCTATCACGTGGTGTTTTCTAGTTTCACAAGCTTGTTTCCTGAATATTTGTACGGATACTGCAGCATGTTTGTTTCTGTTCATTTATGTGGCGTTGTAGAAGTGAATGTCACTTTGCCGTTGGCAGTGGGTATGTCTAAACACCTTTTATGCACTCTGGTAGTTAGTGTAGATAAGATATGCGCATCGGTACGTCGGAACAACCCGAGCATGCTCCGGGAAAAAATGCAACTGTAATAAAATGTATGCTGTGTCTAAAGGCACGTTGTACGTACCCGAATCGGAGAGTCTAAAGATACGTTGGAGGTACCCGTAACCGGGAGTCTCAAGATACGCCGGGCGTCGCGCTTTCTCGTGAGCCAGCCCGTCCGTCGTTTGCTCGCACGATTGACCGCGTGGACCCGCGGAAGCACGGAGCAGGGAGTCTAAGTACTTATCGGACATTGCACTTTCAAGACTGCTTAAGCTTTATTATGTATAGCTATTCAGTTGATTAGAAAAATAGAAAGCGAGCTCCTGCGCGGTGGTTAGTTTGAGAGACGGTCGCTGTTGCGGTCTCAAAGAGCATCCAATGAGGTGCGACACCTTGGCACCCAGAATGGCTTTCATGCAAACTCGGCTGGCTACATGGTCACACAAAACACACGAGTACCGCTTACGCAATTTCTTGCACTGAGGCTTTAAGTGCTGCTATGACCCCCTCCCCCCCCCCCCCCCCCCCCAAAAATGCACTGCCCACACAGCGTAAAATGAAAGATCGGTTATTTGTAACATATAGCGCAAATACTGAGAAATGTGTACTAGTGTTTTCTTTGAACATTTTGACCTGAGTTGGCGTGTCAACTTTGTCTTAGCATCTCACTAACTAGAAACGATGTTGACTCATGTATTAACGCAGGGTAGAAGAGTTTAAAGAAACTGGGCCCTACATAGCTTCTAATCGATAAAGATGAAGTGTATTGTCGTATGTGGGTACCATAGACCTAGAATACGAAGTTTAAGAAAATTTCATCAAGCGAATGTCTAGAAAATACCAAAAATACGTTTTGAAATTTCCGATGGCTTGTGCAGAAGTTTTGGTGTGAAATTTAGAAATGAGACTTCAGCCTTGATTTTGTCCTCTAATAACATACTTATGGTAGTGAAACATATGGCATTCAAGTTCTCAGAGTGCAGTTTGGCAATCTAAACTAAGTCATTGTTTCTTCTTAGTGTCCTTTTAATGTTAAGCACAGCATCCCCATTAAAAGTTCAATACAGGTGCAGTGAGGACAGAAGATGCTAGTCTTGCATGCGTTCCTAGGGCTTTAAAAAGAAATAAGGGAATAAACTTGAGAAGATGAAAAAAATCGCAGCATGTTCACGAAGTAAATGATGATGAGTGGGGCGAAGCGTCCGTCTGCACTTCCGCCCATGGGTGGACCGTCCGTCCATGCGTCAAACAGACAGACAAATGACGGATGGGCGCGGCTGGCGGATGATTCAAGGTTTGCCGATAAAACCCTCCGAAGCTTTGCCCCACTCATTATCATTCACTTCGTGGCTATGCTGTGGGGTGGTTAATACATACATGCATACATACAAGTGACAATTGACTTACGCCTTAAGGAGCTTCGCCCCTGAATGAAAAGAGATAGCAAACTGGTTTATTCATTTTTTACTTATGATCCTTTTTCTTTTTCTCTTCTATAAATGCATGAAAGAAATATATTTCAGTGGTCAGCTCTGTGCTGGCATGGATGTAAGTGTTGCTGTTATGGCCTGTTTCTATATTTCATGCCTGTGAATTTACTGTGGGGAATCAGAGAAAAGGAAGGCCGGGAGGTTAACCAGATATTTGCATCTAGTTTGCTACCCAGCACTGGCGATGGAGAATAGGGGCAAGAAAGAGAGTGTAGAGAGAGAGGGGGGAAAAGAGGAGAAAAAAATGCACATGCATTCGGAAGATTTTTTGAACAGTTGTAGCCAGAATGCCGTTCCTGTGTGCGTTTTTACTGTGGAGAGTACATAAATCAGCAGAAGTGCTAGCGACTCAGCATGCAGGCCTATTGGTATAAGCTATATCTATAGAAAGCACAAGCGGCTACTTCATAACTAGGTGTAAAATAGCATTCTAGATCGCCAACTTGCTTTATATTTCCAGGCCTGAACTATAAACATGAGGAGCAGGAGCAACTCTGGCGTCCGCCTGGACTATTACCATCGCCTGCTGTACCGCACCATCCTGAACTATCAGGATCCCGTCACTGGGCTGATTCCGTCGCAGAAATACGAGAACCATGCATGGGTGCGTGACAACGTCTACTGCGTGGTCTCAGTTTGGGGGCTGTCCATGGCCTACAAGAAGAATGCGGAGCTCGACGAAGATCGTGCCAAGGGGTATGAGCTGGAGCAAAGCTGCGTCAAGCTTATGCGCGGTCTGCTCATGGCCATGATGAAGCAGAAAGACAAGGTTGAACGCTTCAAGGAGAGCCAAAGCCCCGCAGACAGCCTTCATGCCAAGTACAGCTCTGTGACAGGTAGCACCTGTGTCAGCGATGGAGAGTGGGGTCACTTACAGTTAGATGCTACATCTGTGTACCTTCTGGTGCTGGCGCAAATGACAGCATCTGGACTCCAGATTGTGTTCAGCCTCGACGAGGTGGCATTTGTACAGAACTTGGTGTTTTACATAGAGAACGCTTATTGCATTCCGGACTATGGCATATGGGAACGGGGTGATAAGACAAACCACGGACTTCCAGAGCTCAATGCCAGCTCGGTGGGGGCTGCCAAGGCTGCCTTGGAGGCCTTGAATGAACTAGACTTGTTCGGCGGAAGAGGGGGACCACCTTCGGTCATCCACGTGCTTCCAGATGAGGCCCAGAAGTGCGACGCAGTTCTTAACTCAATGTTGCCACGAGAGTCAAGTTCTAAAGAAGTGGGTGCAGCGTTGCTAACTGTGATTGGTTTTCCAGCATTTTCCATCACTGACCCAGAACTAATTGAGACGACACGCCTGGCTATTATCGAAAAATTGCAGGGCCACTATGGCTGCAAGAGGTTTCTTCGGGATGGCTACAAGACTGCGAGAGAAGATTCTCGGAGGTTGCACTACGAACCCTGGGAACTGAAAGCATTTGACAACATCGAGTGCGAATGGCCTCTTTTTTTCTGCTACATGATCATAGATGCCTGCTTTCGGGGTGATAGTGGTATGGTGGATGAGTATGCTGGAAAGTTGGAACAGCTTATGATAAGGACCGAGGAAGGTCTCAGGCACATACCCGAGATGTACGGTGTACCAGCAGACAAAGTGCATCTAGAGTCTGAGACTCCCCACAGCCAGGCCAGGGTGCCAGTTGGGCAGGTCCCATACATGTGGTCTCAGTCTCTGTTCATACTGGGTCGTCTTTTGCAGGAAAGGTTTCTTGCACCTGGTGAATTGGACCCATTGAATCGTCGCCTGTGCTCCTTGAAACGGCCAGAAGTGGTAGTTCAGGTCGTTTTGCTGGCCGAAGATCCTAGCCTTCAAGAAAAGCTCTCAGCTATCTGTGAAGACATTCAAACTGTGAGTGAAGTGTGCCCTTTTGAAGTGCAGCCTGCTCGTGTGTTGGGGGAACTTTATTCTTATCTAGGCCGAAACCAAAAGCTTGGTCTCAAGGGTCGTCCAACCAAAGATGTGGGCCTGCTGGCCACTAGCAAGGTCTACTTGCTCCAGGATCGACTGTTTGTCTTCTCACCGCAGAACTTAGACAGTGAGGAATTCCACTTAGTAAATGATGTGGACCTTTTTGCAGACACCATTTGTTCAAACATTTCTGTGCTGCGATCGCACTGGAACATCCTTGGACGACCAACGATGGTTGTGACACTTCAGCAAAGACAGCTGGTGAATGGAAAGGTCCCACTTAGCCTGCGCCAGACAATAAAAAAATTGTCTAGCGGCTACCTAAATGGCACGAGAGTCTGTTTAGGCAAGCTCGGTGATTTTATCAGCACCTCCTGCATTGCTAGTCTTGACTTCTTGAGGGACTATGAAAATGGCAATCCTGACAGCTTGCCAACAGAAGTGCGAGACTACCTTGACCGTGAAATGCGGCGCACTTGGCTCAATCGTCCCGGGGCCATCATGCACGATCCTTTGCGAATGGGCATTCCAAGTGCTCGATCCCGAAAATCTGGAATCGCAGGTCTTCTGAAGCGCTCGCGCTCAATCACCAGTCGAGATGGTTTCGACCCGGAGTTCAACACGTTCATGCCATCATACCCCACCACAACTTCCATCACACCTCACCGTACGTCTCTCGAAGAGCAAGTTCCACTCCGAGCAATGTCAGAGTTGCATCTCGACCACGTTGCAGAGTGGGAGTTGCTGACAACCCTACGCGAGACTGATTCGCTCGAGGAGCAAGGGGACATTCTCCACTATCTCTCTGTTCACAAGGGCCTCAACTGGGACACAGGACTTGGCCAGCCTCACTCGGTAGTGACAGTCAAGGACCTCTTTCAGGACTTCTACGAACGGACCTGCCGGGAACACAAGTGGGGGCTGGTACGACACTTTGCGAGCTGCCTCGGAAAGCGAGTCGAAGATCTGGCCAAGTCTGTGACCGATCTGCTGGTGCGCCAGAAGCAGGTTACGGTCGGCATGCCTCCGCACCACGAGGAGGTCATCAATCGGCCGTTGTCAACCAAGGAGCTGCGAATCATCATCGCGCGTGCCCACAGGAACGACCAAAGCACGGCCATGCTAACGCAGGAGCTGCTTGCCTATTTGGCCATGTTCATACGCACCGACCCGCACCTGTTCACCGAGATGCTGAGCCTGCGCGTTGGCCTCATCATTCAGGTCATGGCTGCAGAGCTGGCACGTGCCTCAAAGTGCTCGGCACACGACACGGCCGACCTGCTCCTCAACCTCAGCCCCTTTGAGATGAAGTCACTTCTGCAGAATATCCTGAGTGGCCGAGAGCTGGCTGCTGTGAAGAGCATAACGGCAGTGAGTCCAGGAAGCTTCGCCGCCAAGTGCAGTGTTGTAGATACCTTTGTTCATGGAGACGATGAAGACGATTCACAGGTAACAATAAACACCACTATCATGTTAAACATTGTTTCTCTGTTGTAAGTTCAGAAGTGCACTTGAGAGAAGAGCCTACATTACTGTAATATAGGAGAAAGCAGCACAAACAACAGGAGAAAAATTGAGAGTAGCAAAACACAGGGCTAACAGCTGCTTTTGTTGTACGCTTGTTCAGCAGGTAGCATAGCTGTGCTTTAAGAATACGAATGCTGTATTGAGATATTTGCGAGTTGATGCTCGTCACTATATTATGCAGGTTAATAACAAGACTGTTCAGCATTTATCATTCTAAAATCTTATTATGAATATGAGATGATTATGACAGACACACTATGATTGAGAAATTTGATCGTCTAGTGTTCCTTGAGGTGCAACTAAATCTAAATATAAGGGCTTCAGGTTTTCCCCCTTCGTAGGTAATGTGGTGGCTGCGGCCGAAATCCAATCACGCAACCTTAGTCAGCATTCAAGCCCCATAACCACTGTAGTACCAATGTGGTGGTTTATGCAGGGTTGAGATGCTTTTCACTAGAGCTGTGCAAACAACAAAATTTTGAGTGAGAGGCAAACTCAAGTTTCGGAAGTGTGAGTGCGGATGGAATCAAACATTTTCTAAATATTTCTAGAATATCTTTGTAATACTTCTATGCAGAACTGCAGAAAAAGGTTGGGTGGAGAGGATTCTTAAAAATATTCTTATGAGGTAGTAACATGAAAGTGTTTTTTTTTTTGGCTAAGTTGACCAAGTGCTGGTGGTGTGGTGTTTGACAGTTGCCTTGAAGGTTTTGCGCAAGCAATGTGACCAAGATGAAAAATGCACGGACGGGAAATTGTTGTCTGACGGTTGCTGGATAAAAAACATTCTTGGCCGCTGGATAAAAAACAACCTTGTTTTTTATCCAGCGGCCGTGGTTGTCTTATCAAGAATGAGGTTGTGGAGAGGCCGAATTGTATTTATGTACCTGACCGAGTGCGACTAAGTGTAGTAGACAATACTTTACACATGAAAGGCATATAGATGCTATTTCCTCAGCCTCTCCTCTTTCACCTTCTGTTGAAGGCCGACCGGTGTGGCGGACAATAGTGCTAAAAATCTTGGGCGTTTGATTTTTCAGACTTCCTGCCCGAATTTCACGTCCAAAACAACATTAATTTACCCCCACTTCTGCCAGATGTATCATCTCCATGTTGTAACCAGCATTTTCTCGGGTCGATAATTCTTTAAAACTGTAGCAGAGCCTGAAAAACAGCTTTGCCGCATTACATATGTGTTGTCGGGTGAAGCATAACAAAAATTTGAAAGGGCCACTGTAAATCGAACGTAGAGTGTACTTGTCATCGGGAAGTTTCAATAGTTCAAATAGTGAAAATTCCAGTGTGAATCGAATGGAATAGCATAAGTTATTTAAAAAATATTCACTCATTCGTACAGCTCTTGTTTACATCTTAATGGGCCCCTTACCAGGCGACGACAAATTTTTCTTTCACACTGGAAGATGTTGCGCAACAAATAGACAGAAATATGCCACAAGAATTTTTCTACTCACACCACTAGAAGTTCAAAAAATTGATGTTTTGCAGGGGTGCAAAACCATGATGCTCAGAGGCAAGCTTGAAACCCTTGTCGCTCGTTTCGTGAAGCCTTTGCATACAGATCCCTTCCCAGCCCTCGTTGACACTCGAGCGTGAGGATCACGTGACACATATGCATAAACATGTCATGCGCACACAAGGTCACGAGCACAGGACGTGCCCGAACCAGCCCAAGCCCCCGAGATGCAAGTAGTGTTGTGATGTCGTTCTTTGCCCTTCATCTCTGCAAGCTATGTTGATTGCACTCTCACCGATCACGATGGTTTTCAACCTATTACTGAACATGGAAGCTGTGCTAATTGTACGAACATGAGACTAGCGGTATACCGCATGATCATATAGTCAGATGTGGGAGCATGAATGAGTCTAATGAGCGCTGGAACACACTAGAAGATTAGTTTTGTTTCAAGGGGTGGCGTCTGCACAATGCACAAAGTGCGAGAACGCAAACACATGTGAAACAGAGGTAGAATAGCCTCGCATCTCACTGAGATTCATAGAAAAATTTATAAAAAGCATACTATTTCTATTTGTGTACCTTATTATTGCTCTCAAGTTTTATTTATCTGCTCAAGCAGCAAATTACAAATCATGTCAAATAATTATTGCAGTGTCACGTGCTTCAGTTAGCGACGTCGGAGCACGGTCGTATATGTATAGAAACGACGTCGCAGCACTACCATCTACGTACGTCATTGCCTCATTCTCTGAGCACGATCCCACGAGAAGGGCAGGCAGTGTTCAACTTGAAATTGACCCATTTCTGCAGAGTGTAGCATTGTGAATTTTGGCAGACGTGATCGTGAATGCTCAGTGTCCACATTTCACTCGTCAGCTCAAAATTGTCAAACCTTGTGAGGGACCCTTTGAAGCTGGGGTCTCAAACACGCAGCCCACCGGTCTCTCGCTAGCGTTCTATGGCCTGTACATAACTCTCTTCGTCCCACATTTTTTAAAATAAGTATGGTCATGAGCTATACAAGCATGACTGGGGATCAGAATTTTTCACGTGGCCCCTTGTGAGTCACGATACGTTGATACACAACCATTAAACTAAGCTCAAAATCTGCGTCCAGATCATAGTCATTTGAGAGATCAGTACCAAGATGTTGGAATTCTGGCGCCAATCTTCTTGAGAAGTGACCCATATGAGAGAGATGGCAAAGGCCTTTGAAATGGCAACATGAGCTTATGTCTGTACAGGTTTCTTGCTTGAAAAAAACCGACTCCTCGCTTTAGACAACCGTTCACTGGCCACGCCATATATATATAGGTTCTGTATCTTGACCTCCAAGGTAGGGCCGGTGGGAGATTTCTCCTGTGTGTGGTTAAACAATAAAAATCAGCAGCATGCACATTAACTGAAAGCGGACTGTTGGTCTGTGTGTTCGACCCAAGTCTTCTTTCATTGCCCATTAGCAGCGATTGGCATGTTTCAGTTGGAAACACTGGTCCATCACTGCATGCTTTGCACCTTCCCAGGTTTCTCTCATGCGCAACGCTGCGATGAGTGCCAGCGTCAACACTGCCGCCAGTATAAGCGTTAGCGCTGGCTCTTTCGCATCTACACATGGTCCCCTATAGTGGGAGATGGCGTAATTTTCACTGTCCTGGCCTTTGCAGGAGTTGACTTTAGTCACTTCAGACTGCCAGCTGAGGTGAGTTTGATACCCCAGCTTTAAAGGGGTCCTGCGACATCTTTGCGACAGCCTTATTTAGCACCGAAACAGCTGTAGCAACGATTTCTGACACGAATGCAACAATAATGATGGAAATCAGTGCATCAAAAGTGAAGTTACGGCTCCTCAAAATTCAAAACTCGAGCAGACGACGAGAAACGTTGTCTTTCCCTTTTCACTTGCCTGCTGATGTCAAAGACCACTTCGAATCGCAGTGCAAGTCTCGTAAATACATACAGGAAATGTCACCTCGTGGTGGCTGTCACACAATACCTCGCTGCTGCTCTTTTTGATGGCATCGTTAGCATGGTTACTAGCATATGGAGTAGCAGGTGCTCCTATGGTCACACAATGTGAAATAAATACATACGCTTTGAGTGGCGTCACTTCTCGGCTTGCATGTAAGATGTTCTATCGCAACGTTGCCGTAAAAACGCGGCATGTGTTTCCCCCTTTTAACCTTTAGTTGCTGGCGTACCATATTCTCATACGCAGATTAAGTGTCGTGAAACTACATCATATTTTGAAACACTAAGGATTTCTTTCTAAGCAAGTATTAAAATGGTTTTTGCTTTTTTAGCATTTACTCATATAGCCTCTACCACCATATGAATATTCCACGCTACTTGTCGCATTAAGCCAATCAAAAGCAAACGGTCTTTGTTGTCGCGTCGCGTGACATAACGTCACTTCCCATAACAAAAATAACCGATGTGTGTCGCTGTAGTCCGAAATCAAGGTAGTTTGTTCTGTGAACTGATATTATAACCGCTTCGATTTTGGCGTTGCCATTGCCACTTGTGTAAGGATATCGGCGCATTCCACAGCATGATAAGCACCAAAGAAAAGTACATGTTCAAATTTTGTCGTAGGGCCCCTTTAAAAGGTCACTAAACTTAAACAATAAATAAATTTAGACCAAAATTAAATAATTTTTGGCAGCAGTGGTTGCGGCTGTGTACAAGCATTGACCCTTGTGTTCGCTCCGTCCAGGTGGTGAATCTTATCTGCACGGCTCACTGGACAGCACTGCTTAGCTGCTGCTGCTGTATCCTCGGCACGTGCAACTACGTCACTGAACTTCAGCCGCTACGTTCGCCATCTACCGGACAAGGAGCCCTAAATAGACCATCGTTCGCCATTGCTCGTCATTTTGGCAGCAGTGGTTGCGGCTGTGTACAAGCATTGACCCTTGTGTTCGCTCCGTCCAGGTGGTGAATCTTATCTGCACGGCTCACTGGACAGCACTGCTTAGCTGCTGCTGCTGCTGTATCCTTGGCACGTGCAACTACGTCACTGAACTTCAGCCGCGATGTTCGCCATCTACCGGACAAGGAGGTTTACAAATAGACCATCGTTTGCCATTGCTCGTCATTTTGGCAGTAGTGGTTGCGGCTGTGTACAAGCATTGACCCTTGTGTTCGCTCCGTCCAGGTTCATTGCTTCTCGGTGCACTCCTTTCTGTTTTACGTTTTTTCTCGTTTCCACTGTTACCTTTAATATAGTTTAATATAGTTTATTTTCTTTATTTATTTTGTGTCTTGTGTTTCGTATTTTGAGTTTACTTATCTTTATTACTTATCTTGAGAATGCCGACTTGCGCGGAACTAGCAAAGGAATTACAGGCTCTTCGTCAGGAGGTCGCAGAGAGAAAAACAAGTCTTGTGATGTTCAATGACCTCTATGAACGTGTAAAGAATGACAATGAGGCACTAACTAAAGAAAACAAGGTCCTGAGGGATGAGTATGAGAAGCTCAGTAAACAAATGTGTGATCTCGAACAATACTCGCGACTTAATAATGTTGAACTGAAGGGAATCCCTGAGACAAAGGGTGAAGACTGCTTGGCAGTCGTCCAGGTTATCGGTGAGAAAATTGGTTGTCCAATTTCCGATACAGACATAGACACCGCGCACCGGGTGCCCGCAAAGAATGGAAGCAACATTATTGCGCGATTCTGTTCGAGCAACAAGAAGGCTGAATTCGCTAAGAAGGCAAGAAAGGCCACAGATATAGGGTTTTCTCAGAGCACAGGCCCTAAACTTGTGTATGTAAATGACCATCTCACACCAGAGCGAAAGCGCCTTTTTGCACAGGCACTTGCGCTTAAGAAAGCCAACCAGTGGAAGCATCTCTGGACTGACAATTGTACAATCAAAGCCAGAAAGGCGGATGACATTCGCGTGTTTCGAATTGCATGCGCAGAAGATCTCCGAGTATTCTCTTAGATATCCTATCAGTCCCCATTTTAAACCACCTTTTATGAACAAGGCTGCGTTCACGTGCCAGCAAACATCAGAATTGCTACTCGAGAAGTCACCAGCCCTATCACTACTTCACTTAAACATTCGCAGTCTTAGAAAGCACCGGGATGATCTTGTTACGTTGATTTCCTTGCTTAAACATTCATTCTCTATCATATGTTTATCTGAAACTTGATTGTCTGGTAATGAGGGTAACTTGTACGGATTGCCAGGCAATTATTCTGAATACTGTAATTGGGAGCTCTGTCATGGTGGCGGTAGTGCCATACTTGTCAACTCATCCTTAACCTACACACGCCGTAAAGACATAACCTTCAACAATATTTGATGTGAATCTGTTTGGCTTGAATTCAACCATAGTGTTACACCATTTAATAGCCGCAGTACTATTATAGCTTCCATTTATCGGTCACCTTCATCATCGTATTCCGATTTTTGTAATCAGCTAAGCATCATTCTTAATAACCTAGTGAGGGAAAATAAAAACGTTGTTATGTGGTGATATTAATATAAACATTATTGATCCTGATAGTGCATCGTGCTTATAATATATGAACTGTTTATACTGCTTTGGCTTTACGTCGCATATTTTACCACCAACTAAAAACGATTTACTAGGTTCGAATACGCTAATAGATCATATCATCTCCAATATTTCCACTGAACACGTTGCAGGTGTAATAGATCATAGCATTACAGACCATAATCCCGTGTTTTTCATTCTGGGCTCCGAAAATACCAAGGCCAGTAACATCATTACGAAACGCCCATTCGATGCGGACAAGTTTGTGCATATAATTAGCACAGTAGACTGGACATCGGTGGCTAATCAAGACTGCGCAGAAAAGGCTTTTGAGTCTTTCTCAGAAGTAATAGCTTCAGGTATAGAAGCATGCGTCACTTTCACTACTGTCACGAAGGGGTATCGTTCCCCTAGAAATCCATGAATAAGCAACTCGTTGTTGAAGTCCATTAATAAAAAGAATAACCTTCATAAAAAACTAAAGTCGCAGCCTTATAACCTCGCATTAAAATCCCGCTTTCACAAATACTCGGCAACAATATCTTCCTTACTTAGGCGTGCTAAGCGCAATTACTACCGGAATCTCATTGTAAAAAACACAGGCAACACGAGACGCTGCTGGCAAATCATTAAATAATTTTTGAACATGAATAACTGCTCAGAGTCCACAATAAAAATAAAGCAAGGGGACGAAATGTATACCGACCCTGTAAGAGTGGCCGCCACGCTCAGTGAGCATTTCTGCGCATCTGCGGATACGCAGCAATCACCAGGTCATTCACGTGATATACCACGGTGTACTCATTCTTTTTATCTTCATTCATCGTCTGCAGATGAAGTCCTTCAGGTCATCACATCACTAAAGACCACAAGTGCTGGTCTAGATCATATTGATCCTTTTAAAGTAAAGCTAGTTTCAAACTTAATATCACCACCTTTGGGAGCAATTATTAACAAGCTGTTTTCAGCGGGTGTGTTTCCGAGCTGCCTTAAGGCTGGTAAAATAGTTCCAGTTTTTAAGAAGGGTGATAAAACTATTGTACAGAATAATAGGCCAATCTGTATCCTGCCTTTCTTCGGTAAGGTGATTGAAAAGTTATTCCACATTAGATTAATGTGTTACCTGAAAAAATTTAATTTTATATCTCCACAACAATTCGGATTTCGTCAAGTATATTCAACTGAGCTGGCACTAATTACCTTAACGGAAGAAATTAAACAAGCTATTGATTGAGGGTTACTTCTGGGATCTGTGTTTATCGATTTGACGAAGGCTTTTGACACTATAAATCATCACGTACTACTTGCTGAACTCGAATCATTTGGTATGTCTGATCCGCCACTAAATTTTATTAAGAGCTACCTCAGTAACCGGTCTCAAATGGTTCATGTTAATGGCCATCTTTCAATTCCCAAGTTAATTAACGTTGGTGTTCCACAGGGATCAATTTTAGGCCCACTTTTATTTTTCATGTTTATTAATGACCTACCTACCATTCTTACAAGGACCAAGTGCGTACTTTTTGCTGACGACACAACCATCTTTCAGTCATCTAAATCAGTTTCTTCACTCCAGTCTGACCTCAACACAGATTTACATAACATAACTTTATGGTGCCAGGCCAATTATCTTCAGATCAATGCTACTAAAACCGTGTTTATGTTCTTCCATTCCTCGTGCATTTCACTTGACATACAACCTTCCCTTCACATTGATAATACCGTCATAAACATTTCCAGTGAAGCGCGGTTTCTTGGCGTAATCTTACATAGCGAACTGAAATTTCATAAACATGCAGCATCACTCGTTGAAGAGATTGCATTTAGTATTCACGTTATGATCAAGACACGAACTTATTTTCCGCCTCACATCATACGTACTTTGTATTTTGCTTATATTCATAGCCATATTTCGTATTGCGTATCATCTTGGGCCAATACATATTTCACGCACATCAAACGTTTTCAGTGACTTCAGAATCAAGCAGTTAGATTAATGACTTTCAGCCCATTTTACTTTTCCTGTAGCTCGTTGTTTCCTCAGCTTAACACACTCCCATTGAGACAATTATTTTGTCATAGAATGTCCATTGTCGCCTTTAGACTCATCACGCATGACATTTTTATCGCATGTATTGATCATCGTCACTTAACTAATAGTAACATCACCCAGTTTTTCCAGTGCAATAATCTTCTTTTGCTGGCCATAAGGACAAACTACGGCAAGTTCTCAGCCTTATTTACTAGCATAGCGATTTGGCATTCATTGCCTTTCGAATTGAAATCATCGCATAACATTCATATTTTCACTTCGTGCAGCAAGAAATATTATGTTCCAAGAAATAATCAACTCATCCTATTTGTGTAATTAACAGTTAATAGCTGTAATTAACAGTTAATAGCTGTAATTAACTGTTAATAGCTCTCTACATTTCTGTGCTATTTTACTACTTCAATTTGCCTTTGTATAATTGATAACATTGATAAGGAAACGTGTTGCATTTGTCACGTAGAGTTGTTCATTAATATTGTTTTTGTCTTCACTTGCTTTTGACTAATTCCATGTTATTTTTCTATAGTGAGTATTATCATTATGTTGTGTATTGATCGTATTTTTATTGTTAATCAAGCTTATTCATTATTACTCACATGTCCGTATACTATTGCTGTATTTTTGTGATTACCCCATCCATGTAGCCATAAGAGGTCCCCCTGTCAGTTTCTCTGAAACTTTGGGACCTCCTGCTGTAAAACGCTAACCATGTAACTCAACTGAACTATTCAATTAACTTGACTTGACTTGACTCGTAAGGTATCTCATGGAAGCTCTACTGCTGTTAATTTTGATATAATATGTTTGGTAAATGAATGAAAAAATTAGTCATGTTTTCAAATCTCCTCCTGCACATGAATGTTAGCACAATGCCATGCTTATATTCAACTTTCCAGCGGGCTCTCAGTGTGTACACAAGTGAACCATCACAACATAGTTATTGCATAAGCATTGAAACAGTGCTTTTGCACCTGATAAACCTAAAATTGCAAAATGGAACTAAGGAAATTAGTTTATTATTTAAGCTCATCGGGTAAAGCTTCTTCATACTTTTCATATGTCTAATTATGTGGAAAGCTTCTTCATACTTTTCCAGTTAGATTATCAATTGGAAACTGAACTACAGAATCTTTTGTGATTCCTTTGTTGCTGTGTTACGACAAATACGTTTGATTATTGAATGTGAAACTCTCGTTGACACAGGTGTCCGACCGCCAGGGCCAGTGGCTGCGCCGCCGGCGCCTTGACGGGGCCCTGAACCGCGTGCCTGTTGGCTTCTACTCCTGTGTGTGGCGCGTGCTGGAGCGCTGTCCCGGAGTCTGGGCAGGCGGCCACTGTCTTCAGCAAACGCTCACCCGAGAGATGACTCCTGGGGAGCTCAAGTTTGCACTCCGCGTCGAAGACATACTGAACAAGGTTCCCGAGCCCGAGTACAGGCAGATGCTCGTGGAAGCGCTCATGGTTCTTAACCTCGTCGTCGAGAATGAAGCCGTGACCAATTTCAGCATGCCCATCGACATAGAGACCATCGTCCGAAGGGCACACGCCCTGTTCCTCGAGGACCAGCGTGTCTGCCGAGGGAATTCGACACTGTGCTGCGCAGGCAGCGCTCCCATTGTTGCCTGTTGTCGCACGGCGGGGCTCTGTCAGCATTTCCTCGACAGCGCACCCAGTGGCTGCTATGGTACCATGACTTACCTGGTTCGTTCAGTGGCTTACACGCTCCGCGACCTCCCGCAGTCGGTCCTGGAGTGTCCACTCTCATGAAGTCTCGCTCAACGCCCACAGGAACGAGGCCTTATCTAGAGAAGGTCACACTAAGTGTTACGTTTGTGTCTGCAGGAATGTTCACCTGTCTATTTAGTGTTATGTTGTCACGTGTACACGGGGTCAACAAATCCAAAAGAATTTCTTTTCACTTCCCACTTGTAGTCTTTTCACACAGAAATCATGTATGGTGATATTGTTTGGTATTCATTTTGCACTTCTATGCATGAGTTGTCAATGTTTGTCTGTTGTTTGCACTCTGGGCTGAAATTCAGTGTTGATCACTGTAATCTGCAACTGAACCATTGCAAAAATGGGCATGTCTTGAAGCCAAAAACTTTAGATAGCTCACAGGAACGGTCCTACGATGAGTAGCCGTCATGAGTTACGAGAAGTAGCGTAACCATGGTCGCAGCTAGGGGAGTGCAAGCTCTACATTTGCTTCATCTTTGCAGCACACACTTCAGTAGTCTACTGCTGAGAACGGGACCCTTGCCACCGCTATCTTTGCTGCAGGAGTGCTATTTGTGCTGAAGACATCCGCGCCACTACACCTCTAACCTTTTTCTGTCCTATCCACTGTTCTCCCATTTCCCCCTCCTGCTGGGACTGCACCGTGTTCCCTACCGGGCTGCAAAAATTTTCCTCTAATTACCACCAGCACCACTTTAATAAACTTTTTTTCAAGTGACGTTCATCTCACTCTGGCCAAAGTAACATGATCACCCAAGCGCCTGACGGCTGGAGACACACAGCTACGCATTCGCTGCATCTTTGCAGTGTTCGCGTGATGTAAAGTGCTTATAACGAGGTGGCTTTTGTCTTGCGTTGTCTGTAGCAAATGCATGAAAGACCTTGTTAGCTTTTTGACATTGTTTCTTCCATTTTTGCTGCTCAAGCCTCTGAATACACAGCTGCCACACTCAACTTATGAAATCTTCAGAATTTGGTACATGACATATGCACCTGCAGTTGCCTCCAGAGGTATTCATTATGCCTCTATAAGCAAAGCTAGCACAGCAGTACATTAGGTTTCAAGCTTTCAAGTATAGTATAGGCAGTATGCTATGTTACTCAGGTATCCAGACTTCAGATGCTCTACGATCATCACTTGTGCATTTTCTCTTTTTTTTTTTTTTGAGACCTGTGCACGCGAGGTATCTGCATGCCTCTTTGTTGCTAATGCCTTATTTGCATATTTAATGGTAACAATGTTAATAGTACCACGATTTGAACACCATATATCAAGAAGGGGCTGGTCAGTATTAAAAAGCTATTGTAAATACAATCTCTTAGATTTGCCTCTTTCGCTTTTTAATTCACATTTATTTTCTAGAATCACTATTTGCAAACCCCTACAAGGTTCGTGTATTTTTTCCTTTATATTCAATGAGCAGAGATATTTGCAGAAGTCTTTACATTCTTACAAAAAAATTTTCATTTATCGAACAGTGCACTTCTGTTCTCTCTTCCTTGACAATGCCTGGGATAACTGAAACTTCTCTGACTATAGCCATTGCTGCACACGCTTCTGCCATCGTCCTTCAAACACTGCTCCATTTCCTGTAAGCTACCGCTGCATTTAGCACTACTCTTACATTCCTTCACGATTCATGTCGGATACACTCGGCACCATATGCTTTAGAATTTGTGTGTACTTTAGTGGATAGCTTTAGTAAAGCTAGGCAATCATGTTTTCTGCTGCTTAAAATCCATTATTATAACTTTTGTGGAGTTGCCAGACATTTACTGCACGCATGTGAGCAAGACAGGTGAAAGGCACTAGGGGTCGGGAGCGTCGCTCTTCGTAAGAACGGTTACACGATTCCCGCTGTTCGAATAGTCCAAGGAAGTGCACCTTTATGAGCACCTTTTTGTAATGCCCAAATTGGCATTTCTTGATGTGTGCGAAACTGTGAAGCATCGTCTAATTTCAATATGCAAGAGGGATTATCCTGTTCCCCAAGTGCTTTAGCGGTGGTGATGTTACGCCTGAACAGGGTGGAAGTCCGCCTGGAGCTTGTCGACTTGCCCAGGAATGTCTTTCTGAGCATGCCGGAAAATGGTTAAGCGCTACGTTTGATGCCGCCGGAAACGTTCTTATTCCTTGACAGATTGTCGCAGTGTGCTGTATGGACAGAAAAGAAGCCACTGGTGGCTTGAGAATTGTGATTCAAGAAATATATTATGGATATAGTCCCCTTGCATGTTTGATGACATTTGGGTGGAGAGAACTAGGTTATTTTGTCAATAAGAAATGAGAGCCTGGCTTCTTCTTTTTTAAGATTGCTTTCTGGTCATGGAATCAACACTCTTGTGCATGATAGAACAGATTCCACGAACGGTTCACTGATTTGACTACTTCCATGTGGCATAAGTTATCCTGTTAAGTTTTTATTTCCTTTTGTGGTAATCACTGGTTTCTGTTTGTATGTGCGTGTGTGAGTGCGTGTTTAGCATTGGCCAAACATCCCTGGCAATGTGTTAGCATGTTTGCGTATCGGCACATGTATCATTGGTAGCACAAGCATGCCTATAAACGTACATGCCCAACAAACACATTAGGGCATGGTGTTAGTGGGACCAGAGTGCCTTTGAGTTATTCCAGTGCTACACTGTACAAGCATGTTGCTAGTGTGCTCAACTAGTCTCGTTGTACTCTGTCTTTGCTGTAATTGTATGTGTGTCTGTGCTGTGAGTGAATCTTTCCGATGTGGCATTTTCTGTCAACATGACGCCTGAACTTGCAACGTTTCTGCAGTGTTTTAACAAGCGTTTGTCACTTATGTTGCGCCGCTTTGCACTTCTGCAGCTCACAAGACAAATCGTATGTTCCTAAACGTGCCCAACGGCCATGACGATCGTGTGATTTTCTACTTATGGGACCCTGTGAAAACATTGCAGCAGTGTTGCTGCAATGTCATGAAATGTATTAAAAGTGTGCATGCAAAAAACACCTCACCTTCATGTTTTAGTATTATTCCAGTCATACGCTGTCTTTTATCTTTGAGTGAATTTCAAAAATCTTCAGAAGAATGTGGAGGAAACAAGGAAATGGACAGAAAAAACTAGACTTACAATTGAAATGTTTCAAACAAAGTTCTAAAGGCTGTCCATTGTGTGCTGACTAGCAATAGCCCTTCATTTCGCCTATACAGTTTATCTAAATGTGTGATAATGAAGGTATAAACATGGCCCAGCAATAAAGCCAAAACGTTCGTGAGGCATCACTCTCTGACACTCTTCACTAAGTTTGGTGTTAAAGTGGACCATTTGAATGTCTCATGCGAGCCTCTTTTTAAGTCCGTATATCGAGCCCAACACGCCGCTTCTCTTTTCAGCAGTTCAGTCTAATCCTTGTCTTCTGCATTGTGTTTGTACTCAAGCAGTAACTTAACCAGCGATGTGCGCTTCTAGTACAGTTTGTTACTGCCCACGTGAGCCTCGAGGAACGCAGGGTCTATCACTTACTACCATGTCGCACTGCTTCATCGATATACCAAGTCCCGGATCACTCGTGGACGCCTCAGCTCACAGGTGGCTACGTCACATGCACGTGATCTAAAAATCCCGAGCTAGCCTGAGCGGTTTCGGGCCATCTGCGCACTTGATGCTGACTGCATCCGCTGTGGCGTCTGCTGTGCCTGGCTATGCCGTCTGCTCCCTCCGTAGCTGCAATACAGGCCACAACGCTGACCCATTTGCAACCTAAACAGCAGTTAGATAGTGAATTATACCTATTTCTGTTGCGATGCAACTTACTGTAAGTAAACTACTCGAGCACATCGTAGACCGGCGCGGTCATTCCACCGCTGTTTCTCCTAGCGAGCATAACGCGTGTTTGCCTGACCTTCGGGAATACGCACATGCTCGACGTGGCTCGGAACACCGATGACAAGAACTGGGTGCGCTAACAATGCGAAATCTAGAAACATGCGAGAAGCGGACAGAAAAGCAAAGAGAGAGCAAGAGCGCATCGAAAATTTCCAGTGTCTAACTTAAGATGGCTGCACAGCATGCGCACCGCGCTGTCGTCTGCCAGCGGCCTGACAAAAACTGTTCGGGCGGTCCCGGGCCACCCGCAGGCCGCCAGGCACGCGAAAAACTAACATGCGTTTGAGTGATCCCGGACCAGTGGGCGGAGCTTCCAGTTGGTCCCTGAAAAAAATTAATGCGGCACCGGCGTCCAGGGCCGTCTGGAGCCGTCCGGGATGTGTAAATCGATGAAGCTCTGTGACAACAGCGAATGTGCTTAGTTTGAAGTGAATGAACCGTGAGGTTCACTTTCATGCTCAACAGTGCCTGTTACTTTAAACAGTGAAGTCGGGAGGTAGTGTTAGCTGCACGCACATATTTTCTTTTCTTTACTCGTAGTTGTATTTGCATTGATACGCGGAGGGTCTTTTTTCGTTGCGATACATTTTTCATTCAGGTCACGGGCTCTACGAATGGTCCTCCAACTACAAAAGCTTTTGGCTTAACACTCATAGACTAAATGGGCGTCTCTATTTCGATTTGTACTGCGTTGCATGTTTCAAATTGCCGAGTTCTGTATTCAATGAGGGGTTGGATAACTAAGCATTTTGTGTTTTTTGTGTGGAACCAACAAAAGCCTGTTGAACGCATTGTAACATTTGTAACAACAGGGGTTGATGCATTGTGGGGTCGGCACTCAATGCTGACATCTATCCGTTACCCTTCATTAGTCACCGAAGTAACATTGCTTTATAGATGGTGGTTTTAGGTAACTGCCCCACTGCTGGTTTATGTAAAAATCAAATTCATTGGACTTGGCATCTCTCTCGCAAATCTGTGCAGCTAACTAGATTATTTAGCCACCTAATACCAAGCATATTCGCCTGGTAAAATGGGAAGGCACAGCTTGCGACTTAATTGACCCTGATTAGGATCCTACATTGGAACATGAGTGCTGGTATCAACAGAAGGTTGAACATAGGTTATATACCGACAAATTGGTCATGTTCATATACGCAAAGAACAAGGAAGCTGTAATACACATTGAAAATGGATCATAGTCTCGTATATATATGCGATGCTATCATTTCACTCTAAAATCAAAGTGCCTTTGCTCATTAAGGTAAGGTGCGAGTCGAAAAACATGTTTTTTTTTTCTAATATTGCATATTTTTGTTATTATTTGCTTCAGAAGTTAGGTTTCTCTACTTTCAAACAAAAAACCAAAGATTGTTATTAAACTAGAAGTACCTAGGTTCAAATTTCTTTTAAAGACCACAAGGTGTCTACTAAATACACTAAAAAAAAAACTCATTGTCTAGAGTACCCTAAAACTTGTCACCTGGCTGCTTGCCATTCCATTTCGCATGAAGGATTCACTAAAGCCATATGCTCAGAATAACAATGGTCCTCGAGCTCTCATCATGAAAGAAGTCATATTAAAAAACGTCTTTGCTGCATAGATAAGCTTTGACTTATCTCTATATGCGTCTTTCTCAAGATCCATTTTTGGGAACTTCTTGAGTTTAGAAATCAGGTTTTTGGTACTTCTGAACAGATAGTCTTTTACATGAGAAGGGTGCAAGTATCTCCTTTAAAACTTCATATTTCATGTATATTAATTGCGAACCTAAAGCAAGTAATCGGTACGAGCTGAGGGTTTTAAGGTTTCTCGCGTTAGTTTTCTTTTTTTTTTTTTTTGCCCATTAAGATGGCCTATAGATGCTCTCCTGATAGTTGTTTGCATTCTATAGTAAATGTGGAGCAATATGAGCCATTAATGACTCACAAGCATAAAAGTATAAATCCATAACAGATTTGTTGGAAACTAATTATATTTTACATATTGTCATGACACAAAACAAGAACTGTGCAGCTCACTACTATAAAACTAATTGCAAATTTGGCAGCAACATAAAAGCCTATATATACAGTGAAAACTTTCATTGCCTTAGACTATATAACCAAACTTTAGTGGTTTTTTCTTTAAATCGCATTTTCTTTTAAGAACTACAGAGGGCTGGTTGAAACAGGTCCAGCTGCCCCCTACCAGTTCTTTTCATTGTACAGTAGACTCTCAGTAAATGGAACCTGAAGAGACCGGGAAAATATGTTCCGATAGGAGTTATGTTTACCGAGAGATGAACAAGGGTGCGGCAATACGAGCCCAAACCGATACAGCACAGGCACGTGCTTTCCATTTATCATATTTCCATTTACTGAGAGTCTACAGTATACATATATTCTCACATAAGTTTTTCCATGCAGCCATCTTGTCCACATGTCGGAATAAAACCTATATGCCCCCAAAATGCCATGATCAAGCAAGGGGAACACGCTGACCGTATCGTTGCTTAGGGCTTGATGTGAATGTATTCCGTCGATAGAACACAGAGATGTGAATATATTGGCTATATTTTGTGGTAGTGTGCAGAGCAAGGTTTTCGCATGCAAGATGCAAAGCTGAAGCACCCTCTTTTTAAACATAACAGGGGGGGGGGGGGGGCGCCACCATCTGTCAACAGACATCCATGGGATAAAGAAACTACTGCTGCCTGATCACTACAGAACTGTTAGCAGTGCTGCCCGTCTTCCTTAAAGCCAATACGTTGAGTGAAGACACGAATGTAACCACTGCGCTTCTAGTATTTCGACACAACACATGCTAACTTCACTGACAGGAATGCGGCAGCAGTGCATCACCTTTAGGGAAAGTTAATCTGGCATATTCATGCAATAAAATTTGTTGCAGATGAGTAAGTCACGTGGCACGTGTGATGCGATTTAAATCGCTCTGCGACTGGCATGTACACGACAGAAGGGGACTTCGAAATTTCTTGCAAAAGGTTCCAACTGCAATTTCGGCCTCCGTCATTTCGTGAATCACTTTTGCCCGGACCGAAGGAGCACGACGAGAGCCGGTGACACGTGGTCAACGGTACACGGACCGAGGCATTCGCTTGCGTTAAAGCGTGCTGTGTGAATACAGCCTCGATATAGTAGCACTGCATGTTGTTGCATGATGGAAGTGCTGGTGCATCAGGCTCAAAATGTAGCATAACCAGTTTTCAACAGTGCACCCACACTCCCCAGAGGTTGTGATGTCAACCAATATTTATAGAAGCTAGTGTGGCAGCTCAACCACTCATTCCTGTGGCAATGAGCCTGTATTTACATGCTCTGTCCAGGTAAACTCGTACCATAAATGCACCCTTGTCTGGTGCGGTAATGTCATGTGCCTTCCCAGCATACTCGCACTGTTTAGATGAACGTGATTCACTACAAACACAATGCAACACTGCTGCATTTACGTAAACTCTACTGAGTCTTTTAATTATTTTTTTTGTAACACATTTGTGGAATGCGCTTTTCTCATTCCACAGTTTTCAACGCTTCGGAGAAGAGTGGTCGAGCAAACTTTTGAGGTGCTCCTTCGAGTATGCATATCATAATATTAGGCATTCGTTATTATGTAATTCTCAGTTTATGTACGAAATTTTAGTGACCCTCCATTATACCTTTGCCAACTTCGATGACTCGTTGGAGGTGTGGTGGTATTTGTAAACAAGTGTAAACGGCAAACTAGTAGGGATCAATTCACGTTGAAGTAGACCTTCATAATGTTTAAACTGTAAAAACTAAAGCAGGAAGATGCAATTGCTTCAAATGGTGGAATTCATAACAAAACAGCATCTCGTACGACTTCCACATTTGTAACCACCCTAGTGGCAAATTTAGGAAAAACACTGCCTTAGCCTGCTTTAAGCTAGGGATCTTATCACATGACGTAGCGTAGCAACGCCACGTCAGGCCGAATGGCTTTCAGCTTCACTTCCGTTTTTCTGTAACTTTTCAGGAATAAAGTCTGTTCATTCATTCAACTTGCATACTGCACACTAGGCACGAGGCTGTAATGACATCATCATGAGCCGTAATCACTGTTGCATTGCCTTTACAACAGCGTCACTGAACCCCACAGTATTAGGTGCAAATCACCTTAGGGACTGGGCTCCTCGGCATCTCCCGTGGTCACGGTCCATCATAAAAACAGGCATGCACCACAATGACTAAATCCCACTGCTACTCGCAACCAGTCCTCTCAAAATTAAGCATCTAACAGTTAGCCCAACAAAAAGCTGACGTTAGTTGTGCAGAAAAACCATTCCTTGCATCCCGTAGGGAACTGAAACAGGGCACGTAGGTGAGAAGCACATCAAAGGGGCCCTGCAGCACTTTCTCAACTAGCCATGAAATGATTTCGCTGAAGGAGCTTATTGCCTCACAAATACACTGTGCAAAAATTTCAGAATCTGTCCAGTACGAGCGCAGTTGTGAATGTTTGTCGCGCGCTGCTATTGCATTCTCTCATCCCGACAGCGCTCGATGCTAAATCAGGGAAGAATGACACGGGGAAAGCAAATGCGTCACGCATTGTAACTTTAAACTCTCCCTCTTTTTTTTTTTTGAATATACTGCTTTTCACTGAAATGGGGCACGCACGCATGGACAGTGGCGGCCTCCCACAGCAATCCCTGCAACGACCGAGCGCACCACGTTCAAATCGGCCAATGACTGATGTAACTGCTGCGAAAAGCGATGTTTGAACTTCTGCTATTTTTCAAAAGAAGAGAAAGCATTTTTTTTAGCTGACTTTGGGAATTTATTGTGAATTCCAGGCTGCGTGCTGCGCTATAATATTTGGCTCGCGCGTTCTTGGGAGCCTCTACTGCCAATCAGCAGCATTTTCGGACCATGCTCAAAAAGTGTTGCAGGGTCCTTTAAGGTAAGCTGTGTTCCAACAATAATAGTTAGGCGGAAACACCGTTCCTTACAAGCCCACTTTTAGGCTTGGCACCACTCGTGCTTCACCGGAGAAATCTCTCTACCAAATTACTGCATGCTTTGCCCCTTCCCAAGGTTTCATGTAGGCAAAACTGAAACATCTTCCCCCGCATGCTTAATTCTCTCCAGTTTTCATTTCATTTCTGCCTCTTATTGTTAGTAAAAGATATGCAAAACTGCAATTCACTGTACAAAATATAGTTTATTTGTGGCGCGTGAGAGATGCAATATGAAGGGAAAAAGAGCATGTAAAAAACTGTGCATAACTAGACGAGAGGATAGCTGGCTGAAGTGGCGATTCCGCACTGGTTTTCCTTGTTCCTCGACATATAGATGTAGCCGCCATCACCCCACGATGTGCCCCAGCTGAAAAGAAAGGGTACAATTGGTCTGTAAGAGCTTCAAGCCTTTGGGTTGCAGGAAACAAGCAAAGAAACAATCATGTTGTTGCTTTACAGCACGCAAAACTTGGCGCACGACTCCAAGGGAGTCTTTAGGCACCGAGCATGAAGTGCACTTCTGTGCCACAAGGTTTTTGACAGACGCAGCACATTACATAGTCAACACTGTGACCATTGAGTAACTGGTTGCAAGTGTTTTCAGGACGCCTCGTGCATTTTGCCGGCTGTAATCTTTTATTCCTAGAACCACTGATTTCTAGAGTCACACTTCTTGACTGCATGCTCACGTCCCTCATGTGTAGGTTGTAACTGAGGTAATTCCATGATGAATTTCTGTAGTCTCCAACACAGATGTGCTTTATGCATTGCAGCCACTTGGTGCAGTTCAGATCAAATTTGTATGAATAGTACTACATGCCTCTACTCCCATAACCTGATAACTCAAGCTTATGTAAATGCGGCACAGAACATTTCTACAAACACCAGTATACAAGGGTAAATTTTATGCCAAAATTTCTAAATGTTGCACAATCTTTGCAAAAACGCAAAAGGATAGCTGTTTGGATGACTTTTGTAATCTGCTTTTACGCGTACATTCAGCTATCACTGCTTCCCACTCGGAGTGCCCGTGCAACTAGAAGCCTTCACATGGAGCCATGATATAGCAGGGCCAATGACGACTAGCACTATCGCTTCTCCTGCCCTTGTGTCAGCTCACCGCATCAGTACATTACAAAAGATGGCCACCAGTACATCGGAGAGCACACAATGCCTAGTGAAACCGTTTCGAAATGTATCTGCAATTCCATGTCACCTTGCTAAAAAAAAAAATGTGTTTCAGAGTAAAATACAGCAAATTCTACATATCAAAAATGACTAATTGCTTGGCTATTTGGTTTGATATCTTACAGGAAAGAGTGCGAAAGCGGTGTGGAAAACAAAAGGCGACTAGAGAGGAATACTGTTCCTTTTGGTATGTATACACACATACTAGTTTAGTGGCTTCATATACATATGTGCAAATAGTAAATTTTAGTTGCGAAGCTGATAGCAGTTCTGTCGAATAATTTCAAATTGCATATAAATAGTATATACATCCCATATTACAAAGAAAAATGAGCAACCAGTCATGACCCAAACAACTTGCGCAGTAGTTTATAGAATTGATACAAGGCATGTCAAAATGTCATCCTTTTTGGTTCGAAGGCAGCTATGCAAGTAAATACGGTATGTTGATTTAACCTTGAAGTAAGGCTTCATGCCAGTGCGAATTGCCCCTAAATAGGTGTACTTACGGCTTAGCATTCCTACACTTTAGTATAACCAACTTTACAGGAGATTACGTGCAGTTTATATATGTTTATTCGTTCATTTCAAATACATCGGAATTCAGAATAATTAAAATTTGCATTGAAGTGAATGAGAACATTTTAATATTAAATGTAACATTTAAAGTACCCAAACATTTGCACAAGCCTAGTTTCATGAAGGCGTACTATCTGCAGATTCAAGAGTTGAAGGCACATCTCATATGTGCATTGTGTAGTGATGAGCGTGGGTTTTTAGTTGCCAGCTTTGTCATCTTCTTGGCCAATTTTCTCACATTTGGCCTCGGCAGATAAGAATTCAAGAGCAGAAAAAAAAAAGGAAGCTACTATTTTGCTTTAGGCAACTAACACTTGTTTTCCATGTGTAGACCTCTGTCCATGAAGCTTTTGCTTTCAAACTTCTCTACACAATAGGCATCGCCACAGACATTCACAAGACACAGATAATGCATATGCCGTAGCCACTCACCTGTTCTTCACAAGCCAGTAGTCCTGGCCGTCCTTGGTTCCGTAGCCGACAACAAGCACACCGTGGTCGAGCTGCTCACTGTCGCACTCTGGTTCATCATAGACACCTGTATTATGTGAACAGATAGAGAAGGTGGCAGTTAGGCTCACTGCATCCTATACTAGAAATCATGCAGAAACCATCAAAGACTATCGTCGATGAAGGCTGCTCAGTCCTCTGGACTGCGTGTCACCACCATTCGATTTGTCCCTCGTCTAAAGCACGCTTTGGTGAAGCCTCACTCCACACACTGGCAACACTTTGCTGGCCAACAAACGTCTTTTCACTGTTGTGTGTTGCAGTCAAGCCAAGTTATCACAAAACCTAGATATGGAGTGATTAATTTATATAAAAAGAAACAAAATTTAATCAAGTTACTAAAGCACATATAACTCTAGTAACATCTGATGCATGAAAAGTTGCATAGCTATAGGTACTGCTACAATATGCCCACAACCGGCTGTCACAGAACGAGCGCTAAACAAGAGCGCGCCGCCAAATCCTTGCGACAACGGGCGGCCGAAACGCCGCGAGGTAAAAGGAAAAAAAAAAAGAAAGCAAACATCCAGGGCTCCCGGGCGCGCGCTCTCCCCGCAGAAGCACGGCTTCGCAGACGATCCTCCTCACCCCACAGCGGCGGCCGAGCAAGCCCGCGATTTTTCCAGAACGAACGGGGCGGGGTCAGACCGAGTGAATCATTCTCCGGAGAGGGCAGTCGAACCGTCTCGTGCCTCCCCCCCCCAACCTTCGCTGCGCATCGCGCCGACGAACGACAAGAAACATCTGGAATGTCGCGCGCAAGGTATTTAACCGAGCGGCCGAGACGAGAAATCAGGAGGAGACGGAAGTTAACGCCAGAGCGCGTAGGGATTCCGCCGTGGAGTCGGCGAAGGTTCTGCCCGTAGTGACAGAACAGGAGGAGACGGAAGTTAACGCCAGAGCGCGTAGGGATTCCGCCGTGGAGTCGGCGAAGGTTCTGCCCGTAGTGACAGGACAGGAGGAGACGGAAGTTAACGCCAGAGCGCGTAGGGATTCCGCCGTGGAGTCGGCGAAGGTTCTGCCCGTAGTGACAGGACAGGAGGAGACGGAAGTGAGCGCCAGAGTGCGTAGAGAGTCCGCCGTGTAGTCGGCGAAGTTTTTGGTCCGTAGGGACGGCTCGAGCTACAGGCAAGAGCGTGAGTTTACCGCTATCGAGCGAAGACACGGGCAACAGCTGCGTGTGTGAAGCCGACGGTTTTCCGGCGAAGAAGTTGAAGTTTGAAGAGTGGCCAATTGAAGACGGGAGGTTTCCTGGAAGAGAACTTCGAGAGCTGCGGAACGACAACAACGCTGGACTTTGAGTGAGTGATTCTCGGAAGAGTATCATTCCGACTTTTGTTCCAAGGACTTTGGACTGAATAGGTTTTATATCTCTTTAGTCTTTAAGTGTCTTGGTTGTTCAGTGCATGCGACTGCATTGTAGCGCGTATTGTTGTCTGTGTCCGTTGTTTCAAGTGTGGTTAATTGTACTGTGTAGTACATTGTCTGTTTGGTGACGTATTGTATGTAACTATTGTGGAGTGTGCATACGTGTGTATTGTTTTTGATCTGCCGTTAATGAGAATATAATTTTGTTTGTTTATCAACTCTCGGCTCTGTCTTATTCTTTGGACCACAGCCGGCGTCCGCTGGCGCACCAATAAGGACCACTTCTAAATTGTCCACGCTTTCGTGGTGCGGTTCGGGGGGCCGATACTTCGGCTCTTGGAATTAGCCCGGCGATCGCCTCCCTAATAAACGGGACAGGTGTGACATTAATCTGGCGTCCGCGATACAGGACCTTTTGGTGCACAGTGTGTCCAAAGTAGTGAGAAAGAGCCTCGAGTTGTTGATAGTGCTATCTGAACGATTTTGTGTGTTGTTCAGTGTTCTCGTTAACGAGTGCAGGGGAGTGTTCCGATAGACTGATTTAGGCAGATACTTTTTGCACGCGGCAAGGTTTTATTTGCGAGTTGCGAGACACAATGGATCTCGAAAAGTTAGTTGCGCTTGGTGAGAAGATGGGTCTTTCTGGCGCCGAACTACGGAAGTGGGTAAGCCAGAAGGAGAAAGAGGCGGTGGAGAGAGAGAGGTTGGCAGCGGAGAGAGCCAAGGAAGAAAAAGCCGCTGAGTTAGAACGAGAGAGGTTGGCAGCGGAGAGAGCCAAGGAAGAAAAAGCCACTGAGTTAGAACGAGAGAGGTTGGCAGCTGAGAGGGCCAAGGAAGAAAAAGCAGCTGAGTTGGAACGAGAGAGGTTGGCAGCTGAAAAGGCGAAGGAAGAAAGAGAGCAACAATTGAAGCTGGAGTTAGAGAGAGAAAAGCTTGCAGCTGAAAGGGCGAAGGAAGAAAGAGAGCAGCAATTGAAGTTGGAGCTGGAGCGAGAAAAGTTGGCAGCCGAAAGGGCGAGAGAAGAAAGAGAGGCAAAAGAGCGCCAGCTGAAAGAAGAAAGAGAGGAAAGGGAGCGGCAGCGGCAGCACGAGATGGAACTCGAGCGGCTCCGTTTGCAACAGCGAAGCGAAACTCCCGTCCAAGCTAGAGTTGAAAGCAGCGAACGGGAAGATCACGGCTTCCGCTTGAACCCAAGCAAGCTGCTCGTAGCGTTTGATGAAAGGAAGGACGACCTAGACGCGTACCTCCACAGATTTGAGACGATTGCGAGGAGCCAGAATTGGCCGGAACAGCAATGGGCAACAGCTTTGAGTACTTGCTTGAGTGGTGAAGCGCTCAGTGTGTACGGTAGGCTGACGCCGACCGATGCAGCCAACTAAGCAAAGGTGAAAGCTGCTTTGTTGAAGCGATTTAGATTTACCGTGGAAGGATTCCGGGACAGATTTCGGACAGGAAAGCCAGCTGATGGTGAGACAGCTACGCAGTATGCTGCCCGACTTTGCCACTATTTCGACAGATGGATTGAACTTTCAGGGACAGCACAGGAGTACGATGAGCTCAGAGAGCTGCTAATTAAAGAACAATTTCTTACTAGTTGCCACCCAAGCCTGTCGCTGTATTTGAAAGAGAGGAAGGCGGAGTCATTTGAAGGAATGCTTGAATTGGCTGATCAATTCTTGGAAGCGCAAGGTGGAACTAATTTGGCCAAGGTCAAGAAGGATTGTCCCGATGATTCGAAGAAATTGGCTCCTGAAGAAAAGAAGCGTGCACCAGAGAGCATGCAGCGATGTTTTCTGTGCAACCGAGTAGGTCATCGCGCGAAAAATTGTCGAACGATCTTTACGAGCCCTACGGCAGTAAAATGTTTTAAGTGTGGTCAGACGGGGCACAAAGCAGACGCTTGTCGGAACGGAGTGAGTCAAACTCACCAGGTATCCTGTGTGCAAACAGCACCGAAATCCGATAATAATGCCGTCACCGACGGATTCGTAGAATTGAAAAATGGGGAGAAAATTCCTATTGTGGGGGCTGTAATGTCAAAACAGCCAACCGGTGTTACGGAGGGAATGCCAACGCTTCCTGGAAAGATTGCAGGCAAGGAGATTACAGTTCTAAGAGACACCGGTAGCTCCACGGTTATCGTGAGGAGAAATTTGGTACGGGAAAGAGAGTTGACAGGCAGAACGAAATCGGTTTGCCTAATGGACCGTACAGTTCGGATGCTTCCCGAAGCAGAAATTGAGGTTGAAACCCCGTACTTCAGCGGGAAGGTTACTGCTTTATGCATGACGACCCCCCTGTATGACCTTGTCATCGGAAACATCGACGGGGCGCGAGGGCCAAGTGATCCAGGATGTTTGGGAGAAGACCCGAAGTTAGAGCCCTCGCCAACACAACGGCCGCGAGATACAGTGGAGGAGCATCCCGTGACGGATCTCACTAGAGCCCGAGGCGAAGCCGCGGCGCAAGAGACAGCGAAGGAGAAGACGATCGTGTCGAATAAGTTCACGGGCCGAGCAACCAGACTTACGACGGCACGACCTCAACCGACTGACAGTGTAAAGGAGACGGAGTTGGCCAGCCGGGCAAAATGTAGAGGCATTATCAAGCGGGTAAATAAACAGACAGGACCCGTCGAATGTAATGACGCGTTAACGGTGTCGGAAGAGACAACGATGGCTGAGACGACGCCTCAGATATCGTCGCGGGAAAGGGCTCGCCGAAAAAGAACGTGGAAGCACAAGAAGAGATCGAGCGAGCACCGCAAAAAGGGGCGCAAGCGCTGCTCGAAGTACGCAGGATAAGTGCTGAGGTCAAAGCAGAATGTGGTTGGCAGTGTTGAGTGCCATATGTTGTGTTAATGTTGTGGTATCCTGTGTCACAAGTATCGAAGTGTTGTGCTGTGATGTGATGTATAGTATTGTACCATTGTTGTAGTGAGAGACTTTGTACATTTGTATTATTGGTAATGTGTGGTGGAGTGTTGTACTCATGTGCTTGTAGTTGTGTTTTCACAAGTTGTGTAATTGAATTACTAGGTACAATTGTATTAAGTGATCTATTGTGAATGTGACGTATCATGAGCGACGGATTGTGTTACAGTCTGTGAGAGTGTGTGGTGACTGTTCGCGCTCGTTTGTGTGGTTTGAATATTATGAGATAATATTCTTAAAGTGGGGGGCAGTGTCACAGAACGAGCGCTAAACAAGAGCGCGCCGCCAAATCCTTGCGACAACGGGCGGCCGAAACGCCGCGAGGTAAAAGGAAAAAAAAAAAGAAAGCAAACATCCAGGGCTCCCGGGCGCGCGCTCTCCCCGCAGAAGCACGGCTTCGCAGACGATCCTCCTCACCCCACAGCGGCGGCCGAGCAAGCCCGCGATTTTTCCAGAACGAACGGGGCGGGGTCAGACCGAGTGAATCATTCTCCGGAGAGGGCAGTCGAACCGTCTCGTGCCTCCCCCCCCCAACCTTCGCTGCGCATCGCGCCGACGAACGACAAGAAACATCTGGAATGTCGCGCGCAAGGTATTTAACCGAGCGGCCGAGACGAGAAATCAGGAGGAGACGGAAGTTAACGCCAGAGCGCGTAGGGATTCCGCCGTGGAGTCGGCGAAGGTTCTGCCCGTAGTGACAGAACAGGAGGAGACGGAAGTTAACGCCAGAGCGCGTAGGGATTCCGCCGTGGAGTCGGCGAAGGTTCTGCCCGTAGTGACAGGACAGGAGGAGACGGAAGTTAACGCCAGAGCGCGTAGGGATTCCGCCGTGGAGTCGGCGAAGGTTCTGCCCGTAGTGACAGGACAGGAGGAGACGGAAGTGAGCGCCAGAGTGCGTAGAGAGTCCGCCGTGTAGTCGGCGAAGTTTTTGGTCCGTAGGGACGGCTCGAGCTACAGGCAAGAGCGTGAGTTTACCGCTATCGAGCGAAGACGCGGGCAACAGCTGCGTGTGTGAAGCCGACGGTTTTCCGGCGAAGAAGTTGAAGTTTGAAGAGTGGCCAATTGAAGACGGGAGGTTTCCTGGAAGAGAACTTCGAGAGCTGCGGAACGACAACAACGCTGGACTTTGAGTGAGTGATTCTCGGAAGAGTATCATTCCGACTTTTGTTCCAAGGACTTTGGACTGAATAGGTTTTATATCTCTTTAGTCTTTAAGTGTCTTGGTTGTTCAGTGCATGCGACTGCATTGTAGCGCGTATTGTTGTCTGTGTCCGTTGTTTCAAGTGTGGTTAATTGTACTGTGTAGTAGATTGTCTGTTTGGTGACGTATTGTATGTAACTATTGTGGAGTGTGCATACGTGTGTATTGTTTTTGATCTGCCGTTAATGAGAATATAATTTTGTTTGTTTATCAACTCTCGGCTCTGTCTTATTCTTTGGACCACAGCCGGCGTCCGCTGGCGCACCAATAAGGACCACTTCTAAATTGTCCACGCTTTCGTGGTGCGGTTCGGGGGGCCGATACTTCGGCTCTTGGAATTAGCCCGGCGATCGCCTCCCTAATAAACGGGACAGGTGTGACACCGGCAGAGCAGGATGAAGAAACAAAACAAGGAGGTTGTTTTTCAGAGAAGGACGGGGTTGATCATAGCTGCGTCATGCACGCAAGTCTAACTTGTACACTGATCACGCGATTGCGGATAAGCCTATTCAATCCACGTGACTAAGTCATAGTCCCTCCATGCGCACACACTCAAACCCCGATATAACGAACATTGATATAACAAAATATCAGTTATAACCAAGTAAACAAAGGATAGTCTTGCAACATGTACAGTGTTAGGAATGTGCCTATGTAATGCATTTTGAGATATCACGAACTTATTTTTGCACGAGATGCAACTTCGTTATAATGAGGTTGGGATGTACTACCGTATTTACTCGCATAATCCTCGCACTTTTTTGCCAGAAAACCGATGCAAAGTTGGGGGGTGCGAGAATTACGCGGGGAAAACATTCTACGAAAACGCAGAGAGGGAAAAAGAAAACGAAGTGGCCGCAAATCGGAATTCTCACAAAAGCACCTTACAGCAAGCTTTAAGAAGTACTAATCAGAACTTACCTCAACAATAAAAGCAGAGGTTCAACACAAGGCAAGATTTATTTGAGACACAAAAAGTGGAAGCAAATACAGTCGACTCCCGGTAATTCGAAGTCGCTTAATTGGAAGTTTCGGTTAATTAGAAATGAGCAAGTGGTCCCATCAATTTTGCATGCAATCGTATAGAAAAAAATGCTCGATAATTCGAAGTTAAAAACCCATAATATTGGTTAATTATAAGTTTTTTCAATCGACAGTCTCGTCGCGACCATAATTTTACAGTAAAATAGGGAACTTTGCATATGCCAAAACATCTGCCGGACCGCGCTGGTGTCTTCGCCATCACTACTGTCCGCAGCGCCACAGATCTTGAAGCGGCAATCTTTTTAACGCTGGCGAATCGCATCGGCGGCATCGACTGACTCTTTAGTTGACTTTTGTCGAGACTCGAGTGTGTCACCGCGTCACCCGCACGCTGGGTTGATTCCACACGTGTTTCCGCGCTTCTGATTTTGAGTGTTGTGGTGGTGACGTACGTTTGATAATGGCAACTCGTGGCCCTTACCGAACGCTAGACCTAGCGACGAAAGTCGAAGTCTTGAAGGAAGTTGACCAGGGAGGCACGGCCAAACAAGACATTGCAAGAAAGTGCGGCATTAAGCCTAACACGCTGTCGACTTTCATAAGGAATAAGCGCTCAATATTGGATGCGTTTGAAAGTGAAAAATTCAAGACATCGCGGAAGCGGATGCACACCCGCGCCTACCCCGAGTTGGAGGAAGCACTGCTGATTTGGATCAGAGAGGCACGAAACAACAAACTTCCTCTCAGTGGTGAAGTCGTCACGGCAAAAGCGTCATCGCTTGCTGAAATGTTGGGCATCAACGACTTCGCTGCTTCGGATGGGGGGCTTACGCATTTCAAACATCGCCACGACTTGATTTTTAAAAGCGTGTGTGGGGAGAAGGCGTCAGTCGATGAGGAAACGTGCCCGACATGGAAAGCGGGCAAGCTTCGCGAATACCTCGAAGAATACCAGTCGGCAGACATTTTTAATGCAGACGAAACTGCGCTTTTTTATCGGCTGCTACCGGACAAGACCCTGACATTTAAAGACGACGACTGTTCTGGAGGCAAAAGAAGCAAAGAGAGAGTGTCAGTGCTAGTCGCGGCGAACATGACTGGCACAGAACGGTGTCGCCTGCTTGTGATCGGGAAGGCTGCCAAGCCTAGGTGCTTTAAAGGCGTGAAGACGCTTCCTGTGGATTATGCCTCGAACAGAAAGGCGTGGATGACATCCGATATATTTAAGGACTGGATCACCAAACTCGACCGCAAGTTCGCGCAATCAAGCCATAAGGTGTTGTTCCTTGTGGACCAATGTAGTGCCCACATGAACGTACCTGCCTTGAGTGCCATCCGTCTTGTGTACCTGCCTGCAAACACGACGTCCGTGTTGCAGCCCATGGACCAGGGCATAATAGAAAATGTGAAGGTATTGTATAGGCAGCACCTCGTCGAGCGCATGCTTTTGTGCATGGACAACTCGTCGCAATACGAGGTGAGTTTGTTTAGTGCCATCAACATGCTAGCGCGAGCCTGGACCCGCGTGAAAGAAGAAACCATCGCCAATTGTTTCCGAGCCTGTGGTTTCATGGAAAACTCGAAGGATGCTTCTCCTTGTGCGCCAGTGGAAGTGCAAACAAACGAGCTCGACGACGGTAGCTTTCGCGCCGCTCTCGGTGACGTCCGTTTTGACGAGTATGTCGCTGTGGACAGCAACGTCTAAACATGCGGTCCACTAACGGACAGCGAAATCGTGCAGATGGTTCGGCCCCATGACTGCATTCCTGAAAATGACAATGATGACGACGACATCGAAAATGAGCCACCACCGAGGGCTGCCGATGTAGCTGCGGGTCTTACTCTTGCGCAGCGGTTTTTTGTTGGAGAACACAACGCCGAAGAAGCACTTCGACACGTATATTCCTTACAAAACTTGCTAGCCACAGCCAGATTCGGCAAGCAGAAGAAGATGACAGACTATTTTTCCTCAAAACTGTCGCGCTTTTAAACTAATAAAAGTGCCGTTTTTAGTGCTTTTTGCATAATTCGAAGTTCGTTTAATTCGAAGTTTTTTGCGGTTCCCGTGAACTTCGTATTAACGGGAGTCGACTGTAGTCGAGAATTAGAATACCATACGCGAAGCTTGGAGTTGCGGGCGTAGCGGTAGCGGTCAGCGCTCAACAGGAGCCCTCAAAAAGTAAGCGTATGACGTCAGTATTGGGCTGATGGCTATTTAACAGAATCGTCTCTATTTAACAGAATTGTCTGCAGTTCCCTTCTGAAAAAAATAAAGTTTACCATCAATCCCAGTTTTAGGCACACGGCAGGCCCAACGCGTCTTGTGGCTTTCAGCTGCCGTCACCAGTAGCGAACACAAAACTCGTAAGCTCTGAAGGGCCTACCGGCGGCCCTGTTGCCGTTGTTTAGCGCATGATCTATCACTTGCAACTTGAAGCAGCCGTGTGGCTTCACTATCGCCCCATAATGTGCCAAGATTATCGACACAACACACAAAACACGCCGCAACGCGCACTGGCCACTTCGGCTTGGCTTGACTTGGATCTCTGTGCAATAGTACGCTTGATGCTTAAGAGATGGCGCCAGATTGTGTGCGCTATCATCATCAACGGCTGGAACGAGCACACGACATTATTGCGGCAGTTTTCGGGGGTGCGATAATTACTCGAGGAAAAAAAAAAATCGTATTTTTTCTTGGGCAATGTGGGGGGTGCGAGAATTATGCGAGTGCGAGGATTACGCGAATAAATACGGTACATAGCTTGCTCCACACACCGGCTGTGCTTGTTATCTGTCCAGAAAGCACAAGAATGCATGTGTGCATTGTTGGCTCACAAATGCAACAATACACTGACAAGCTTGCCCAGCCAATGTTAAGTAAATACACATTTTCAATCTTGCTAGAGATGCAAAACAACAAAACAGCAGCATTTATCAGTAAATGAGCATTTTAATGCTGAGTGGGAGTTCTTCAGCAAGCTACACACGACACTCACGGTTTTGTGACAGAAGAAATACAAGCAAATGCAAATTACTTATTACTTGAACTTTTGATTCCTTTAACTCTGCTATGTAAACAAATGCGTCCTGTAGCATAAACAACATCATGTTACGTAAAATGACACGAAGCGTGGCTATTTACAAGTTGTATTTACGCTGATGCGTATAGCGTGTGCTTAACCAAGGTGAAGGACAGGCCCCGCCGCGGTGGTCTAGTGGCTAAGGTACTCGGCTGCTGACCCGCAGGGCGCGGGTTCGAATCCCAGCTGCGGCGGCTGCATTTCCGATGGAGGCGGAAATGTTGTAGGCCCGTGTGCTCAGATTTGGGTGCACGTTAAAGAACCCCAGGTGGTCTAAATTTCCGGAGCCCTCCACTACGGCGTCTCTCATAATCGTATAGTGGTTTTGGGACATTAAACCCCACATATCAATCAAGGTGAAGAACAGCACAGACAGCAGACAGATCAGCCCTCTTCTTTGTAGTCTTCCGAGCGCAGAATGTCTGATAATTAATATGTCACTACAATACTATATAAAAGCTCAGCATTGACATGAAAGCTTGTCAGTGCTTGATTCTGGCATATCACTGGCTAACTGATTAGTTCGTTTGCTGTGAAGAGCTCCAAGAACCTAATTTACAAAATCACCAGCCACAAACATATAGTCCAGAGGTGGTTTCTTTGGGTTCTACCTGTGGAATTTCACGCAATCTCCGTTCATTCTAGTGCCCATCTACTAATTCAATCTTCGTTTAATCCGAGCAATTTTATAGTTCCCATTGAGTTAACAAGCTCTTACGTACAGTGGAATTTCGATTATACATCCCCCGGTCCTGCGACGACACGCGTTTTACGACGAATTGGCTTGGACCCGGCAAAACGCCCATAGAACTAATGTATTGAAAACCTCATTTCTACGATGCAATTTTACGCCGGCCCCGCCTTGTACGACGATTAGCTGGACTGTCCGAGAAAAAAAAAAACCTACGATGACGCATGCAGGCTGCCACGCAAGCACACTGCGGCCGGATAAAAAAGTCGGGAAACCGAGTTCGTTCCTCCGCACGTTCTAGCACACCATCCGCGCTGCCACCACAGGGCCTCTTCAATTTTTCGACACGCTGTCGGCCATATCTAGCCAGAGCCAACATTGTCCAGAGCCAGCCGGAGCGCATTCGTTTTGCTTAGTCGCACTGCACTGCGCACTTTCGTTGGTGCCTTTTTGTTTTGTTTTCTGCCTTTTTTTTTTGGGTGGTTTTGTAGTGACAGGTGTGAGAAGGTAACAAGGCAGATAATTTCGAGCTCGCTTTCTAGTATGTGATAACTTGCACTAGATTTCGCGTCGTTGTACCGGACGTGTTGAACGGCGGTTGTTGAGCCTGTCTACGTTTGGGACAGCCGCGGGAACCAGAACTAGCTGCTGTCTAGCTACCAGAGGGCTAGACAGCAGCTAGTTCCGCTACCAGAGTTCGGCAACCTGGAGCTGGACAGCAGCTAGTTCCGCTACCAGAGTTCGGCAACCTGGAGCTGCCTGGATCCTTCCCAGACTAAGTTGGTGCCGACGACGACGTTGCAGTGTGCAGTGCAATATCGCTGGGTGACATTATCGAAACTGTGCGTCCTGACACTGTGGGAACTTCCGACGAGGAAGGGATGGTTGACACTGCAAAGGCTAGTGCGTCCGTTCCGACGTACGCGGACGTGTTGTGCTACGTCGACAACATTCGGCGGTTTGCTTGCGCACGCGACGAGATCGGCGACTTGCTGCCAGATGTCGCAGCTCTCAAAAGAAAGCTGATGCATCGTGGCTGGGCAAACTCGCAGAAAAAAATCAGATTTTTTTTAAAAGGTGAGAATAAAGATTTGTTCACACTTCCGATAAAATGCATGGTTGTCATTTTTTAAAGTAATTTAATCTACCTTCATCGAAGCAGCATAGATTTGTGCTGCGGACTTTCTTACGCATTATGTGACAACTGTTGTGGGGCAACAACGACCATCAGTGCCTATATTCTTGGTTTTTCGATTATACGACGCCCAGAATATATGATGATATTGCCTGGTCCCCTGAAAGTCGTATAATCGAAGTTCCACTGTACTACAATTCCCACCACTAGTCTGTTTCTGCTCAAATTGTTAGTACAGTTGACTATTTTATGTCTTTAACGCAGAGGATAAAAGTGAATCCTTTTCTCCGCTCTAGCAGCCCTTCAGTAACCACTGACAGAGGCCTTGAAAGAGTCAGTAACCACTGACAGAGGCCTTGAAAGAGTGTAAGAAAAAGATCTCACCTTCGGAGTAGAACTGGAATGACTCGTGGCTGGCATCGATGGCAACTGAGACGGGTCCAACCATGGCCACGGCCTTCTTCAGCTTGTTCTCATCCCCTTCTGGGATGTCCACAAAGCCAGAGTCGGTGGCACCCACATCACTTTTGTTGAAGTGACAGACACCATCCTGCACAAAATAATTTGCAGAGGAAAAAAAACACATCACTGACGTCTTGTAAGTTCTCACGCCCTTTTAATGTCAACTCCCAAAAAACAGTTTGCTACATATCTGGTGAAACTGCTTTGCTACAAGAGTGCTTAATACTTAAGCACTTCATTGCATCCAAGATTAACACTGATGCCATAACCATCATCAGGCTGTCCCACCCATACTTTTCATTACCCCTTCTACTCGCTGTCACTACTCTTTGTTCCAAATTTTTTTGCCCTCTACACACCATCTATGACTGTCTGCTGTTGTCCCCAGCTCTACCCTCTGCACCTAGTCCTTGACACTAATGGTTTTGCGTCGTAACACTCTCAAGTAGATTTATCATTTTTTCTGGATGCTGTCACTATGCAAGATGGTCCCCAAGTTTCAGGACACATTCGGTCCCTTCCCTGGGGGTTGAATGCATTTGAGGAAGTGGATTTACTTCACCTATACGATTTTGTTCTGCCTGACTTGGGGGGGTCGCACTTGATGTAACCCGCTCGGGGCACAAGCGGCATTTGCTGCCATGCCTGTAGTCCATGGTAGTGAGCTCCTTTAGAAAGTGAGTGGCAACAAAAGGTTGTGTGCGTGACAGCATACATGACACTGCAGCGTCCACGGTTAAAATGCGGTTAGGTTTCTCCACGCATAACCGTTGTGGCCCAGAAAAAGTTTGTTACAAAAATAAGGTTGAAATTTGAGGTGGCATTCACCCACACGATTACAACAGCTATGAAGCTGTGTGCATAGATGATCGATCAACAGCGGCCGTGTACTCGCATTCAATCCAGACTGCAACACGTTGGCGTGTCATAGGGGCATGAGAGAACTGTATGATCATGCTTCGAAATGAGTGTCGTAAAAGGAAAGATATATTCACCCGATTGAAGCAAAGGAGTTGAGAAAAGCTAAGGTAGCACAGTTGTTGCCCATATTATACTTTTATTCCAATGCTACTTCATGTTTTAATGTTGTCATTTGCATGACACAGCGACCACCGGCGCTTTTTGACTGACATTGCGCAACTTCTTGAGGTTCAACATTCGCAGGCAGTCTCTGAAAAGCTACTGGAAGCTTGGTTGTAGCAAAAGAAGATGGCTAAACCAATTCTCACTACACTTAAAACAGCAGGCCTCAGGGAACCTTGTTTGCACGTTGCAGAACTAGTATTGTATGTAGAGGTTATGTAATGGCACAGTTTACTGTTGTCGCTGAAACCAGTCTACGAAAATTCTGTATGAACACGCCGTTCATGTGATTGCTTTTCGGGCCGGTCGGGCGGGTCGGAACAAGGGCGCGCAGCTGTTCTGACTAGCGCCGTCTCAGGGGTCCTGCCCCTTTGCAAAACCTCTTATAGACAGCTTAGCAGTTAAGGTGTTGCCCTGCTATGTATGAGTTCAATTTCACACCACGATGGCCACATATACCGTATTTACTCGATTCTACCGCGCCCTCCATTGTAACGCGCACCCGATTTCTACCGCGAAAAAAAAAAAAAACGCAAGACATCGATTGCAACGCGCACCCATTTTTTCTCGCTGGCCCGCATGATCACACCACTCAAAAAACCACTACTTTCGGGAGCGTCTTCCATTTAAATATGAGGTACGGGCGAAGCTTGTGCCCATCTGACGTGTAACAGAGCATTGCCGTCACTGTAGTTTTACTGTGGACCGATGTCAGCACGCGAACTTGCTTCGCCCCCTTCTTCTCGACGGTTGTGGTGCCAGGCATGTCGAAGTAAAGAGGCGTCTGATCGGCATTCCCGATTTGTCCAAGCAGGTAGTCGTTGTTGCGCCGCAAGTTTAGGACGAACCTCTGAAAACTGTGAAGCTTTTCATCGTACTCCTCCGCAAAATTTTTCGCATATGCATGTTCCCCTTCGGAGGGAAAAGCCTTTCCTCTTCATAAAGTTAGTTAGCCAGCACCTGCTCGCTTTAAACTGGCTCCGCATTAGACCTTTTTCTAAGACTAATTGCATAGCCCGCACTTGGAGCAGTTCTGCCGTCACGGGCCGCTGTGCTGCTCGCTGCTAAAGCACATACTCGCCGAGCAGCTCTTTAATTTGCGGAAACCGACCCTGCTGTGGTCCACTGAAGCCTTTGCGTAAAGCTTTGCTGTCGAAAATCTTCTGCTTTTGTTTCCGCCGGTCCCGCACGCACGTTTCAGGAACTCCGAACGACCGCGATGCGGCCCGATTTCCGTCCGTTTCTGCACACGCGATGACTTTTCTTTTAAAAGCGGCATCGTGGTGCACTCGAGTTTTTGGAGTCGGCCATTCCACGGCGTCGATGCTAATGCACTACTAGATGACGAACTCCTCAGCACACATACGAAGTGCCGCACATGAGAAACACATAGCCAGAAATGGACGACGCGCCATGCCGACGCACGTAGGGGGCGGCCATTTTAGATTTGCCGATGGAAATAGATTGGCCGTAATTTTTTTGTTCGTGCTCGATTCTAACGCGCATGCGATTTATGAACTCGCTTAACCGGAAAAAAGGTGCACGTTAGATTCGAGTAATTACGGTAAATGAGGTTGAAATGCAATAAACACCCACATATTTATTTTGTTAGGTTCATGTTAAGTGGGGATGTGGCAATGAAAACTATTTTTATTTATGGAGCTAAAGTGATGAAATTTTGTGTGCAAATTTATGGAGCTAAAGTGGTGAAATTTTGCATGCAGATGCTATTTGTTATGCTGATATAATAACTAAAATCAATTTGAGCTATAGTTTTTGAGTTACAACACTTGATAGGCTCTCATCATCAACCCAAAATTAGTTAATTAATAAGACATAAGTGCATCAAATGTTTTTAGTAGGATGTTCACAAGGGTAGATTCTGTGTTGTAAAGTTATTGGTTTGTTTTCTTAATATTAAGGTAAGCGCACAAATATTTTTCGAAATGTCCTAGGCATATTGTCTCACTAACAACATTTACAAAAAACCCAATTATAAAAATCTGTGTGATGTGCACACAAATTTGGACAACTTTACGACACTCACCAATGTCTCACGATCTAAGTGCGAAAACAGAAAAGCTATATCTTCATCTGTCGCAAAATGGCACAAGGATGACTGACAGCAACTGCTGAAAAAATGGAAGCTGAGAAAATGGAGCTCAAAGAAATTGGAGCTAGAAGCTAGGAAAACAGAACTCTGAAGGAAGCTGGCTTTATTTTTTATTAGAGAAAAGAAGCTTTGTGGCTATCTTGAGCTCTGATCTGTCCTCTTTACGATGATAGCAATGTGGTGGCATTGTGCCAAAGGAAAGCTGCAGATTTTGACATAGCCTTTGACAACAGCCCACAAGTAAAATGCTTTTTCTTAACTTCTACTACTTACTTTGGCCGATTTTACCATGACGTGAAACATGGTCTCAGGATTGCAGAAAAAGAAAATAAATTGCAAAGTTGAACATTTCTACCAAACTAACATTCCCATTGCCACGTACCCCCAAGTGCATGAAACTATTCCAGTCTCCAGCTATGGCTTGCCTCAGTCGTATCCTGGGGTCTTAACACGTAATGCCTTAGAATTTTACTTCATTTTGAAGAATTATAAAACATTTTCAGGGAAATCTATGCAGCACGTGAAAGTAGGTTGGCAACTGTTGCGTCGGACCAGGCAAGTTGGGCGAGAGCATTTAGAAAAAAAAAAAACAGCTTTTTCTTCACCTAGACCCCCATTCCCAACACAATAACTGCGCACTTACCGTGCCATTGTAAGGGTAGGTGTCCTCTGTGTCAATGCCCTTGTTGGCCTTGATGTACTTGAAAGCGTTGTCCATGAGGCCGCCCTCGCAGCCGTTGTTGCCGAAGCTTCTGGAGCAGTCAACCAGGTTCTGCTCACTGAGCGACACAAGCTTGCGCGTCTTACGGAAGTGCTGCCCTTCTAGGGCTCCAGTCTGGTTCAAAAAAATAAGTTACAGCATCAATGCTATGTCCACAGCAGAATAAAGGCCCCAATCCACAATACTACTCGTTGTTTAATGTTGAGCTTCCGTATACGTAGTGCATAACAGCGACTGAAATTTAGAATGCCACGGGATACATAGTTTCCATTCTCACGGAATGATGAGAAATAAATAACTTGGTCAACATGAACAAGAGTGGAGTATAATTCATTTTGTTATCTCGCTGTCATGTGATTTTAAAAGACATGCAATGGGATTCGATTGGACAAGTTACTGCTGGGCATGGAACCGGAGTTTTTATAAGACTTTCTTCTTGCTGGTTTGGACCGTAGTTATTATGGCATGCACTCTATCATGTGGTCTTCATACAGTTTTGCACATTAAAAATATTTCCAACACGAAAAAGCTTGCATAGGAACTGATCATTCTCAAGACCCTGCATTCTTTTTTTCATAGTCCCCTGAGAGACGATGACAATTATGTTCTATATGTAGCTGCACCAGCATTTCTTATGTGGTGTAGTTCGGCCAATCAAGTTACCTTCTATGCAAGTTACAGTGCACTGTATACTCTAAGAAGTTATGCCATGCCTAACAAAGAGGGCAAACTCACAGTGCTGAAGGCCCAGCAGGAGCCGCACTGTCCCTGGTTCTTCACAGGGGTCACAGCACCTTTCTTCCTCCAGTCAACAGCCTTGGGCAGGTGCAACTCCTCAAAGCCCTCAGGCTCGACGAAAAAGCTGCCCTCTCGTGGAGATTCCCTGTAGTTGCGCTGGAAGCCGTTGCGTGTGCTGACGAATTCATGGTGCAGCTGAAGAACAAGAAAGAAGAGACCAAGAGAAGGAAGGCTGAGAATTCAAGCTTGGTAGATGCAAGAGTGACTTGCAGTAGCTTGTCTAGAGCGTTTTTCACAATTTGCAGTGTGAATTTTGCATAAATTAACATTTTTGGGCAACGAAAGTCTCCCACTGTTATTGATGGCCAGACATTACAACAACAAAAAAATGTTTGATCCTTTCAGCGCATACTGGTGTCATGTAACGATACTAAGCATCATCCATCTTGGATACTTTTCCTCTCTTTTAACATCATAAGCTTGTTACTTTCAAGACAGGAATGGCATACACGGTATCAGTGTGAATTAGCACTCTTTTACAAGAATATGGCAAGTGCAGAGCTGTGGTGAAATGAAATGTGAATGAGTTGGAGGATGGTTACATTGTTATTTGGCATTAATAAGCCCCAACCAGGTACAACTGTTCTTTGAGAGTGTGTGACCCGACACTTCTACAGGCCATTTATCAAAACTACCGCCAGGACCTGGCAAAGAGCAGCACACATTGTTTTCACCAATGGAAGATCTTATGAGAAATTCAATTATGATCGAAGGTGCTCGCTCAAGGACTTTATTAGCTTCAAAAGCTAACAGCTTCGTCTAGTTGTGCATAGCTGCACAACTAGACCCAGGCTGCAGCACTGATTATGCAGGACCCTACCCAAATACAAGTAAAATCTTACCAAGTCTCCGAATTCGTTCATCGCGAGCTTGTACGAGACCTGGCTTTTGGCGTACTTCTCGTTGTGTCGTGCAATCTTCAGCCTGTTCTCCATGTAGATCTTCAGCCTGTAGTATTCTTCTGTGTCGGATTCATAGTCCTTTCCTGCGCACGATAGTGGCATGCACATGCAAAATTACGTCAATTTGAATTCGAACTTTCTTTTTCTTTTTATTGTACAATCCACAGTGTTCTTTAATTCCTGTGTTCAGTACCGAGACATCGTAGCCACTTTTTATTACAGTACACCACGAAACCGTTATTTTGGATTCAGGTTTATGTAGTTTTAAGTGTGCGCTAAAGTGTGCCAGATTATGTAAACTAATCTGGAGTCCATTACTTGTGTGTATCATGTCAATGGAGGCGATATGCTAGTGGCCCATGTGCTTGGATTTAAGTGCACATTAAAGAACCCCAGCTGGATGAAATTTCATGAGCCCTTCACTAAGGCATCTCTCATAGTTATATCGTGGATTTGGGATTTAAAATCCCCAGAATTATTATAAGCAACACGGCAAAATTTCATAAAAGCTGCATATCCAATGAGTTCTCTCAAGGAAGCATTTGCTAAACCTGTGGTAGATAGCGAATAATATTGATAAGCTGCACCAAGTAAATAAAAAAGATACACTATGAAAAATACTCTACAGAATGAGCATTTATAAAAATACGTAAGGATAAATGACAGCTCGGGCAAGCTTATGCCTCCCTCACAGCATTGCAGATTACTAATGTAGCATTTGCCTAACCAGGCTAACACTGGCTATCAATAGTCTTTGTCTTCAATAAAGAACAAAATGAGGATCTGTATAGAGTTGGGACAGCGTTGTGTAGCTGTCTATGCCAAACAATGTCCGAACCCTGCATCGCTTTCTGAAGCCAACCTAGTGCCCGAACTTACTGTTTTTTGTGGCAATGTGCATTTAGAAATGTTTACTCCACTGTTAGCAAGAGTCGTCCGTGATGCCACAGATGTCTTGGAGTAGGAGTAAAATTTGACACACTGTGTTTTGTACTTTTGGTGAGTGCAAGCAGTACACATTTAAAGAAGCTCCTAACTCGACCACTGTGGGATTCACGAAAGAATGATCTCAAGTTACCGTTTTTAATCAATACAAGAAGTGTTGTTTTGACTTTATATAAAGTATCCATAGGAATAATGAGAAGTTGGTCAAAACCATACAATGAACTGGCCTAAATCAAAACTGAACGAAAAGTGCAAACTTCAGTGGCGCAGAGTAAGAGGGTCTGCTTCCCATACACTGAGTGCTAGGAGTCTACGAAATCCTACACCACGTGCAAACACACAGAAATATAAGATAAACTGCAGCTCGGGCAGTCTCAAGTTCGCGCTTTTATCTCGCAGCCCAGTTCAAGCCTTCAAGCCCGAGAAGCTCTAAAGCACTACCACGTTGTCCTGCTCTAACATTTCAACATAATTATAAGATTAGAAGTATCTTATTATTAGATTATAATAATCATATAAGGACAGTGTGTATTGTATGAGAGGTGAATTTTGTTCCAGAAAAACATGCCTGTGCATATCTCATGCAGGTTTCTTTGCTCCGCTGTGTAATAAATTTGCTATCCTTCAAAGACATGTTTTGCTCCTTGAATGTAATACTGTTTCGCCATCAGTTAACTAGTATGAACTAGAAAAAAAAATCCACCACCTGTTTAATTAAACCTACAGCAAACAGTTTGGCTTTCCTTACCGTGTAATGCCTTGAATGCTGACCACTCAGCGCCAATGAGTTCTTGATGCGTAAGTGCAGCAGCCGTCACGAACAAGCAGCACAGAATAATGTAACCCCGCATTTTTTTAGGAATCCTGGAAAATAGCAAACGCACTGATGGAGTTTTGCGATTATGACAGGTGCAGTAACGCGTGCATCTGAAACGTATCGCTCTCACAAGGCGCATTTTTAATTTTAAAAAGCCGCCTCCAATCGTATTCGGCGCTAGTTGCCCGGCTGTCATAAATTTCTCGTCAGCCATAGGGTAGTAAGCAGATTGTAATCACATGTACTGACACAGTGGCAAGCACTGCGCCGACACAAATGTTGCATGCAACGTCATGTTTCGGAGTAAATTTTTTCGCTAACCTGTCGATCCATGGAATACCAACGGTTCACATTATTTGCAACAGCCCGCCTACACTACAGTTTCAAAATACCGCGCTTTTTACGCGAGTCGGAGTGTGCGAATGGCGAAACAAAGAGAAGCGTCATGTGACAAAAAAAAAAAAACAGCTGTGCGGACGGATGACGTAACGCGCGAATTGTTGCCGCGTTAGTCTGAAAACATTTTTTAAACTTGCAGTAGGAAGCTGCAGTGTTCATTTACGTTCATCACATAGAACGATATTGTAAGAGATCGAATGAGTTGCTGTCAAGGCCGACACGACATAAGCGAATCACAAGGTCGCCCAGACTTTTTCAATGGGCTTGCGTACGGACATGGTGTATTTGTTCGGTAGTTGTTTTTACTCGCTTTGCAGTTACCCCTTTAAGGCGTACTTGAAAGACTTCCTCAGCTAAGATCATTAAGCCTGCGTACTTTTCTCAACAACAAAGACTGGGGACATCGCCAACTTCGCCAATGCTTTGTCCTAGAGCAGTTTTGAGGCGTTGCAAGGGTGAACTGGAACGCGACAAAGAAGAGAAACGAGGTACTTACGCGTGGAAGTCCTGACAACCAAGTGAACTAACCCAAGAACACCGACTGCGACCGCTGCTGCTGGGCCCTTCTTATCTGCCGAGACGAGTACAGCACTTTCTTTTCATTGGCAGAACCACGTGACGAGGTCCTCTCTCTTTCTCTCTCGTCACGTGAGGTGCCTCGGAGGTCTATGAGTCAGGACCGTCAAGGGAGGAAGAGAGTGAGCAACTCCTTCCCTCTCCGCGCGCGATCGGATCGTTTTCGTTGTCGTCGCCTCATATGCTCTCGGCGCGCTGCATGTTTTGTTGTTGCTTGTCTCATGAATTTTGTTCTTTGTTTCCTCCCCCAGCGACTGTAGTTGTGCAAGAAATGCGGGCTTGCGGAAGGCCGACGTCCTTCTTGACTTTCTTGTTAAGCCACGAGTGCGCACTATTCAACGTATCTGCAGCTGCAGCAACATGTACAGAGCCAGTAAGATGTAATTCGAGCCAAGGGTAAGGACTATAGGTCGAAAACAATCCAGCTTCGTGTAAATAACCGAACGATTATTTTACGGTTGACTGACAGCCGCTTAGTCGGGGTCGGCTATATTATACGCGTTACGTGAATAGGTTAAGCTACTGTAACGTAAGTACTGTTGTGACAAAGCTTGATAACACACAATAACGTTTGTGAGTCAGTAAATCATTAAATTGCTAGCCAGTTTCTTGCGAGACTATGACAAGCGTGGAGTCAGATATATAGTATGCACAGCCCTTAACACCCCCTCTCCCCAGAGGTGTATCTGGTGTAGCCATAGGGTCACACGTCGAGCCCGCCCCCCCCCCCTCCTAATTTTTCCCCCTTTATACAAAGCGAAAAATGAGCAGTTCAAGAAGGTGCCCCCCCCCCCCCCCCGCTCGAAAAAAATATTTCTGCTGCGCCCCTGCCCACCCCTACGCCTAAGAGAACCACCTCCCCCTCCCATCTTACGGACAGGCACGCACCCACACACACCATACATCGTCTGCAGTTACGTAGCCAGCTTTCTTTTTTTTTGGGGGGGGGGGGGGGGGGGGGACGTGAACGTCCGTAAGCAGGCGGCTGCCCCTCCAGCTTAGAATTTTGGATACTATTTTTCTATGCAGTATCAATAACCTAGAGAGTTTGATTAGTACCGGGATCATGACTCGCATATTCATGTAAAATGGCCTTCAGGATTGTTAGTAAACTTTGCACGTTCCACGCATTATGTCACGGAAATGAGGTTACCTGTATCCTCCTCTCTTTCTTTTTTTTTTTTTTTTTTGAGATGCTCGTTTCTGGTAAAAAATCTACGGACACCCTCGCGGGAGGCGTGGAAGCGGGGTCTACATGGTTGGAATATATGTGATCGTGACGTTGACGATGGCAGCAGTTGGTGGCACACTCTTTATTTGTGTGAACCCCCCCCCCCCCTTAAAAATATGAAAGGATCAAAGTACAAGCAATTCAAGCAGTACACTGGTAGCGGCGAGAACGGCGTCGGTAGTCGTGTTACCTTATCTGCGAAGAGGTGCGTTGGAAATCAGACATGTGGCATCGAATATTCGAGCCTTATGACTGCTCCTCGCTTAAGTTCTCGAATGAACTTGACTACACACGTCCTGCGTGAACTTTCAGTAGAATGAGCCCAAACAACCTCGAGGCATCCCAAGCTTAGCAGCGGGGTCTGCGCCAAGCATAGATAACACTTCGGGCGCGTTCACACTTGAGCAGTGAAAAGAAAACGAAAACGCCTGAGCGGCCAGAAAACCGCGACCGCGCGCGCCAGAGATGTTCACATTTGTTGCCCCATCCCGCCGCCACTGCCCCGTCGGTACCTTCAGAATTAATTCAATTTTAGGCTGCCCCCCCCCGTTGCCCCCCTCCAAGAGGGAACATAGTCATAACACAATGGCTAAGTACCCCGCCGCCTTCCTTCTGCCCTGAAAGAACTCACTTATTGTGAATAACTCCCCCCACCGCCCTTCCCCCCACTGGTAAAATGTATGGATGGATGAATGTATGGATGGATGGATGGATGGATGGATGGATGGATGAATGGATGGATATGGCTGTACCCTTTAGATCGGGCGGTGGCTAGCGCCACCAAGCCGTAATACTTAATGAATCAAAAACTAGATTTATTTTTTCCCCTTTAAATAGTGAGGTTGAGGATTCGTACTTTGGAGTGAAAAGTTTGATTTTCCCTCGTGCCTTGACAATAATCCTAGCCAGCGGCGCCCCTACATCCCTACACCAACGGTATGATTATGAAAGACGCCGTAGCGGAGGACTCCGGAAATTTTGACCTCCTGGGGTTCTTTAATGTGCACCGACATCGCACTTACACGGGCCTCTACCATTTCGCATCCATCTAAATGTGACCGCCGAGTCCGGTATCGAACCCGCTACCTTCCGTTCAGGAACCGAGCTCCTTCACATTGCTGCACTGCGGCGGACTACATGAAGATCAAACAATGAATGTTCCTGACAATATGCTCCGTGCGTGTATTTGAGTATAGAGTGTGAACACCAGACAGATTCAGTTGCGCGTCCGCAGCAGCCGTAAGGACACAGCCTCCCATTGCGAATGGCTGGCAGGCTGCGTCCGTACGGCTAATGCGGACGTCCAACTAAATCTGTCTACTCTTTCAGCTCATTTGTATGTGTGCCTCGTTTATTACATTTGTATTCGGGGGGGGGGGGGGGGGCTGTTTTAGCTTCTCTCTGGCTGCACCAGCGCTCGTCTGGTCGCAACCACCTTAATCCGCTACCTACCTATTAACCCCTCTAAAGAAGAAAAAAAATCAGTTCTGTATAAACCCCAGCACACTGTGCTTGCATCCCGACCAGCGTTTCGGTTTATCGTCCGCGGAAAGCGCTGTTGTATTACAGTGTCTGTAAATATGCGGGGCACTATAGTTGTACGCTGCTCAAAGCCAATGCTTCCATTTACACAGCATTTTACGGAGAAAAGAGATGGAGATCGAACCAGCGCAATTATCCCTTTGCGATAGAGGTTTGTGCGAATATTCATCTTTCGAATAGCTATATTCGACGTCTCGAATACTACGACAGGATGAATATCTAAGACACACGAAGACCAATTGAGTTACGTGTTTAAGACGGAGCGGCTAAAACTAATCTAACGTGCTTACGCTAGCGCCTTTCGTTAACTTTCACCAATACCTTGGCTTATAAGCGAGCAGATGTTTATTTTTAGAAAACGTCATTTCCACACGTCATGTTTTGAGAAAAGAAGACTGAGAACAATCTCGGAGGCTGCCGAACTGCTATAGCGTCGCAAATAATCAACACACGGAGCTCAGACTTTATATTGGGTCAAATATACTTTAATTAAACACTAATGACGAGAAACTATGATGCCTTGACATACAGGAAGAAGCATGGAGCTTCACTTTACCCAGGTACTGACCAACTTTGATTCCCATCCCTGCTACTGAGGTGCCCATAAGCGTATGTTTTCAACTGCAGAGAACACTGCAACATGTCTGTACGTGTGCACCTACAAGACTTACGCCAGCCATCGCGTCGAACGAATATTCCAGCGTTCATCGCAGCACCTGCGTTAGCGTCATTCAACCCGTGATGCCACCCTGCGCAACCCTGCTGCTTCACATCCCATCAGGGTTCCATTCGGGGAGATGGTCAAAGTTTTTTTTAGTTATGCATGTGTCGAATTCATAGGTGTATAATCATCAATTCTTTGATTCTGAAGTTCTTCGCACCTGAAAAAAAAAACATCATGAAGGCGCAATCAGTTTTTGATTGCGATGGGTAATCAAAGCCGAATGCAGGAAAATTCATGCCACGCAATTAGATACATTGAGTATGTGATGATAATCATGGCTCGCATTATATGGTACTGCTATGTCATGGCTTCTCATTCATGTTCGCCAGGCACTCACGCCATGTCATGCCGATGTTGCTATATAGTTAATGAGCCTACCACGAGAGCTCCAAGAGCTTGCATTGCATGTCATCACATGCATGGCATCATATTGATGTCATGACCTGTCATTCGTGCTCGCCATTCATTCATGTCATGACGCACCAATCTTAAGAAACAATAATGCCGATGTAGTGACCACGATAGCTCCAAAACCTTGTCACGTGTGTCATGACGTGCGTGAAGCAACGTTGGTGCCTTCCATGATTTGTCGTTCACGTTCTCCAAACATTCATGCCATATCATGCCAATTTTGGTTTAAACATACTGTTAAATTAACAACTACGAGATAGCTCAGATACAGGTGGATTGATTGATACGATTGAAGTGAGTTTGGTTCAGCTAAAAATGTAAAACAAGATTTTTTTTTTTTTTTCAAATAGCGGTTGTGACCTCTGCAACACAAAGGCAAGGGCAAACCACCCGAACTTTTTCAAGGGGTAAAATGATCTTTCATTCTCATGTTTCAACAAACGCCGCTTTACGCTACGCAAAGTTTACACCTTAATATAGCAGCAGCCTGCAAACAACAGGCGATTTACACCGCATACGTGCTTCTCGCCTTACAGCGGACGTGCGCTTCGCCACCCTTTCTACAGCAGTGCAATGCTTGATGGGCCGTGATGGTGTTTGCACCGTCGCAAGTGAAAGCAGTGCACTGCTTGAAGATCGTTGCAAGCGTATAATGTGCGCGTGTAATCAATAAACTTGCCACTATCCGTCCCATTTGCATAAAAAGTAGCCGGTCACTAGCATGAGCCATGCATAAATGCTTTGAAAAGTTGTCAAATAGGTATACGTTCGCTGTAAATAATACCTTGTTTACTGCAGGTTGTCATGCGATCTAAGGTTCACATCACATAGTTCAAACCAGCCGCTTTGCATTTGGCCTTGAATAAAGGTTCAAGTAGTTCGCACTTGCATTGCAAAAACAACGATTTTTTTTTCTTCCGACATGAGGGTGAGATCACAATAGCGATTATGGAAGCATGCAATTTTGGTGACAAGGGTAAAATATGTATACATGCCACTACGTGTTGCTCCTTCATGGTTTGCAAAAATCATCGTAATCTCCACTGCACAACCTCTAGCGATTCGTCTGTTGTCCGCATATCAGGAAGGAATTACTATTTATATTCGGACAACTGTATTTTTTTTAGGGGCGAAGCTTTTTATAACGGCACTTGTTCGTCTCTCGTAGCTGTTGTAGTATGTAACGAGTATAACATTTTCACCTCCAAGAAGGTGCCGGTGAGAGATTTCTTCTGTGCGTTGTTGAACAATAAAAAATAGTGCTCAATGTACATACCAATGACTGATAATGGGAAATGAGAAACAAGAACACTCGTCTTTTAGTTAACGCACACGCTGCAATCCCCATTAGCAGCCATTGGCATGTACATTGAGCACTATCTGACAAGAAAAGGTTGCTACGTTATACTCGCCGGGTGTAACCTCCTTAATTTTAGAAAGGTTTAGCGAGCGTTGAGCCGCAGTGCCATGAATACAATGAACTAGTATATACAATGAACTCGAGGTGGTTAAAGGTGGGAAGTAGACCCGAATCGCAAGCCGTAAGAAACTGCGTGTGCCACCTCTAGTTTAGTCCTTGGAACGTCCGCTGGATGGCGGTGCTTCTATATGGGGAATATATGATGAAAGTGTGCGAGATGGTGGTACTTGGAGTGTTGAATAGGTGGATGAACGAACACACAGACAGATGCATGGATGGACGCATGAACGGACGCAGGGGCAGATGCATGGACAAACGCAGGGACGCACGCACGGACGGGCAGACGGACGCATGGATGGTCACACAGACGGACGCATGGACGGACGGAAGAAAGAACGAATGGACGGACTAATGCTTCGCCCCACTCTCCATCATTCACTCCATGGATATGCTGCTAATTTTATTTGTATGTTCTAATTTTGTTCGGTTTACGACGCAAGCCCTCAGTTCAGCCTTGAGGACATGCAGCCTCTAAAGTTATTCGGTCGCCACTCGATATTCGATTCGTCGCCCCTCTAGGAATATTTGATTCGCGTATAAGTATCAGCACGTGGTGCTGTATGAAGAGTGATGTTTCCGCCTGCAAATTGTAATAAAATAAAACGTACAGTCGTGAGCTATGTTGAGAGGGAACGCTGAACATACATTTTGTAGGGCGTAGCTGTTAAACTCCATTGGCAAGTGCAAGGATTTTAATAACAATAAATGCTCATAAATGCTCAAGCGGAAATTTCTCACACTGCAATACGCCACATTCATATAGGTATAGATTTAGACATGGGCAGAATGCCCCTTCTGGGGGGGGGGGGGGCGTCTAAGTTTTATCGCAGCGCTGCCACCCCCCCCCCCCCTTCTTCACGTCGATGGCTGAGTATCAATGACAACGGATAAAAAAATAAAGTTAAACCATGATTCGCCTCTGATAATATTGGTCTTGTGTCTTTAGTAATACTGTCTTTCATAATAATGTCTTCAATTAATGTTTTCCTGGAGGTACATACGGGAAGAGACCAGTTTTTAAAATGTAAGATAGGGACACTCGGCCACCACTGTAGCCTCTTTGAACAAGGACGGGAGAAGTCCGACAGAATGAACGAACAGGAAAAACTTTTCGCCACCTATGAGGAAGGGGTGGCGCCCTTCTACCGGGGCGCACATCTATATAGGTGCAATGCATGTGGTCATTGATTAAGCGTAAATTTGGTGTTCCCTCTCATATTGCTAGCGTGTGCCATTGCTCCCGTTTCACGTCTACCACACAAGAGCACTGCTGTCCCAGAGTGATGGCAGAGTGGTGATATTTGTATAGCTGTACACTATCACAGTATCTTGCCGGTACTTAGCTACGGAGCAGAAACCTGGAGACTTACAAAGAGGGCTCAGCTTAAATTGAGGACGTCGCAGCGAGCAATGAAAACAAAAATGGTAGATGTAACCTTAAGAGACAAGAAGAGAGCAGAGTGGATTAGGGAACAAATGGGGGTTAAGGATATCATAGTTGAAATCAAGAGGAAATAGACATGGGCCGGGCATGTAGCGCGTAGGCAGGATAACCATTGATCATTAAGGGTATCTAACTGGATTCCCAGAGAAGGCAAGCTGGTTAGGGGGAGACAGAAGGTTAGGTGGGCAGATGAGATTAATGAGTTTGCGGGTATAAATTGGCAGCAGCAAGCACAGGACCGGGTTAACTGGCGGAAAATGGGAGATGCCTTTGTCCTGCAGTGGCCGTACTCAGGCTGAGGATCATGATGATGATTATGATGATGACGATGATGATGATGATGATGATGATGATGATGATACTATCACAAAGTGTTGTTGGGGCACGCGCTTGGCTTGCGTTAGCCATGTGCCGAGTCGTTCCGCCTTTGTTTAAGCGTAAAGCCACATCCATCCTGTGGAGGGCGCGTTCCAGGGGATAAGCCAATGCTATTTCGACTGGCCACAGCCGGTGTACTTCAACGTGCCATATCTTATTACCCGTGCACGGATGCGTATTACCGGTTCGGCCACCGCCTGAGTTGTGGCCGTCCAGGCATGCCGTGTGACTTGAAATGCGATCTCGTGCATTCTCGAACGCAATGCGGCGCAGACGTTGACTCAGCGTTGCTTTTATACGTCAATGATGATGCACGCAGGGATGAAATACGATGACCTGGACGCCTTATACCCAAAGGCGTTTAGCCAGAATTTTTTTTTTTGGGGGGGGGGGTTTCAACCATATGCTTTTATATGTTCGTATATGCGTTAGTAGTATGCACACACACACACACACACACATATATATATATATATATATATATATATATATATATATATATATATATGTGTGTGTGTGTGTGTGTGTGTGTGTGTGTGTGTGTGTGTGTGTGTGTGTGTGTGTGTGTGTGTGTGTGTGTGTGTGTGTGTGTGTGTGTGTGTGTGTGTGTCTGTGTGTGTGTGTGTGTGTGTACGTAAGCAAAATATGAAATGTTCAAGGGGAGGGGGTGCACCCTCTCTTGGCTACGCCCTGTCATTCTCGATGCTTCACTCACGTGTGAAGGTCAATTTTTTTAGTTTGTGGTGATGCTCGACGCATTATGACCGAAGGCAGTCGGCCAGCAGTGAGATATTTAGAGCACTTCCACTACTGTGGGCAAGGAATTCGGGTCATGAACATAATATATAGTGAATATTACTGTAGTGAATTCGTATGTCATCCTTCTTCACCATATAAAGAGGCATATATATTCATTGACTCCAGCGTATGTTTAGAAAAAAAGATGTTTAATGATCTAGAGTACTTGGTACTCTACTATGGGAGAGCATAAAGCCGTCCCTGCAGTACTGAAATAGCCTATTTGTTTTTTTTTTTTTGAAAACGTGTAATGACTGCGAGTACTTCGTACTCGAATATATGAGAGCAGTGAGCCGTCCCGATAACTGTAGAAATGCTTTGTATGTGGGTTTTGAAGAAGTAGTTAACGATTAAGTGAACTTGGTACTCTTCTATCGGCGAGCAAACTCCCTCCACTGAGCGCAGTTCGTGACAGTAATCGAACGAGATCAGCAGTGCTGTTAGAAGCGCCAGCTACTTTTGTGTATAGAAAATGTGTTTAACGAATGAGAGATCTATGGTAATCTACTATGGGAGAGTGGAAAGCCATCCCATTTACCTGCACATAATTTTGCTCGAACCATCACCTTGTCTGTGATGCATATCATCTCATTATCGATGGCCAACACGACTCACAGAGTGAAATCTGTAGCACATAGCAAACGCCGTTTATTCGTAAATACAAGAGCGGCATCACGTTTGTTTAGTGTATACAAGTATAGTCGTCTCTTTGAGGCAGGATTGTTCATGTAATTCTGTCATGTTGGGCCTGATCACACACCTTAATGCTTACTTTTACGCTATGCCATTTCTTTTCTCGACGCCAAAACACTGGGTTAGTCGAGTCATGGTTTGCCAAAAATTGCTGTCCTGCTCGTGTGTGTTTTTTTTTTTTTTTGAGCGGACGTGATCCTGCAGAATCTGGTCCCGTACGCGTTTGCTGCAAAAATGCTCACGAGCAAGACGTTATATTAGCATTCTGTAACATCTACTTTCTGTGTAAAGATACAAGCTGACGTGGTGCATTTTGTCGCTTTTGGAAATTAATTTCTCTTCTCTCCACTTACCTCCCGTGTTACTGGTTTTTAACAATTTTCTGTTGGCTCACAGAGCCTTTCTTAACTGACATGGATGACAACACATAGCGGGAGGAATTGGGAGTGCTGAATTTCTTACACCGCAAGTCGGTGTTTCGAAATTCTCGAGGATTTATTTTGTCTGCCAAACCACGTTTTGACCACCTTGAATTCTTCGACTTGCACTAAGGCACTCGACTGCTGACCCGCAGGTCGCGGGATCGAATCCCGACCATGGCAACATTTTCGATGAAGGCAAAAATGCTGTAGGCCCATGTGCTCAGATTTGGGTGCACGTTAATAAACTCCAGAGTCCTCCTCTATGGCATCTCTCATAATCATATAGTGTTTTGGGACGTTAAACCCCACATATTATTATTATTATTATTATTATTATTATTATTATTATTATTATTATTATTATTATTATTATTATTATTATTATTATTATTATTATTATTATTATTATTATTATTATTATATTACCTTCCCATGCCAAACTGAGAAGTGTGGCATGTCTGCTTTTCAATATAAAAAGCTTGGTGCCTCTACCAGTGAAAAAAAAATGATAGTTCATGCGTTAGCATATACTGCATTGAAATATGGGATAACAGTAAGATAGATGCCAGCACTATTTTTCGGGATTTGGGCTTTTGTGTATTCCAGGATTTGTTTATTAATACAGTTGTTCTAAGATACAATTGGTGTGATGACTTTAAAGTGCCATATGTAACGCGTCGACCTCTCAGAGAAAAAAAGCGTTTTATAGTACCCCGGTTTTCAACCAGATATGGTGAAGCATGTAGAAGTGTATATACTCCAAAAAGTTTCAATGCTTACCTGACGAATTTTTTTCAGCGAGTTCAAAAAGGCAATTAAAGAAATTACTCGCTGAGCTGTAAAATCACATGGTCTATTTGTACGCCACGTATGCTGTGTGTCCCTCCTTTGTTCCTCTTTTTTATTTCCTGCCTGTAAAAAAGTAATGGTGTTAATCGTTTGTCTGTTCGTTGGTAAGGAAACAACCATAGTTTTGTTACCTTGTATCCACATCGCTGTAACCGGCTCTGCCAGGCCTAGTCGCACAAGTCCTGGGGGCTTAGACAGGCCCGTTTCTTTGTATTTCTTGTGGATGTGTACAAAATCAATTATTATTATTATTATTATTATTATTATTATTATTATTATTATTATTATTATTATTATTATTATTATTATTATTATTATTATTATTATTATTATTATTATTATTATTATTATTATTATTATTATTATTGACTTGCACCCCATGCGTATGGCATGCACAAACGCCACTGTATTTCATTCCCATTGATTTTCCATTCTCATGACTGAGTTCTTGCCCGAGGCATTGAGCTATGCAGAGCAGCCTCACATACACTGAGCTATATATGCCACTGCGTATGAAGTGACATGTTAGATGCAGAGAGAATGACTTACACGAAGTTGGAGAGGGAGAAAAGGAGAGATAACGGAAAGACGGGGATCCGGTTGTCGAACCCACACAACAGAAAGGGAAAAAGTACTGAAAAATGGGGATGAGGACGAATGAGGAAAAGTTCGTACATGGTACAACCACGCGCGCTCACCTAAGCGTTGCGAGTCCTTGAAGTCCGTCACAAGCGCTCGTGTCGATTGGTTATTTTCAAGAAACGTAGCAACGCTGTAGTTGCCCTGTTGTACATAGGCAAAAATATGAGGCCATGATCAGGAATCACTGGATGTGGATTGACATGGCGAAGCTTCCAAACAAAGAGATTCAGTAATCTGGTCAGAAATTTGTTCAAGGAGGGGGGGGGGGGGGGTCAGATCATGTCTTATATATGTTTGTGCGTGTGGTTGTTATATGTGGACGCGTATATAAACTCGTGCAAAATTGAAAAATTTCGTGGAAAGAAAAAGGTTTGAACTCCCATTCACACACCCCTGGATACGCCCTTGATGGGATCATTCGGGTGGAGAGCATCCAAATAATCCCACGTACCAGCCGTGGCTGCGCGCTTCATCAGTGACAACCAAGGAGGATTTAAAGAAAAAAAAATCCTCCTTGGTGACAACAGCGAGGTGCACAGCGAGGTGCACAGCGAGGTCTTGTCACTGTGGCGTCATATATAGCCATGCAGGTGGGCAAGTTGGACATTCTGCCCCACTGGCACGCTCTTGCGTGGTGCTATCGGGTTCCATGGTGAGAAAGTGAACGCGTCAATGGCTGACTTCCCACAACAGATGAATCGATTGACGATTGGCGGTGAAGTCGCCGGTTGGATTTCGCGTTCCCAGCCGGCGTGTGAGCAAGCTCAGCCGGTGTGGACGTGACTCAGGAACGACTACGGAGAGAAATATTCTTACACCATGTGGGCGGCGCCAAGATTCTTTTACTGGGGCGACACCGACGGCAGCCGTGTTCCTTCAGGGGGGGGGGGGGGGGCAGAGGAGGAGGAGAGGCAGCAAAAGTTTTGATGGGGCGATGAAGCTTCAGCACCCCTCACCCTCCAACGGGCCCACTGCTGACGCAGCTCCTGACTCGGATGGTCATTCTAATTGTTCTGCGCTTGTTTGCTAAAAACCCCGAAGCCTTGATTCGCTTTAGGATTTTTTTTTATTTAACGTAAATTGCAACAACTTGTAAAGACGTAGCTACGTTTTCATGCCGTCACCTAACGACGTCATCACTTGATATCGTCCCTTGGATCGAAGGTGAGCCGATATCGGAAATGGGCGCGTCTAAACACCTCATCAGGCTTAAGTAGGAGCTGTGACAGGAACACTGCAGTCGAATCAGAGTGTGAGCGTATATTAATGCGTGTCTCGCACAGTGCGGCTATTGTTACGTCTTGCAAGACATGTCCCCGATTGTAGAACCGAATGCACTACCAAGCGTGGAGCAGGCTTTAGCCTTTATGTGTTGCAGATAGCGTAACATGTTGGCGAACGTCCCTTCTATCATGCAGTGAAACAACAAGCCGCTTTAGCCATCAGGCAAGGCATTTTCAGGAGGGTTCATCCCTCCCGAAGTACACGCACACACATACACGCACACACACAAACACACGTACGAACATGCATAAAGTATGGTTGAACTCCCGCCTGAAAATCTAACGTTGTTGAAGACATCAATAATGTCCTCTGTGAGTGTACGAAATACGCATCAGAGAGACAGCCTCTGAAGATGGCCTTAAAAATACAACAGGATACAAACTTGTAGTCCAAAAATATTCTAGGCCCCTGGCAGAGCACCTCCAGTGCGTTAGACTCTACAAAAGCGCTGCTGACATTCTTACGGGCAGCAGGCTTGAACGAAACGTTGTGAATAGTGCAGTGCGTGTGAGTGACTTTATGTGTTATGTGACTGTTATGCGTGTATGTAACTGTATGTGTTGTGTGTTTATCATTGTATATATCGCTGTCATCCCCCGGCACCTGGAGTAGCCTGTAGGGTGAAAACCCAGACAAGCCTCTCCAGCTTCCCATTAAAATAATTCTCTCTCTCGCTCTCTCCGCCTAAAAAAAAAACAATTTCTGGATACGCTGCTGGGCAAGTCTAATCTGTTAGTATACGTCTGCAGTTATTGCGTTAACAGGGCGTAGCTAATTTTAGCGCCTACAGTCCTATAAAAAGCACTTATATACGTACATTATTTTTTTATCGTAAGAACGAGCCCACACGTCTATCAGGAAACCGGTCCAATTATACACATGCATGTACGTAATTGGGGCGATTTCCTGAAGGAAGCGTGCGATTCTATTTCCGTCCCCCGCGATGCAATCTCAACGTCTCGACTGAGCTACGACTTGTGCTCTTGAAATATGTACGAAAGTGGAGTTGCCTGAAATATTAGCTTTCACCTTGCACCAGGTTTCTCGTGTATTTAGTTTAGAAATATGGAGGCAAAGAAAACTTGACGCCACCTGCTATACCAAGGCAGCTTCTGACTTCGTCACATTAAAGCATCGTAAGAAGTCATATTGCTAAGTTTTGGTCAAAATATCTCAATGATATCTTGCCATACACTGAGCGGCAAATTAAACTCTTCAGGCTGTTCTCGCGGACCTTATCGTGTTTAGTACATACTTCTAATTCGGCATTGATAAAACATTGTCGTAACGTGCATTCGACGACAGAAGCTGCGGCGAAGGTCGTATACAACTGAAGTGGTATTCTTTGTCACTTTCGTAAAAGTCGTGGTGTCAATTGTGTGTGTTATCGTATAGGCCCCCGCTCACTGACTGTTGGTTGGCCTTATTACGGTGGGCGGCCGACCACTCCCTCCCCGGACTACTCAGCTCAGTATAGGCTGTATAGTTGCTGGAATGAGCCTTAATATTTGTACATACAAGCTTCCCAATTTCGATCCCAACAATGCCAAATTTATTTTGTGCACCGCACTCTCAATGCACTAGTATTCCTAACATGACCTATACCCCCCCCCCCCCCTTTTCACTCTTTCATTGGACAAATGGGTAATCTACGCCTCTGGACATCACCCACAATTAGAAAAATTGGCACGTGTACCACAGTGCACACAACCGAAATGTCTTCTTTGTGCCAAACTGAGAGAAAGTGAGCTGAAGAGACTCTTGCATAGTTTCTCTCAGTGTCCAAGAAGAACAAGTAAAGAAAAAGAAGAAAGCGACACCTAGAGCACGTGCTTGAGCACATCATTAGCGCCAGGTGGGGAGTCCTGTGTTTACGGAGCTCGTCACCGCAAGCCTGAACGTGGCCCGATGCCAAGGGCGCGAGCAAACCGTCTTCCTGAAAAAGTTACGAAAGTTATGTCACGACTCAAAGCGCCTGCACGTTCCTTAAACCTCGGTAACATTAGCGGGGGACGAGAAGATGCAAGTGTACCTCGGTTGAAGAGCGACCGTTGATGACCACATAGACAGCGGAACTTGTGGTCAACTTGTATTTTTGTAATTAAAATTAATTAATTTAATATATGACGTTGATAAACAATATTTATTTTTAAAAAATATTTGTTTTACTAAGCGCGTCACTTGCCGATAAGCGATAGAGACAGCAGCCAGACACATGCTTGATTTAAATACTCTCCAAAAGCTTTACATTCATCTTGCGCCATAGGTGCCTTGATGCTCTACAATCATCTACAATTATCACCTGCTACAAGGAGAGCAGATATACTGCATTGCACATTACATCCACATATTGTGAGAGCCAGACCCGTCGCCAGGATTTCTTTTCTTTTTTCTTTGAGGGGGGGGGGGAGGCACTTGTCGAAGAATTTGAATAACATGTATTTTTTATTGTTTTTACTCCGTCAAACTCTCCCCTCCATCTGATTTTGGGGAGAGGTAGTTCCAGGCCCCCCGATCCTCCCCCCCCCCCCCTCCTACTTCTTTGGGCCTGGTGAGAGCATGGGTCTGTTCGTTTGTGCATACGGGACTGTTAAGATCGTCATCATTATTGAAGTTTTTCAGCCTTTGGGAACGGGACGAAAATATTTTGACGCATTCCAAGCAAGGGCGTGCCGTCAAGACGGATTAATTTCCTCTCGGCAAAACCTGAACGAGGGGTTCGGGACTGGTTCGCGCAGAGAAAACGCACGAGCCAAGAGAGGCCATTGCGAGCTCGACTCAAGAAAGGTCATTGTGTTTGCTGCGAGCAAGGCCAACACCTCCAAAAAATTTTAGGAGGTGTTGACAAGGCTTTCGAGGCCGACAAAGAGGCAGCAGGGCCATTTTCAAGGTCACCGAGGGTCTGAAAATCTCGGAACCAGCATGGTATTTGCAGTTCAGGCTGCAAGCTAAAGCCAAATTGGTTGTGTCTGCATCTTGCGAGGACAAGCGGAGCCCCGGGATATGTGCAGCTAAGCCGCAGCTTCTAGCAAAAAACCAGGAATGGAATGTGGGGGTGAAGAAAAGGATAATGCTCTATCTGCTGCAGCCCTTGCCGGAGCTCGCCTCGGCGACGAAGGATTAGTTTACTACTCCTCCCCCCCCCCCCCACCCCTTTCTCCATAGGATCGGCTGAATGGGGTGGCATATTTTGACGATATGCTGGCCCACCACTACATTGTCCTACCCAAACAGTCAGGCAAGTTTGACACGTGTACTGGCAGCCGGTTTTTCGAACCTCACCCAGCTGCCAGAAGAATGTTGGAAACCAAAATCATCGGACGTGCGCGAAACTTGGTGACGTGTGTGAAAACATCGGTACAGTGCTTTGGTGACCATATTTGGGCATCATGTGGACTGTGCCCTCTCCGCATGCATTGTGTGGTGTCTTTTCTCTCCCTCGTGGGTGGGGCACCTAGACCATGGAGCGCCCTATTGGCGGAAGCCACGGACAATGTGCCCAGGGTTGGCAACGAGGCGCTGTATAAGCCGAAGACTCGTGTATTTGAAGTTCTACAGTTCAACAGTTCTCATGTGCAGTTCCTGACTTCAACTTATCACTTGATCACCTCTTTTCGAATTCTCAGTTACTAACCATGTAAATAAATTGTTGTCGTTTTTAAGAGTGCCTCATCTGACTTGTTCGACAATGGGTCCTAGCACGGGGGCCCGCTACCAAACTGAGACCCGCGGGACCCGGAGTCGCAACAGGCCCTAGCTGTGCTGAGACCGGGCCAGTAAAGTAGGATGCGGTTGCCGAAAATTCAATAACGTCGTCTGAAAGAAGACGTCGCTTTCCAGGTTCACGCACAGGTAATTAAATAAAAGGGTTTATTTATTTATTTATTATTTATTTATTTACTTATTTATTCAACATAGCTTACAGGCGAAACAGAGCATTGCGTATAAGAAGGAGAATCAAAAGAGCATATACACGGCTATGCACAACTTAGGTACAAACAATAACAACATAAGGAAAAAATGTCAAAGATTACACGATAGCTAACAGTAATTACGATGAAAAATAAATATAATACAACTCTAAATAACCAAATAATGTATAACAACGATGTTTCTCGAGTTTCAGGGCAAGAGAAACTTCTATTCCGATCTCCAGAATAGCTGAAACCCGTGGTTCAGTTGATTTTGAAACAAAGTATCCTTTGTTCAGAATCTTCTTTTTTGTGCTTTTATACTTAAACCGATGGTGACCGCATAGGGCAACTCACGAAAACTATGGGACGAAAGCAGGCACGTGTTCGCCATGGGGTGCATGTTTGAGACCCCTGCCCTTAATTAAAGCGGAAGGGGCCCGACGCCCTCCCTTGCTCTCAATGTGCGCACGCCTGTGCATATAGGTATACAATACATAGGTACGAGGGGGGGGGGGGGGGGGGGGAGCTCCCAGGCCACTATCCCATGCATTTCTATGGGAGCATGGCCTGGAAACTTTTGACCCCCCCCCCCCCCCCCACCTCTTCCCTCTATACAATGGGCGCTGCTTGTCAGCCCGCCTGCCTGCGCCTGCTTGATTGATGGCGTGTGTGAGCGAGTACAGAAGGAAAGGTTTGGAAGGAGCTCACAGCCTGTTTCTTTTGCTTAGGAGGGTAATATATATATCTCACTTATAGGCTTGCGCAAAGTTGCCTTTCAGGGGGGGGGGGGGGGCAAAGGCTTGTCCTAGTACCCCCTCCCCACAATGTCAATGTGTAGGGCTCACTGTACATCCCTCCCCTCTTAAATCACTAGAAGGGCGCCCTCCTTACCACCCCCCTCCCCCCGTGTGCAAGCCCATAAAGCCCACAATGTCAATATTTACGACATTCTAAATGAGTGTTCTTGATGGCGAAAACCGGGGGGCTTCGTAGGTGTATCGTAACTTATCTTTAGCGCACACTGACACACGGACAAAAAAAAGAAGACTACAACACCATGCTACTATCAAGTGAAGTTTTATTTAGAAAAGAGTCATTTATATACCAATGCAAGTCACCCTCTGCCCATGCGCACCCTCTTAATTCCAAATCCACGTCTATCGTACCATATCTCATGTGTTCATTATGCGCTTTAGCAGCGACACTTCTTTTTCGAAAATTGTCACTGACAAGTGGCTGATACAGGATGATTGCCTAATGTTGATGTGAAATGCCTCCACGATCTTTCGTGTGGTGCGATCATGGTGCTTAAACAAAATGATTGTACTTGAAAAGCGTGCCTCGCATCCACACTTTGCACAGTGTAAGGCCAAATGCGTTCGCGGCCTGCCCTTTAAAGATGACTGGTGCTCCATTAGGCGAATATTTATGCAGCGACCAGTCTGCCCCGCGTATACACTCGTCCGCATGTGAGAGTAATACAGTAAACAAGGTTAAACGCACATGAAACAAAACAGGCCTTGTGCCTAATTTTGCAAGTTTGTGCGCCTCCTCATCCAACAGCTTCCAGCTTCTTCCTAACCATGGGGCACAGCTTGGCTAGTTTATTCTCGGCCGTGAAAAGAATATTTAGCCCATACCTATGGGCGGTATTTTTAATTCGGTGTGGCAGCGTATGTACGTACGGTAACACCGCTACTCTGCCCCGTTCATGACTTGGATGCCTTTTATATGCTCAATAAGGTGCCTGCGACTTTCCTGCAAAACAGACTCGGGAAAGCCGGCAGAGGGGGATTGCATTTATATATGAATGATCCTTTTCTGAATAAAACCTTCAGTTGATAGTAGCGCTAGTGTTGTACCCTTATTTTCTTTGTCGGTGTGTCAGTTTGCGCTAAGAATAAATTGCGATGCACTCACACCAACTAGCTCGTCTTCCAATATTACTTCAGTTCATTTCTAGTTCTGCGAGCTCTTTTTTCTGTGTTACCTTACCTATACGTATCTAACCCCGTCGCCTTGGCCCCCGTCATCACCCTATAGTGCAAGGTGAGAATTTATGGATGGCACCTAAGGAAAAGAATTGCGTCCACCCGAGCTGCAAGGACTCTTGGGGTTGCTCCCCTTTTCTGCCACCCATACGACGTGGCTGTGCAAGGTGGTTCGGGGTGGGTGCAGGACACAAGTGAGGCACTTCAGGGATTGCCTAAGAGCGGCCTGCGTGAACCCTACCATGGGTAAGCTAAACCTGTGGAAGTTACGAAAGTGGAAAACGCATGTTGACAGACTTACGGAGTTAATGTGAAACAATGTCTGTCCAACCCTGCAGGCTCCTAAGAATGATGTGCTTCCGGAAGAAAAACTTTTGGTGTTAGGGGACGTACCCTTGAGTGAACGGGAACGGGATTTGCTAAAATTTAAACCTAAGTTTTGTTTGGATTCTTCTATGGGTACCGTGTAATGTTAGGCCATGACGCGAAATGCAGCGAGGTATGTAGCGGATGCGGACAAGGATTGTTTTGTTTCTGAGGGTGTTGATGTCGTTATCAGGGCGGGTCCACTAGAGAAGGGAAGAGTTTTTTTGGGACGGTTATCTGCCGCGTTGGCAAAAAAAAAGGTGCATATCTCCTTGAACCGGATAAGGAAGGCCACTTTGTGGTTCTTGACCAGTCACGTTTGCGGAAAAAAATGGCAGCATACCCACGGAGTGAATGATGGGGAGTGGGGCGAAGCATTCGTCCGTCCATTCGTTCTTGCTTCCGTCCGTTCCTGCGTGAGTCTGTGTAACCGTCCATGCGTCCATACACCCGTCCGTGCGTGCGTCTGTTCGTGCGCCCGTCCCTGCGTTCGTCCATGCATCCGCGCCTGCGTCCGTTCATGCATCCATCCATGCATCTGTCTGTGTGTCCGTTCGTCCATCTATTCAGCACTCCAAGTACCACCATCTCGCATCTTTTCATCATATATTCTCCATATAGAAGCACCGCCATTCATCGGACATTTCAAGGACTAAACGGGAGGTGGCACATGCACACTTTCTTACGGCTTGCGCTTCGGGTTTACTTCCCACCTTTAACCACCTCGAGTTCATGGTATATACTAGTTCACTGTATTCATGGCTATGCGGCCCAACGCTCGCTAAACCTTTCTAAAACCAAGGAGGTTACACCCAGCGAGTATAACGTAGCAACCCTTTCTTGTCAGATCGTGCTCAATGTACATGCCAATAGCTGCTAATGGGGATCACAGCGTGCGCGTTACCTAAAGGCCGAATGCTCCTGTCTCTCATTCCCCATTAGCAGCCATTAGCATGTGCATTGAGCACTATCTTGTATTGTTCAACAACGCACAGAAGAAATCTCTCAGCGGAACCACCTTGGAGGTCAAAATCGTAAGGACCGCTATTTCGGGTATGTGTCACTGGTGGTTACGTACTACGAGGGACGCACAAGCCACGCCATAAGGAGCTTCGCCCCTAAAAGCGTTAACCGCCGTTCGCAAGAACTTCAGGGAAGAACGTGATAATGCAACCAAGGCAAAATCACGCATTCTCGAAATGTGCAATCGGTGGATTTTGACAGGTCTAATTGCCTCCGTCGGAAAAGAGACCCAATCCCCATTGGATCTGTTTTTTTTTTCTTTTCGCCAACTTACAAGCCAGAGATACCCTTTCGCTCGATTGTTTGGGAGCGAAGTATAGATGTCAAAAGTCTGTCTACATGTACCTTCAGAAACACCTTGAATCTTTGAAGATTTCTGACCCGTTTTTTATACTTAACTCAGCTGCAGTAACTCATTACTTTTCGTACTCTAATTGCACCAATTGCTATAGAATAAGCATTGATATAGAAGACTTGTTTTACACTCTCCTGTATTATCTTTTGATGGCACGGGTTGGAGACTGCATTTTAAAGGGTAACGATGAAATTGTTTTTAAGAACAACTGAGGTATTACAGTGGAAAGCGTTCTAGAGATGCTCAGTTTTTACTTGAACCACACCTTCGTTGACTTCAAGGATAAGCTGTATATTCAGAAATCAGGAGTTTATATCGGATCGAAAGTTGCACCCGTACTGAGTGACATTTTTTTTAGCAGAATGGACCGTTATATACTGCCAGGTCTGCAAGTGGTTGCCAATACGCTATTTCGCTTCATAGTTGATTACTTGGTACTGGGAAACAGTGTGTCATTGATACGTTTGTACAAGATGTTCTGGTTGCCTTTGAGGCAAAATGAAGGGGGCTGTAGTTCACTTACAAGGTACCTGATCAAAACACCTTGCAGATTTTAAACCTTGTGCTATATTTTTCAGCCGACCATAAATGCTTTAAGTACGCTCCCCCATCACAAAAACCTCTTCTGAGCTGCTACTCCTTCTATTTCAAAGTAATAAAAAACGGAGTGGCCGCATCTTGTCTAAAATCCGCTGTTACCAAGTCGTGTCATCATTTGGCACAGGAAAGCTTCAGGGAGCGGGTTATTAGGCTAAATCATGCCGGCTTTCCCTAGTCTGTTTTGCAGGAAAGTCGCAGGCACCTTATTGAGCATATAAAAGGCATCCAAGTCATGAACGGGGCAGAGTAGCGGTGTTACCGTACGTACATACGCTGCCACACCGAATTAAAAATACCGCCCATAGGTATGGGCTAAATATTCTTTTCACGGCCGAGAATAAACTAGCCAAGCTGTGCCCCATGGTTAGGAAGAAGCTGGAAGCTGTTGGATGAGGAGGCGCACAAACTTGCAAAATTAGGCACAAGGCCTGTTTTGTTTCATGTGCGTTTAACCTTGTTTACTGTATTACTCTCACATGCGGACGAGTGTATACGCGGGGCAGACTGGTCGCTGCATAAATATTCGCCTAAGGGAGCACCAGTCATCTTTAAAGGCAGGCCGCTAACGTATTTGGCCTTACACTGTTCAAAGTGTAGATGCGAGGCACGTACGCTTTTCAAGTACAATCATTTTGTTTAAGCACCATGATCGCACCACACGAAAGATCGTGGAGGCATTTCACATCAACATTAGGCAATCATCCTGTATCAGCCACTTGTCAGTGACAATTTTCGAAAAAGAAGTGTCGCTGCTAAAGCGCATAATGAACACATGAGATATGGTACGATAGACGTGGATTTGGAATTAAGAGGGTGCGCATGGGCAGAGGGCGACTGCAGTGATATATAAATGATTATTTTTCTGAATAATACCTTCAGTTGATAGTAGCGCTAGTGTTGTACCCTTCTTTTTTTTGTCTGTGTGTCAGTGTGCGCTAAAATAAGTTATGCTGCACTCATACCAAATAGCTCGTCTTTCAATATTTCTTCAGTTCATTTGTAGGTGTGCCACCAATACCGCGTTTACAGGCGTTTGTCTTGGATCTGGGCCTACTTACCTCGAAGTTCTCAAACTTGTCCGAATCGACGCTGTTCGCCACGAAAGGCCAGATGGTGCGGATAAAATTGCAGTTATCAGGACAACGCCTGTGAAAAAAAGTAGAGGAACAGGAAGGAGGCTGATGGAGTCCCCTTAAGAGTACCATCTGCGTTATGTCCTTCAAATGTCATCAGTGCAATCTCAAGCGGAGCAACCTAATCCGAAACTATGCAGGGATATGGCAAAGTGGGCTGGTGTGCGAACGTATTTCAGACAAACCCTTATCAGATCATGGCCTCACATATGAAGTATGTATTTTCGCCCACGTTTCTCCCTCTCCCACTTTCTCTCTCTTTATCGCTTGCTCGCCCTCCGCATGGCAGCTATGGCTTTTCAATTAAATGGTTTCAGAATGCACAACTTTCTTTGCTCCGATGGCAGCGTTGGCTGCGGTAGTTCTGAGGCAGGCCTTGTCAGCCGCACGCAAATGTGTCAACAATTATGCCGATAATTATTCGCGCATTGGTGATCTTATCGCTGACGACAGCTGCCTTCGAATTACAGAGCTTTTCTTGAAACGGAAATCCCCATTGAGGCATGGGCATAGGAAGGTTCAACCCCCCCCCCCCCTCCCTCGAAGTTTTTCTATATACATGCCTATACTAGACAGGCACACATACAAACTCGCACACGAACATACATAAAGTATGTCTAAATTCCCCCTTCCCTCCAGAAAATATTTCGGGCTACACCCCTGCTTCGAGGCAGTGTTATCATGCCTGCATTTACTGGTTACATTTTTTTCTTTATTTACTTAATTTTGTCGAAGCGGGTGGGAAAATGTTGAGGTTGCGGGCGAGACAATCGGAGTGCGACAGCTCCAATTGTCTAAACCCAGCACTTAATCGGTGCCTTGGTGAGACAAAAAAAGAAAAATAAGGCAGCTTTTCTCTAGTCTTGTCAAGCCTGAAGAAACGGCGGAGCTGGACAGCTTGTTTTGTTCATCTTCGGTTATATCTTTCTTCCTTTCTTTCTTCCTCTCTTTCTCTTTTCTATTTCCACGTTTGTTGTGTACTTTTTGTTCTCTTTATTTCTATGTATATCGTCTTCTTCCTAGTTTGTCTCTCTCCTTCTTTCCCTTTCTTTTTCCCGCTTGCTTTTTTTTAGATGTTAAGCAGCTCTCTGACTCACGTGTGTAACGCCGTACGTACCTGCGTCCGTATGAACTCGCTCCAGGTGTTGGAGTGGTGCCAACTAGGTCACGCCGCAGCTGCGCTTTGACGTCACACATCCCTCACACGCTTCTCTCGCAACTGCGGGCTGAAATCACTCTCTCCATCACCCTCAGCACGCTCACCACAGGGCCGCGCAGCTGCCGGCTCCTCCGCCCGCTAGCAGCACACTTCTCTGTCGCATCACCCTCTCCAACGCCTGTTACGCTCGGCCGCACGTCGAGTAGAAACACTATTTCGGCTCCTTTATCTGCGATGAAACTTACAGGAAACCCAACCCGCCTCCCCTGTCCTTGCGTTTCAAACGAACGTTTACTTGAGCAAACGCTACACCAAGTTTCACTCAAACCGTTCTTCGAGCACCCGTGTTGACGCTTATTTCAACCTAGTCAACGCCGTGCGCACCGCTGCTGCTTCGTACCCATCAGGGTTCCCTTTGAGGAGATGGTCTATATTTTTTCTATTTTTATACGTCGTTCTTCTAGCATTACGCCACTTGGGCGGCCACGATTGCATACTACAGCCCGGGCCTGTGATGTGATCTGCACTTAAAACGCTTGAAGAGGCCCCTTTCAATCGAAGCATTAAGTTCGGCGACAACACAAGCAATTCGTTATAGGAGACATGCAGTTACTTTGTTACAGGCTTTAAAAACGTGCGCTTTCCGTCCACATCTCGTACTCTGTAGGCCTTGTTTTTTTTTCAAATTTGGCTATCATTACCTTTTGTTCGAGGGAACTTTATAGCATGTGGCTTGCGTTACATGAGCGACATAATATTCTAAACGCAATTTCCTTTGTGGAAGACATAAAGAGCACTTCATTTTCAAAACATTTCAGTGGTAACGTTCAGGATTTCGTCCTCATCACCAAGATGATATTACGTATAGGCTCTTCAAAACTGGAACCACTCGCGCATGATATGCGTGATTGCTGCAAAAGTGCCTTCATGTGCCGCAGTCCTCAGAAGACAACCACAGCGTGAGGAAACGCAAGGATCATCGTAGCTCTTCGGCCATCCACTACACACCATCTTTCTCGGGATAAGCTAGCTGTATGCGCATGTGACACCAGACACTTCCTCGTCATATCTCCCCTCGAATGTAATCTATCTGCGTGTGTATGTTTTGAGAATTCTGATGACATATCGCTGGGCGAACGACGCGCAGCAGCTGATATGACGTCGGCGTCGGTGTGAGATAAGACCGATATATTCATATCTTAACATTTATTGGCATTTTCAACACATTCCATAGGCTGGTTTGTCGTGTGTACGCTGCATGCGCACGGTGCACCAAACTTACAAATGCGTTATAGGCGGACGAAACACTGGGGCAAGTATGCCAGCCTATGAAGCGCCTCCCAATGATGATTAGTTGAGATCTGAACTTTCTGTCGGATGGCTGATGTCTGGTTCAGACGCACGGGACATCAAATGCCAGTGAAGCAACAAGGTTTGGTTCGACCACATGGTGTCTTTAACAGTACAAAAGCATGAGCCCGCTGAAAAAAATGAAATAAAAGACAGCATATAAGTCCACCAAAGGTCTTAAGCATGTATAAATGTAATATTCGTGGCGGGGAGAGGGGGGGGGGGGGCTTAACGTCCCAAAACCAGCATATGTATATGAGAGATGCTGGGTTCCAAAAGTTTAGACCACCTGGGATTCGTTAACTTGCACTTGAAACTAAACACACGGGTCTCAAAGCATTTTCGCCTCTATCGAAAATGCTGCCACCGCAGCCGGCATTCGATCCCACGACATGCGGGTCAACAGCCGAGTGCCTTCGCCACAAGGCCATCATGGCAAGGGAAGCGTATATAAATAAATCTATCAGTACAGCATCACCTAATCACCTACACCTTTGATTCAGTATGAAATGGGCTCTTGATTCCTTTCTTGTATGCTTGTTTAGTGCATTTTTCGCGGCAGAATGATTGTCATTTAATATATAATGAAATTGTAAATGAAATTTTTCTCATACATTTCGCTTACTATCTGCTAAACATCAATTTGTTCCAACGAAGATATTTGGAGGTGTTCCTAAGAATCACGGTCTGAAACTATTGTCAATTACGAAACTTTGTCGAACGCTCCCATCGGGTATTCTTCATGCTGCTCAGGTTCCCAAGATTTGCACACTATAGCGGTTAGTAAGCGCTTTTGAAATATTCTATGTAGTCTTGAATATAATGACTTTCGTAATTATTTTCAACTTAATATTTCAAAATTTATAGCTTTATTTTCGTCCCTTCAAGGAAAAAAAACTGAAAGTATGACAGAAAGCGTCCACCAGGTTGTATTATTTCTAGTCCCCCGTATAAAAGTGGGATGATGAAATGAATTTACGACAGAGAGAGAGAGAGCAGATAAAAATAATCTCGCGTGTGGGACTATAATCTCAAAAGAAAACGTATCCCAACTTGACAGAATTATCGTCGTTGTGCCGGGCGCAGACCACGTGTACTCTTTATCACTATTTGTGGGATTTTCATCATCCCGCTGCTATAACGCCACTAGTGTATCGTTCACTGCTATCGTATAGCCTTTTTGACAAGTTTGCCCGGAGTGCAAGACAGTCGGGCCTTGCATACCAGCTCTCTTACTTGAGACTAGTTTACTAATCAAGCTCGTTTTAATTGACTACATGCACATCCGGCATGCGGGGCTGGTCACAAACACTTCTTCTGAGCATGGTTTCTCGCGAAGTGTGGTTTTCATTCATATCACATCGATAGTTTAGGTTTGAGTTGCGTTTAAGTGAGCTTGTATATATAGATACTCACGTTGCCTTGCAGGCGCGTATAGGGGACATATCGATACATGGCAAAATGACGAATTATGGCGCAGTAAACAGTTTGCAACTGTACTTGCACTAGGCGCCCTAAGAGAGTTTACAGCGGGCTTGAAAACCGTTCCTACAGATTGGTTACGCCGCGACTGTGCGGCGTATTTCTCGCCGGCCTGGCGGCTTAACTATCTGCCTTTAAAGATGCAGGAGTACACGAAAATACAGAAGATGGCATAAACGAAATTTTTTCTATATTCCTAATACCATTACATATTTTTTTCTGTTTATGTTCCATCTTTCATGTCTCGTATATCAACAACTTTTGCAAACAACAAAACAAGGGGACGCCTGTGTCAGGATCCGCGGCGTTTCAAGTATGTATACTGAGAGACGAAAGCCCTTGTCATACTCGTCAATTACATTTGTCTGACAGATATGAGTTCGCTTGACGATATGGCTATCAGGCTGGGGCTCCCCTTATTCGTACACTGTTGATCACTTTCATTCCGTATCTTGTTTAAGTAGATTACTCCAAAACGATCTCTGTGCGGAAGATTTATGCCACTTATAAAACGACTGGGGCATGGAACAAGCCCTTCTGGAGTTTCATGTAACAATATGTGGGGCTTATAACGCCCCAAAATCATCATACGATTACGTGATCCCGTATGTGGAGGGCTCCGGGAATTTCGACCATCCGGTGTTTCTTTGCGCGCTCTGACATCGCACTAGGACACGGGCCTCACCATTTCGCCTAAATCTAAGCGCAACCACCACCGCCGGGTTCGAACCCTTGACTTTCGGGTCAGCATCCGAGCACCCGACTTCTGGAAACTATAGTCTCCCCTTTATTTGGTATGGCGTCAATGGCTTTTGATGTAAACGCGTGAACGAATGAATTTAACATTGTGGTTTAATGTTTCGTGTAGCTGCACACTTAGTGATACACATCTATAAGGGGTCATTGTATTTACCGTAATAAAGTGTGCAAAGGTGCAAAGGTGCAAAGTGTAGAAGAAGGCACCGCTTACTGTAGCACGGTTCTTTACCGAGCTCTTATATCTAATCACGAAAATATTTTGGCTTCAGACCGCACGATGCCCCTCCGTTCACAAACTTCCGCCTGGCGTCTACAGAAGATGTAGAAACCGGAACATTTGCCAACAACAAAAAGTTATGAAAAAGCTGTTAACGAGAACAAACAAAATTAAAGGCCACAACGCCGGAATATTATCGACATATCATCACCCAATAATCGAAGCATATGACATAGGAAAAGGCTAACAAGTACACAATAAAAGAATGCTAACCAGAACAAAATAAAACGCTACAGTTCATGACCTAATGCGCACCACATGTCCTATATATATGCGTGAGTTAAGCCGTTCTTGTAAGGTTTTTCGAGACTTTTTCCGCTTCGCGGCAAGTCGCCGCGCTGTGCTCTCCGCATCAACCGCGTACGCAGCGAACCGCAAACGTCGGGGGGAGCGGCTGCCTGCTCTCCCATAGTAGAGTACCATGTGCTCCAAATCGTTCAACACTTTTCCTAAACACAACTGTGATCTGTTCATCACAACCAGGGGACTCCCATCAAGGAGTACTCTCTGGGTAGTGCAGGTCGAATTTTAGCGGGACGGCCCAGTGCTCTCCCATAGTCGAGTACAAAGTACTCGAAATCGTTTAACATTTCTTCTAAACACAAGGTTTATCTGACTTAACTAGTACGGCTTTGTACATTGAGTCCCTCGGGACGGCTTCAAGCTCTCCCATAGTAGAGTACCTTGTACTCTAAATTGTTACCCACTTTTTTCTAACCCCCCGTTTAAATCCCAAACCATTTTTAAATGCGAAGCATTTCTTAGCAAACTACGGCAACATTGAGCGTAGCTATCTATCTATCTATCTATCTATCTATCTATCTATCTATCTATCTATCTATCTATCTATCTATCTATCTATCTATCTATCTATCTATCTATCTATCTATCTATCTATCTATCTATCTATCTATCTATCCGCCAACGACTTTTAGCTCTCCTGGCCGTTTCGATAATGGTATCGATACCACGTTTTGTATGGCGTAACATGACTGTATGAAGAACATATCTGACCAGTCACAACATGAAAATCATGTCATGTATGTGATAAATGTCACGAGTTACCTGTCATGGCCCGGCAGCTATTGTGTTGGTTTCGTTCACATGGCATCATGCAAAACTGGTATGGTATGATGTGATTGCATGGCGAACATAAGCGACAGACCCTAACATAAAGATCATGTCATGCGTGTCATGTAACAACATGACTACATGCCACGCTCATGATGCGCTCCTGGCCGTTTCACTAGCGTTACATATACCAAATTTGGTATTACGGTACGTGAATGGATGAGAAATGTATCGGACTGGTGCTAACATGATAATCATGAATCGCGTGTCATGTAACAATATGACTACGTGGCAGGCTCATGATACACCGGTAACCGTTTCGCTAGCTTCACTTATACCAAATATGGTATTACGGGACGTGAAAGGATGACGAAGGTATGATACTGGCGCAAACATGATAAACATCACATGCGTGTCACGTAACAACATGACTACTTGCCAAGCTCATGATGCGCTCGCGGTCGTTTCGCTAGCGTCACAAATACCGGATTCGGTATTACGGTACGTGCATGGATGACGAAGGTTTGCGACAGGTGCAAACATGTTAATCATGAGATGCGTGTCATGTGAGAACATGACAACATGCCACAGTCAAGGCGCCAATACATTTTGACGTGACGCGGTGTGCGTGCTCACTGGCGTTCATTTCGTCGCGTCACGCCGGCGTTGCCATGCCAGGCGCCGGCCCTGCCATATACTCGAAGACGCGCGCCGCGCTGCGTTGCTTTCACGCATGCGCGTTCTAGTGCGTTCGGCGTCCCTCCGTCACGAAAAAAGGAAGACGTAGTATTGTCTAAGTAACGCATCGGCGCAAAACGCAGCATGTCGCATGTCGCGCTGGTTCCCGTCGGACCGCGCCGACGGACGCTGGGCGCGCCTGGCGTCCGACATTAGAGTGCTCGCGTTTTGCTAACGTATCGTCGCTGTTTCCCGACAACACAGCTGGCAAACACGCTCAGGGACCGATACCTGTGCACCACCAAGGACCCCCGGACGGCCGCATACTCCTACGCAGGCAAAAAGAACACGCAGTTGGACACCCCGTTCCAGCTCCACGACCTCCAGGCGGCCTTACGCAAGATGAAGCGTGGCACTGCACCAGGGCGTGACCAGGTTACGGTCAAACTGTTGGCCAATCTTCCCGACGCAGCCTACGCCACGCTCCTCAAATACATCAATAGCATTTGGGACGGAGAAACTCCTCTCCCTCTTGAATGGAAATCAGCTCTCGTGACCTTCATCCCGAAGGCAGGTAAACCTATTGACGTGGAGAACCTTCGCCCCATCTCCCTCACGTCTTGTGTCGGCAAGCTGATGGAAACGATGGTGCGCGACAGACTCTCCGAGTTTCTAGAAACACAGCACACTTTTGCGGACACCATGTTTGGATTCCGCGCTCAGAAGTCAGCCCAGGATATACTTCTACAGCTCCACCATGACATATTAGATCCTGTTGAATGCCCCCACAATGACAAGGTAGTCCTGGCCTTGGATCTTAAAGGAGCATTCGACAACGTGAAGCATGAGGTAATCCTTGACCACCTCAGTCAGACCAACTGTGGTTATAAAACATTCAATTATGTTAGACAGTTTCTTACAGACCGTCGAGCCTACATACGCATACAAGATGAGGAACATGGGCCTTACGTCATCGGCTCGAGGGGAACTCCTCAAGGCGCGGTCCTCTCTCCTCTCCTATTTAATATAGCCATGCTTCATCTTCCCCCCAAATTGGCTTCAGGGATACATCACGCTCTTTACGCGGATGATATCACGATCTGGGCCACGCAAGGTAACCTGGGTCACATGGAGTCATGCCTGCAAGCAGCAGCGACTGTAGTCGACGACTACGCAACCTACTGCGGACTCCAGTGTGCCCCGGCTAAGTCAGAATTTGTGCACGTACGTCCCTCCCCTCAGGACACAACTCAGCTCCATATCAGTCTTCCCTCGGGACCGATCCGTGAGGCCAAGGAGATCCGCGTCCTTGGCCTCTTCATACACCACCAACGCAAGGCCGACACCACAATAGCCAAACTTCGCACGGTGGGAGACCAGGTGGGCCGTATGGTCCGCCGGGTCTCCAACAAGCGGGGCGGATTACGAAGCAGGGATGCAATGCGGCTTGCCCATGCTTTCGTAACGAGTAGAATACTCTACTCGACTCCCTACTTGCACCTACGCAAACACGAGGATGATCAACTCGAGGTCATCCACCGTAAAGTTATCAAGCGGGCTCTCGACCTCCCTATCACCACGTCCAACCAGAGACTTCTGGCCCTAGGCGTGGTGAATACCTACCGGGAACTTCGAGAAGCCCACCTCGTTAACCAATACACGCGCCTTGCACAGACCCATTCCGGTCGCCGCCTCTTGGACCGAATACACATCAAACACGATTACTATATTGAGGAAAGGGTGAGAGTGCCAGAACCGTGGAGACGCGCCCTCCGGGTCCGACCCCTTCCCCGCAACATGTCCAAAGAAAACCACAGTGGTCGCCGCCAGGCGCGCGCGGAAGCGTTGCAGCGACACTTTGGTCAAGAGGAACACGTGTGCTACGTGGACGTTGCCGGCCCGCACCATGGGGGGTGGTATACTGCCGCAGTCATACACAACGCAAACACCGTAAACGGGCTCACTTTCAAAGCCTACAGCGCAACACACGCGGAGGAGGTTGCCATCGCTCTGGCTCTCACCTATCCCTCTTCTAAACATATCATCACCGACTCACGAGGGGCCTGTCGGAACTATCAGCTAGGGTGGGCTTCACCGCTTGCTCAGCGCATACTGGAACCTAGCTGCCGATACGTTAATCCAACTCCGCGAAATCTGGTTTGGGCACCCGGTCACCAAGGACTCAGGGGTAACGAACAGGCCGATCAGGCCGCCCGCGCACTCTCTTCCCGGGCTATCTCCCTGTCTTTGGAAGCCTACTCGCAATCAGACAATTCGGCCCTTTCATTCAAAGATATTACCAATTACTACAAGGAGGAGCACCGGCGCTATCCAGACCCTTGTAAGGGACTGCATCGCGCTGACGAGCGCCTCCTTTTAAAACTGTTTACCAATACTGTACTGTGCCCGGTGGTGCTAAAATATTTCAATTCATCCTTTGATGGCACGTGCCAGTTCTGTGGTGAGGTGGCTGACACCTTTCACATCGTCTGGGCGTGCCGGTCTAATCCATCTATCCCCCCCAACCCCAATCCCACGAGAGAGGACTGGGAGGCGGCCCTGCTCGGCTGTCAAGACCTGAAGGCCCAAGAGGCTCTGGTTCAACGTGCGCGGGCGGCGTTGCTTGCCAATGGAGCCCCGGAATAGGGGTTCCACCTAGTGCTGTGAGGGTAGGAGGCCAATAAAGCCCCAACCCAATCACCTCTCTGTAACCATTTAATGGTTATTAAATGTTTTCACCACCACCACCACCGCTGTTTCCACTGTGCGCGAGCGTCAACGCTACATTGGAGTATATTGAGCCCTTCATGATGAGGTCGCGGTCGTTTTGTTAGCTCCACATATACCAAATTTGGTGTTACGTGACGTCAACGGATAACAAAATATATGACTGGTGCAAACATGATAATCCTGACACGCTTGTCATGTAAGACCATGACAACTTACCACGCTCATAGCGTGCCCGCGGCCATTTCGCTAGCTTCACTTACAATGAATTTCGTATCACGTGACGTGAATAGATGACGAAGGTAAACGGCACATCTAAACATGATAATCATAAACATGCAAGTCATTTACGGCATCATTTACCTCCACCTCGTAAGGTTCTGCAGATTTTAAAGTGACATATCAACATTTCACATTTGTGCTTCGCATATAATCGATTACCACTGTACGTGAAATCTGCCAATTTTTTAGAAGCACTATGACCGGTACTGCTCAGTGTCGTGCCATAGTAGAGTACATCATACTCTGAATAGTCGAACACTTTTTTAGGGGCGAAGCACCTTAAAGTGACATCCGTTCATCCCTCTTAGTAGTGTGTAACATGTCTTACAATTTGACCTGCAAGGTGGTGCCGGTGGGAGATTTCTCATGTGCGTTGTTGAACAATGAAAAATTTCCAGGGTGTGCGTTAACTAAGAATCGAATTTTCCTGTCGTCCATTTCCCATTGGCATGTATACAATGAGCACTATCTGACAAGAAAGAGCTGCTAGGTTATGCTCGCTGGGTGTAACCTCCTTGGTTTTAGAAAGGTTTAGCGAGCGTTGGGCCGCAGTGCCATGGATACAGTGAACTAGTATATACCATGAACCCGAGGTTGCTAAAGGTGGGAAGTAGACACGAAGCGCAACCCGTAAGAAAGTGTGCGTGTGCCATTTCTCGTTTAGTCCTTGGAATGTTAGCTGGATGGCGGTGCTTCTATATGCGGAATATATGATGAAAAGATGCGAGATGGTGGTACTTGGAGTGTTGACTAGATGGATGAACGAACACACAGACAGACGCATGGACAGACGCACGGACGGATGGACGCATAGACGGACGCAGGGGCGGATGCATGGACGAACGCAGGGATGGACGCATGGATGGGCGTGTGGGTGCACGAACAGACGCACGCACGGACGGGTGGATGGACGCACGGACGGTCACACAGACGGACGCATGGACGGATGGAAGCAAGAACGAATGGGCGGACGGATGCTTCTCCCCACTCTCCATCATTCACCCCGTGGATATGCTGCCATTCTTTTTTTCACAGCTCCATCGAGAGGGTGATTGTCTGGCTATCGTTTAGCGATGGTCGCCATGGAAGGACATATCCCTGCCTTTGGCCGCATTTTCGTCGGCAGGGCCTCATCAGGTGTGAGGCCCACGGGACGGCTTTATGTTCTGCCATAAAAGAGTGCCTAGTATTCTAAATCGTTACCCACTTTTCTTAAAGCACATAATAATGATGACTGGGACGGCTTTTTGCTATCTCACAGTAAGTGCAAAGTACTTCAAGTCATTAAACAATTATTCTAAGCATATCGCCCTCATGAAATGCGCCTCTTGCCGTGGCTGGGAATCGAAACCATGTCTTCAAGCTAGCGCAACTATAGTGGCTATAGTGCAACACTTTAGTCGCGATGAAGACACGGAGGCTGGCTTTGTAATTCTCTAGATCTCACTACGTGTGTGCGAGCTTCCGAGCGTCGTCTCTCAGAGGCAAGACGCGGCTGAATATGAGCGTCTTACTTGATCATCGTCGACCATACCATAGCAGCGATAAGTTTGTCAAGGACTTGAGGGCAGGCGCCATAAACTCATGTAATTAATCATGGTGGACAGAAAAAAAAAAATGGCAGCATATCCACGGGGTGAATCATGAACCCGCCCGTCCATTCGTTCTTGCTTCCGTCCGTCCATGCGTCCGTCTGTGTGAGCGTCCGTGCGTCAATCCACCCGTCCGTACGTGCGTCTGTTCGTGCGTCCGCCCGTCCATCCGTGCGTCCATCCCTGCATTCGTCCATGCGTCGACCACTGCGTTCATCCATGCGTCCATCCGTCCGTGCAGCCATCCGTGCGTCCTTCCATGCATCTGTCTGCGTGTCCGTTCGTCCATATAGTCAACACTCTAAGTACCACCATCTCACATCTTTTCATCATATATTCCATATATAGAAGCACCGCCATTCAGCTGACATTCCAAGGACTAAACAAGAGGTGGCACACGCACACTTTGTTACGGCTTGCGCTTCGTGTCTACTTCCCACCTTTAACCACATAGAGTTCATGGTATATACTAGTTCACTGTATTCATGGCACTGCGGCCCAACGCTCGCTAAACCTTTCTAAACCGAAGGAGGTTACGCCCAGCGAGTATAACGTAGCAACCCTTTCTTGCTAGATAGTGCTCAATGTACATGCAAATGGCTGCTAATGGGGAATGAGAGACCGGAGAAATCGGCTTCCGGTTAACGCGCATGCTGCAAATTTTTTATTTTTCAACAACGCACAGGAGAAATCTCCCACCGGCACCACCTTGCAGGTCAAAGCGTAAAACATGTTACGCACTATACGAACGGGTGCCGCTTTAAGGAGCTTCGCCCCTAAAAGCCTGCGAAATTGTCGTTGCTAAGGTTCTTGAAAACAAGAAAACTTGCACGTACAGTGGTTATAGATTATAGACCAATACTGACAAAGTAACTGTATGAGCGCGACTCTGTGTGGGCGCTTCCCCTCTATCTTTTCTGTCTCTTGCTTTGAAGCTTTCTTCGCCGTCTTCCCGTTGTAGGGTATAGCAAACCAGCCTTTTTAGACTTACTACCATAGAAGTCTTTCCTCTGTATCATTTTTCATGGTTAACCCCGTTTAAGCCAATATGCAATGCAGTATTTTGAAAAAAAGTGCGGCGTTCCAACTTCATATAGACCTTCGAAATCAATGGGAATGCGCAATAATTTCCCATGATCAATTTGGGACAATGTATCGAGTTACAGGTACGAATATATGAAGCCGAGACAGCCTTTCTGTACAAAAATACAGCCCGCAAAAAAAAAAAACCTTCCCTGCTTGCACAGGATCCGCAGTCATCGGAGTTGCTTAGCGCGTATGCCAATCTGTTTTTTTAATTATGAAACAGGGCACAGATGAATATCGTGCGCGCCACCAGTCGACGGCTGACTGTGTCGGGCTCGAACCAGTAGCACATTAATGAAGAACAGCTTGTACGACATTGTACTTTATTCAAAATTAGAATTGTCTCAGCACCCTCGAACCCTTAATGCGCGACCCCCCGCACGCCACAAAAGCGCTACCGACATTCTTGCGGGCCACAAGCCTGAACATTGCAAATAGTGTAGTGCACGTCTATGAGTGTATGTGTTATGTTTTTATCATTGTATATATAGTAGTCATCACCCAGTACCTGGAGTAGCATGTCAGACAAACGTCTCCAGCTCTCCAGTAAAATAATTCTCTCTCTCTTCTCCCGCCCCCCCCCCCTCACCCCAATTCATCTAGTTAGTCACACATTCTACTGGATCAAGGGGTCAGTAAAGTTGAGAAATGCAGCTTTTTTCCCCCTTTGCACCAAACACTTGTATACTATACTCTTACGTATCATCCACGTGGTTCAATTAACTCAATGTACTCAGTTTAACAATGGTAACAGAAATGTGCAGCACGGGTGCGCCTATAGTGTTTTTCTAACTAGTACACCCAAACTTGGCAAACAAGGTGCACCAAAGGCGTTCCAAGCGCCACTGATGATTCAGTAAAGGTGCATTTGGGGTGCTCTTCCTACATGCACACCATATGTAAGTGAATGGCAAATAAATAATTGCTGCAACAGTTGCCCCACGGCCTGCCCCCAGGACAACCAGAACGGTGCGATGTCTCCCAGTCCGTTCAATGGCGCAACTTCCCCTCGCGACTGCAGCGTGTGTGGGTGTTCGGAAAATACCGCGCAACAGGGTGCACCGTCGGCGTCATACGCAACGCGTAACAGAGGCCAGGGAACCATCACCGGCCCTAACTCGTCCCACGGCACCTTCTCAAATTTCCTCGGTTCGCGCGTAGGGGACGATCCTGTAGACGTCGCCAACCTACAGAGGTCAGGCGATAAGAAGAGCTAGCTGTCCGACTTCGTTCGGCTGCAGCGTTGCTGTGATCGTCTACGGAGACCAGGAGTAAACAGATAAACAAAAGGAAGGACGCGAACGCTGACCGCCCATGGCTTCAGCAGTGAGTGCACGGAGCAGTGGAGAAACAAATAAAAGAAAATGCCGTCGATGACCGGTGAGTGGGGCCGGGTCACATTTCAGAACAGCAGCACTTTGCAGCCGCACTGCCCCAACCGATGCGGTTTTCTTGTGTCGCAAACGAAATGTCTGCTATGTTCATGGAAAAGATACACACCATGCATGCCTGACGTGATAAATTGACGACCTACATGAGGACCCCTAGAGTAAGCAACTTCTGTGAGATAGGAAACTTGTTAAGCTATTTTTAGTGGTAATTAAAAAACGATTGCGTGAACAAACGAAACATGAAACGCTAAAAAGAGCACGTAAGTTCATAATTTCCAGGAAGATGGATTCAGTATTGACTGGGTACCTGAATAAAGAAGAAAAAAGTGAAAAGAACAAATTGTGAAAATCATTAGGAAGAATGTAGGTAATGTAGTTCGTGCACACAATGGAAATAAAGAAACATCAGATATTTCTAGAGTAAAATGGCAAACAAATTCAGGCACTTTGTGTTTTATAAGAACAACATCTGCAACACTTATACGAAAATTTCGGAGGTGACACACTAATCTTTGATTAAAGTGACTTGCAGTCGCACGTCGATTTTCGTGTTTCCTGGTATGTTTGCTTGGGTTATCTTTGTTTCGCGCGCTGCCAGAGAGAATCGCAGAGGCCAAGCTTAAACATGCGCGTGGTTTAGATCTGATACGCTAGGTACTGCTACAATCCCAGTCGCTCGGGGGTCTTCATGTGCGCGCCTCAGGCCCCCTACACCACTCAGAGTCTTACAGTGAAGTATTTAATTTTTATTATGGTATAACTGTCGTTCAAGTGCGCGAATAAACATGAAGCCCAACTTTATATTCTGCTGTACTTTTTATTAATTATTTTTGCAGCTTGGTATAGTTGGCACTTATCTTGAGTCAAGTTATTCTTCCATGTCATACGCATCCAGCATAAAACTTAAAACGAACTAGAAACATTGATTTATAATTTTTAGGTCTCCTATGAATATTTTTTAAACCAGAGGTGAGTACTCCACCCGATAAGCTTGGAAGAGAAACAAGATGGCCACTCGGGCGTCCTGCCACTAATTAGTATAGCAAAAATAGCCACAAATAGTTACAATAGGCCGCGTCGTCCTTGCTTTGCTGTAAGTCATCTTTGGTTCATATAAGGCCTCCTGGCCCTTTCGCTCTACGTCACGATGTGTCTCGAGGCACTATACGGTTTATCTCCTTGCTCGCGCACACCGAACACGCGATGGCACGGACGTCCAGACGTGGTGACATCGAAATTACATCTTTCTCTCTTCCTCACTGCAGCTCTAAACGTGCTGATTTGCTTCTGCTCCGTACGTCCAGTGCAATTCGGGTGCATGATTGATTCCACTGGTTGATTCACAATGTATACGCCTGCTTTTTGTTTATAAAAACGCTATTGATAAATACCATGTGGAACGTTTGTTTGTAAATACCACGATATGGTTATGGGGCCCGCCGTAACGGAGTGCTCCAAAAATGTTGCCCATCTGCGGTTCCTTAACGCGCACTGCTGCCGCACAGAACAGGGCCTCAACCATTTGGCGTCCACCGAAATGCGACCATCGTGTCTGGAATCGAACCCACGACCTTCGGGTCAGAAGCAGAGCACCGTAGCCGCTGCTCCACCGTGGCAGACCCGAGGCTGGATCACTTTCGGGCTTCGGTTCAGCAGCCGAGAGCCGTAACCGTTGCCCCACCAAGGCGGACGAGACACGTTATGACAAGACGTGAAACAATATGTTTTCTAAATGTTAACCCCTACAAAATAAACCATAATGGCTAAAACAAAACAAAGCTTCACGTTTAAACGCGTGCGTCAATTCAACGACAAATGAGTCGTGATCATGGACAGCTACAACGTCGTATAAAATCTTGTCTCAATAGATTGCGAGAAACAGTTCTGAAGCAAGATAGTACGAGCAAACATTGGCTTTAGTATGTATGCCTGGTACAAACATGGGAAAACATTAGTGAAGCAGGATCACATAGAAGCCTTGCTCCATTAATCGTCCGGTCTTAAGTTCAGCGGGAACACGCTGCAGAATTCAGGGCGAAAGTGCCCTGGTACTGTGAACAGTGATGCTTGTGCTTATAGATGGCAATCAAGTCATGAGATGCAAGCTCCGCGTGCGCGGTATCACCGCAGTGCTGTTGTTTTGACCACGTCGGCCTTGACCATGAGCAAAGCGCGGTCGGTCGATTTTAACAGAGAACAATCTCTTATCGTAAGCAACTCCTCCGTGGTCTCCGTGGCTTTTGAGTTCTCTACGACGCCATGCTGTCGCTGTGTGCACTTTTTCAAATTGAGCGTGCGCCTGCGAGTGTTTTATCTCTCGCCTGAAAAATAACACTGACCCATTAAAACGTGAATAGGCGTTTATGCACGGACAGTGCGGTTTACGTCTACACATATTTAACATTACTTATTTGCAGACGAGGATAATATAATAATAATTACTTGGGTTTAACGTCCCAGAACCACCTCATTAACAAGAGAAACGCTGTGGAGGACTCCGAAAATTTCGACCACCTGGCGTTTTTTTAACGTGCACCGAAATCAAAGCTCACGAGCCTCTAGCATTTTCGCCTCCATCGAAAATGCGGCCGCCTCGGCCGGGATTCGAAACCGCGACCTGTGGGCCAGCAGCCGGGTGCCTCAGCCACTAGACCACTGTGGCGGGTCAACTTGTAGACAAGGAGGCTGTTCTTATTGCTTAGCACAATATTTCAAGTATGACGATGGTGCGGCTAATAAATAGTTTTTAAATGCGAAGCATTTAAAAACTATTTCTAAACGAAGAAGTTTCTAAACGAATTGACATAAGCGTGTTTCGTTGTGAAAGTGTCACACATTGTAAAAGGTATAAACAGAGCGAACTTCGGTGACTTTAAATCTATCTATCTATCTATCTATCTATCTATCTATCTATCTATCTATCTATCTATCTATCTATCTATCTATCTATCTATCTATCTATCTATCTATCTATCTATCTATCTATCTATCTATCTATCTATCTATCTATCTATCTATCTATCTATCTATCTATCTATCTATCTATCTATCTATCTATCTGTCTGTCTGTCTATCTATCCGCTTACGACTTTTAGCTCTCCTGGCCGTTTGGACAATGGTATCGATAACAAACTTGGTATGACATAACATGACCCTAAGAAGAACACATTCCACTAGTCATAACACGAAAATCATGACTTGGATGTCATAAATGTCATGATTTACATTTCATGGTGCTGCAGCTCTTGCGGTTGTTTCGTTCACATAACATGTTGCAAAACTGGTATGGTATGGCATGATTGCATGACAAACACAAGTGACAGACCCTAACATAAAAATCATGACATGCGTGTCATGTAACAACATGACTACATGCCACGCTCATGATGCTCTCGAGGCCGTTTTTCTAGCGTCACATATACCAAAATTGGTATTGCAGTACGCGAATGGATGACGAAGGTGTGTGACTGGTGCAAAGATGATAAACATGAGATGCGTTTCATGTAACAACATGACTACATGCTACACTCATGATACGCTCACGGCCGTTTCGCTAGCTTCACATGTACCAATCTCGGTATTACGCGATGCGAACGGACGACATAGGTAAATGACACATTCAAACACAATAATCACGACATGCGTGCCACGTAACAATATGACAACATGCCACGCTGATGATGCGCTCACGGTCGTTTCGCTAAATCCACATATGCCAAATTTGGTATTACGTGGCGCCGATGGATGACGAAGGTATGTGATTGGTGCAAACATGATAATCATGAGATGCGTATCATGTGAGAACATGACTACATGCCACAGTCAAGGCGCCAATACATTTCGACGTGACGCAGTGCACGCGCACGCCGGCGTTCATTTCGTCGCGTCACGCCGGCGTTGGCACGCCAGGCGCCGATCCTGCCATATACTTTACTTTGACGCATGCGCGTTGCTTTACTTTGACGCATGAGCGTTTCAGCGCGTCCGGCGTCCCTCCGTCACGAAAAGAGGGAGACGCAGTGTTGTCTGGGTAACGCATCGGCGCGAAATGCAGCATGTCGCATCTCGCGCTGGTTGCCGTCGGGCCGCGCCGACGGACGGTGGTCGCGCCTGGCGTCAGGCTATAGAGAGTGTTCGCGTTTCTCTAACGTAGCGTACGTCGCACGTCAACGCTACATTGGAATGTATTGGGCCCTTCATGATGCGCTCGCGGCCGTTTTGATAGTTCCGCATATACCGAATTTGGTGTTACGCGACGTCAATGGATGACGAAATATATGACTGGTGCAATGTATGATAATCCTGACAAACGTGTCATGTAAGAACATGACAACATACCACGCTCATAGCGTGCTTGCGGCTGTTTTGCTAGTTCCACATTACTAAATTTGGTATCTCGTGACGTGATTGGATGACGAAGGTAAACGACACATCCAAACATGACAATCATAACACGGAAGTCATGTACGGCATCATTTACCTCCACCTCGTAACGTTGTGCTGATTTTAAAGTGACATATGAACATTTCTCGTTCGTGATTCACATATCATCAATTCCCACTTAACGTGGGATCTGCCAGTTTTTTTTTTATTTCTGTTGACATCAGAGTATTTTAAACTGGTGTATATCGCGCCAAACCTTGTTGTACCGGTACGAAACTATTGAAAACATTCTCAGAAATGTCAACCCTTTGAGCGACACCACGGGATGCTCCTACACGGGGACAGTTAGACCTAGCTATAACTGGCGTATTGCGGGCTCTCTGGACTGCTCGAAATTGAAGATGACACTCCGTGGCTGTGTTGCGTGGCCTCCGTGTACGCACGTAACTATAGGGGAACCACCAGAGTATGTTTTCTAGATTGCACGTATACTCCCGCTGCAAGCACGCTGTGAGCTAAGTGCATTTGAGAATAGACAGTGGGTGAAAGCCTCGCTATTACATATGAATTGGTTTGGAGCGTCCTATGGGTTATAGCTTGTAGCCTCATGAACTTTATTGTGTCGAAAGACTCTTCTTTCAAAACAAAATTGTTTTTGGAATTCATTAAAAGTGAATGAAGTGTCTCCGAACTCCAAGACCGTGAACTGTGACACTCCACGTAACAAAAAAAAAACATCTAAAAGACGTCTCGAAACGACTGCAAACGGCTCTAGACTTGTTGGTTTACGACAATACCTAGAAGTATATAGACATTTTCAAGCTGTTGGACTTGCTTCTCAAGTGTGCTTGCATACAGTTTGTTCGCCCCCCCCCCCCTTTTTTTTTTTGACAACTATACGAGAACCTGTTCTGCCAAAAAAGTTGATGACGTCTACATCTAGGCGTTTTTTGGACATTATGTCGCGCACGCGCGAAACACCTGCCTCTATGACCCTTCAAATGTTATGAGAAGAATCAAAATGCAAAAAAAACGTCATGTCAAAAGAGCGGTGGCCGCTGATTTAACAAACAAATTACGCAGCTAAGAAGTTTCTAAACGAATTGACATAAGCGTGTTTCGTTGTGAAAGTGTCACACATTGTAAAAGGTATAAACAGAGCAAACTAGACGCGGTGAACAAAGAATCACACTGAACGAGCGCTAACAACTAACCGTTTTATTGCTTCGGTGCAATATCAAGGAAAAGTTGCTGCAGGTCCTTGAATGTAAATGCTGATGTCTGAGCGAAGCTCAATTTACTAAGTGATAAGTGATATAAATGATGTTTACTTTAAAATTGCGCGCTCTATGTGCACTGTCGGCCTTTTATGAAAGGGAACACGCGAACGCGTTGCCTGTGCTCTGCGGCAGCTGCCTACAGCACCATGAACCGACAAAAGAGGAAAGCCCGTTTGCTTTTGGCGTCATCTATGACCAAGCAAGATAACGAGTCATGGCCGGTAGACAAGCGCTGCTAGATTACGTTCCCTCACCGCTCGCGCGGCGAGTGATATCGGGCGATTGCTGCAGCTTGCGCCGTTGTCGCACACAATGTTTGATATGTTTGCAGTGGACTACGCACTGCAGGCGTCAGCAGAGATGGAGTGCAATCTATCAGCGCTTGTCCACCGGCCATAATTTGTTATTACTATTTTGGGGGAGGGGGGGGGGACAGATGACGCTGAAAGCGAACGTGTTTTCTTTTGCTGTCGGTTGATGGTGTTGTAGGCAGCCGCCGCAGAGCGCAGGCCACGCGTTCGCGTGTTCCCTTTCATAAAGGACGACAGTGTAAGTTATTTAGATAGTATTTTGCACAAATAGTGGTAAATGATATAAAGAATGTTTATTTTCAAACCATATGCGTGCTATATGTACGCTCTGTAGACGGTATTGCGCAGAGATAGTTCGCACCCCTGCCTTGACTATAGGAACGACGGCGAGCCTCGACCACAACGGTTGGACATCGTGGGGGCCTTAGTAGCTCCGCTCCTAAAATTTCAGAAAATAGCGCTCCTCGTGTGTGATTCTTCGCTCGTCTCGTCTATTTTGTGCTGCTTCTACCATTTACCAAAAGCATCGGTTTTACACCACAACGTGAGTCACCTGCAGGTAAATTAATATCAACAATTAAGTATAAGCATATTCTATCCAAGCAAAGGCATCTCATGCCCTGATTACGATGCTTCCAGCTGCATCCTTTGTGGTGCGCAACTGCGGCCGACAACGGGAGCAAGACGCAGGCGCACATTGACGCACAAGTCAGCACGCATATCAGCTTCGGTGGTACGCGGTACGCACGTTGAAATTTGTTCTTCCCCTGCAACGGTCCGCGGTGGTTCCATATCGGCAGGCCGGTCGTCATAATTCGGCGTTTCGCACAGCGTTTCCAGCATTTGTGTAAGGATTGCTGGCTATTGCCCGACACCAACTGTGCTCATATGGTGCACCCCTCATACTCGTGAGTGCTTCACGAAACGAGTTCTCTATACTGTGTGTTTTCGCCGACGGTTTGTTACAACAATGGCCATATCTTCTAGTCACTTTCGTTGCAACTCGGAGCGTCACAAGTTCGAATAACGTACTTTTTTCGGTAAGTGAAATTAGGTGCGTCTCACTTCTCGTGAACCTTTACCCGTCTTGTAATTAAAACGCGAAATGCGACAGTTGTTTGCTGGGGGTTGAGTCTTCGTCGAAAGTGTTGATGAAGACTCAGTTGACCGCGCCGGCTATAATGAGGAAGCCGGTGCAGTTTTATTCACGGTACCTGAAGTGCATTCGTGCGAAATTTGAATTTACGTTACTGCCCCAGCAATCAACCACGGTCGTCTTATAAACTATATATAGGAGAGTATTTGGCGTGACGTTTGGTTGTGTTTTATTTATTAATAAAACTGCTCTTACGCCATCATGGGATAGGTCATTGCTACTGATAAGCATGGTTATTTTTGCACCGTACACTAAATATCATTTAGGAAGCATGCGTAAATTCCCTGCGTGTTTACATTTATAAACCGATGTGCTTTGCGTGAACACACAGGATATGTGTGGTGTGCTGAAGTCCATGGCCATTAAGTTTCGCGGCACATGGCGCTGTATCATAAACGAGTGAAACTACTTTATTCGGCTCACAATAGACACGAGTAAACTCAACGCCGAAAAATTTTATAGATGCCACAGTGAGGACATGGGTAGATTAACATTATGTAAACAATGTTACTTGATTGTTCGTTCACCTGCACGATGACTGGAAGAGGAAACAGCTAAAAACAGGAAAAAGCTCTGGCGGTAGCTCTTTTCAGATCTTCTCTATTTAACTTCCCATGGTATAGCCATCAGGCTGCTGATCAACTGAAAAGACAGTTATGATACCTCGTTTTTTGTTTTTTCACAACAAAAGCTGTTATGAGATCACAACACGGGTCACGTGAGGCTTCGTATAGTTGTCGACCACCGCCGGAGTCTGTAACCGCTATCACACGAAATAAGAAAAAAAAACTCAGTGAATTAAATCACCAAGGACGCAGCATGGTTCTAACCCGGATCCCTGCGTGCCAGCCCGGTATTCTACTCATTGAGCCGTGCCGGTGCTGCTTGAAACTCGTTTGCAAATTTGCCTTAGGCAGGCTTGATGTCGGTAAAGGAATGGCGAATATGAGTAATAAAGCATTTTAGAACAGCAAAGTAACAACGAGGCGTCACAGAATTCGAATTGCATAACGAGTGGGTCGTCCTACGCATCACAAAATCTTGTTCTTTATCAGCTATTAATCATGGCGCATGCCCACTTCAGGCCTAGGTAATTCGTTGTCAGCCACTGCATAAAAAAATTTGCACAAAATTCCCTGCAAGCGTATAGCGGACACTACGCTTCTCAGAAGAATGACGAAGCATAGAATAGTGAATGCCTGCCGACTACACAGAAATCGTTTATGGCCTAGTGGGCATCCAACAAGCATGCGTGTAGCAGTTTCCCAAATTGTGTTTAGAAGAAGCTCTGAAACACCACTCTTGCAGCGTTCGCTGCGATTGGGCTGCACGTTCCGCGCAGGCCTGCCATGGCGCTTTTCTAAAGCCATAACTACAAAATTCTAGAACCGTCTAGAAAAAGTGTCTAAAAGACGTTTTAGCTAGGTCTTGTCAATACGTTATTTTTAGACGTATTTTCGCGTAACATAGCATCACTGCCCGACGGCCAGATAAACATCTACGGCTACAAAATGTTTCAACCAAAGACATCTGTTAGACCTCTCAACAAACTATTCAAGATGCTCTTTAAATGTAAAATAGCTTTTTTTTGTGCATGTGTTTCATGGCAAGGCTCGTGCTCCCACGCAAAGAGACAGTATACGCGCGCCTGGTGACAAGTGATTGGTGATGACAAGCGGTGACAAGTGAGGTTGGCAAATGATTCCAAGTTTCCGCATTGCATGGTGTTATTGCATCTCCCCGCTGAAGTGTGGGAGCTGGCCGAGAATCATGCGGATGTACGTATATTTTTTTATTTATTTACGTTAAAGAATTGAAGTACAAGAATATGATGAGGTGGTCCTAGAGACACATCACTTGAGTCGCCAGCAAATCATACGCTGTGGACCTCGGCCCGGGGAAGACGACCTGACTGTTGACTGTTTGTCTCATTATATAACTTATACCACGTCATTTCCAGCGAATCACGAAACGGGGCGAGTAATCTCGCGTTCGTCCAGTCGGCAGTCTCAAACAGATGGCGTCATTTCAGGTCATTTGAAGACCCGTTGCCGGGGGACTGTACTTCGCACTCGCAGCGACTTCGATCCATATATTGCGCAAACACGCGTCTGGAGATGGCAACGGAAGCTTGCACCATGTTTCATTGTGGCGAGGTCGTCGGTCCCGGGTTGATCAACGTATAGATCACGAACTATGTCGGCTCTGGCGCGGACGTCGCTCAAAGGATGGCTCACAGCGTCAGGCCTCTGGGTACACGTCGCCCTTATTCGCTGAAAAGCGGAATACTGCAGTGATGCGCAGTCTGTATCTAACAGTGGCCCGAAAACCAAGAGATCGTGTTGCTGCCCCGTTCTTAAAAACGCCAGGCTTGCGCAGAAGGCGCAGCACAGTCACACCAAAAGATAGAAGAGCGGCCTTTCAGAGCCTTTCAAAACACTCACTGGGTAGCCCCGCCGCGGTGGTCTAGTGGCTAAGGTGCTCGGCTGCTGACCCGCAGGTCGCGGGATCGAATCCAGGCTGCGGCGGCTGCATTTCCGATGGAGGCGGAAATGTTGTAGGCCCGTGTGCTCACCTTTGGGTGCACGTTAAAGAACCCCAGGTGGTCGAAATTTCCGGAGCTCTCCACTACAGCATCTCTCATTATCATATGGTGGCTTTGGGACGTTAAATCTTACATATCAATAAATCAACACTCATTGGGTAACCACTGCAAGCACTCTTGCTTGATACCCACTAGGGCATCAACAATAAACTTTTTCGGGTAGTAGGCTGGCATTCGCTAGCGCTATTTTTCGTCATTCTTATGAGAAGCGGGGTATCTGCTAAACGCTTGCAAGGAGAGAGAGAGAGAAGTAAATGTTTATTTTGGAACAGTGCCCCGAGCAATGCCCGGTGTCACCCTGAGGTGGGAGGGCTCCTTAGTCCAGGAACCCTCTGGCTTCTACTGCCCTCTTGGCCCTGGCGACGAGTTGTTGTTGCTCTTCCAGGTCCTCGAGGGCGAGCTTCGCCTCCCACGTTTAGGTTAGGTCTTCGTTCGTCCGTCCTGCTTCGTTATCAGTCGTGTGTTGTTGCAGATTACGTCTGGCAATACACTGGCATGCAAGAAGCAAGTGTGCCAGGGTGTCTGGTACGTTGCAAAGCGGGCACATAGAGCTATATCTCGTTGGGTAAAGACGGTGCATTAGGGCCCCATGTGTGTGTGTGTGCTGCTTTGCAGGCGTCTCAGTATTACGCTTTCATCTTTTGTCAGTTTTGGGTGTGGTGGAGGGTATACTCGTCGCTCCAGCCTGTAATGCTGGAGTAATGACGAGTAGGTGTTTTGAACAACTTCCGTCTCTTCAACGACGGGTCGAATGTCCTGTGGGCAGGGGGCAGCCCGGCTGACGTGTTCGCGGGCAGCGGCGTGGGCCGCTTCATTTCCCTGCAGAGCCTCGTGTCCTGGCACCCATAATACACAAGTTTATGGGAGCGGAGTGCTTCGCCGTTTCAAAATATTGATGGCATTGGCTGAGATACGGCCCTTAGCAAAATTCTTGCAGGCGGCTTGTGAGTCGGTGAAAATCACCACGGTGTCTGTACATTTTGTGGTTGCTAGAGCGATTGCCGATTCTTCTGCGGCGTCTGAATTGAGTGCGTTGACCGTGGCCGACGCTAATTCTCGGCCTTGAGAATCGACGACGCTGACAGCGTACGCGTTTCTATGCGGATACTTGGCCGCGTCAGTGTAGCGGGCATCCGGGTCTTGAACTTTCGTCGAATAGCTTTAGCTCTAGCCTTGCGTCTACTTTTGTGGAAAGTAGGATGCATGTTGCGTGGAATAGGTGCGATGGACAGCGACTCTCTAATGTACAGCGGGATGCGCTTTTTCCGGTCTGCACCAGTGATGAACGTGTCGCTGTAGTTGAGGTACCGGAGCACTGACCTCCCCGTGGGCGTCAGCTTAAGCCTTTCCAGCTGACTATTCCTATGCGCTTCAATGAGCTCTTGCCACGTGTTGTGGACGCCCATCTTTAGGATACGTGTGGTAGAGGTCATTGGTGGAAGTCCCAGGGCTACTTAGTGGCCTTTTTTATCATGATATTAAGTTTTTTTTCAATTTCAGTGGTTTTCAAATTCAGGTACAGCGTGCCATACGTAATGCGGCTAGTGAACAGAGCTCGCATTATACGAAGCGTGTCGTGCTCTTTGAGTCCGTTTCGTTGATTTGCGATCCTCTTGACGAGGTGCGTGAGTTGTGATAGTGTCCGTTGGAGTTTCGGTATGGTGGCAGCTCCCGATCCATCCTTGTAGATGTGAACTCCAAGCACTCGCGGGGTCTCGACTTTTGGAATTAAGGTCCCTTTCAGCGTTACGCTATAGGGTTGGGCTCGTCGTATAGAGAGGGTCTGCCTCTTGTTCTCGCTTTGAGGACGAGGTGCTCGGATTTCTCGGGGGCACAGCAGAGACCGCAGTTTGTGAGATACCGTTCTATGGCATCTACGGTGGTTTGTAGGCAGGTCTCTTGTCTCCCAGTGTTCGAAGCCCTGGTCCAGAGCGTGATGTCATCAGCGTAGATCGCGTGCCGTAAATCAGGTATTTTGTCGAGAATTTTTGGCAGATTGATCATAGCCACATTGAAAAGTAACGGCGAGATGACCGAACCCTGCAGCGTTCCTTTTTTCGGTAGTTGGAAGCTTTTGCTGCGGATGTTGCATATGCCCACAGTTGCTGTACGGTCTGTCAGGAAGTTTCTAACATACGTGTAGGTTGTAATGCCGCAGCCAACGCCTTCGAGGTTGTTGAGGATCGCGTCGTGGCTGACGCTATCGAAGGCCGCCTTGACGTCAACTCCAAGTATGGAGTACTTTCTTCGATGGGTGAGGTGATCAAGGAGGTCTTCTTTCAGTAGTAAGAGCACGTCGTGCGTCGAAAGATGCTGCCTGACTTTGTTTCGGGTTAAAAAGCCGCTTGCAGGAAATTTTGTGCCAATTGTTCATGCAGTGGCTGACGACGATGAGGAATTATGGCTGAAGTGGGTATGCGTCACAGTTAATAGGGGAACAAGAGCAAGCTTTAGTAATATATCGGAGCATTGGACGACCCACTCGTTACGCTATTCGCGTTGTGCGACCCAAGTCCCAAGCGCCGGTGTTGCCCAGTTACTATACAGGAAATCGAGCAAGCAATCGACAACTTACCTTTATTGAAAACACCGGGCCCTGATGGCATCTCAGGCGAATTTTACAAAGCTTTCAAGAAAACACTTGCTCCTATATTGCTGAATATTTTTCAGATGAGTTATGACATGGATACACTCCCACAATCTTTTTGCAGAAGTCACACTGTGTTAATACCGAAAACAACTGACAAGAAAAAACTTCGCTTCGTCGAGGGCTACAGACCAATATCGTGCTGTCAAACGTGGACTACAAAATTTTCGCAAAAGTATTAGCAAATAGGTTGCAATTTGCTATGTCGATCCTCATTGGGTCTCATCAGACATGTGGGATCAGAGGTCGATCCATACAAACCAATATACATGTCGCTCGAACAGTGATTCAATACTGTCATGGTTCTCAAAAACATCTTGCAATGCTACAGGTAGACCTTGCAAAAGCTTTTGATCGTGTTCATCATTCCTTCCTTTTTTCTCTTCTCGAACAAGCTAATGTTGGCAAAGTTGTTTTTAAAGGCGTTAAATTATGCTATAATGAATGCTCAACTCGTCTGATAGCCAATGGTCAACTCTCCAAGCCAATTTCTATTCGCTCTTCTGTAAAACAGGGATGCCCGATGTCACCTCTTTTATTTGCACTTTATCTAGAACCACTGTGCTTAAGCATAATACAGTCGAATTGCATTCGTGGCTTTAGAATATTAGGTAGTGAGGTTAAAGTATTGGCTTATGCAGACGATGTCGTATTCTTTTGTACAGATAAACCAAGTGTCGAAAATGTGGTATATACTATTGAAAAGTTTGGCGTAGTATCAGGAGCTCGTTTAAATGCCTCTAAAAGTTTAGGACTGTGGTTTGGCTTGTGGGGTAGCACACCGAACCACTTTGCAGGGATTAATTGGACAAGAACTCCTCCAACATACCTCGGTGTACCATTGCATGCATATAGATTCAGTGCGCATTACTGGAAGGAACGCGTCCCTAAGCTTGAACGACAGGCCCAGACATTTGTTCCCTATCGACTTTCAATATTTGGGAGAGCTGAAGCTTGCAATACTTTCTTAGTGACAAAGCTTTACTATGTATTGCAACTTATTCATTGCGCAAGATTCTATATACAACGCTTTCATCGGATTTTCGCTACTTTCATATGATCTTCGACTTTTGAGCCCATGCGTCGTGATAATATACTCAAGCCAGTTAGTGAGGGTGGGTTAGGACTAAAACACCTTTATCTATGCAAATAATGTCCCGATTCTTCTTTTTTCGAGACGATTCCCATCCTGTAATCCGTTACTTCTTGCAGGTTACACTTGTTGATTGCTTACCAGATTTAATTGCTTCATCCAACTTCTCCGAACGCCCACGCTTGTGGGGATTCATGCTGGAAGTTTACCTCGCAGTTCAGTTCCTTAAAGCTCGCTTTTCTGTAGAATACCTGTACACAGTATCGCGCAAGGTGCTGTATAAGGACCTACTGAGTACACTCTTCCCACCTCTATTGTACCGTTCACTGTACTCCAATCTTCCAGGTCACGATGTGTTGAAGCGAGTGCGCAAAATGTACATTCCACCGAATTCAAAAACATTCTTCTATAAACTTCACTCTGAAACATTGGCGGTAAACACATGGTTAGAAAAAAAAGGTATTTTCATTCCGTCTGTTAACTGCCGTCTATGTGATGTGCCGGAAACGATTGAACATTGCTTTGTTAGCTGCAAAGATGCCATACTATTTTGGGATGTCCTTCAGCGAGCACTGAAAAACGTTTCGTCATTAATTCTCACACAATACGTTATCTTCTACCAGCAACGCTTGATGGAGTACCATATGATATGTTTTTCCTCATGGGTTTGCACAGCTTGTGGAAGACACGAATGCAAGACCGCAATGCAGAGCCCTGTTATGCCAGCGAGTCCTCGTCAAACGACCGTGCCTCTGAAAAAGGCAATCTGGGTCAAGGCCAGCCCGCAGTCTGCCTGGCGCGATCACCTCGACGGCGTGAACACGCGCGGCGCTCCTCTGGCCCACGTGCAGTGAGTCAGTTGCGCACGTGACAGCGAGCCGGCGTCCTCGTGTCAGGTGGTCTGACGCATGGCGCGGCGGCCCCCATTGGCGGAATCTGCCCGGACGACCCGCGGCGCTTCTGATTGGACACTTTGGTTGGACCCGGTGTAAATAAAAGAAGCCCTGCGGCGCGTCGCGATCGGCGGTCCTATGTGAGAGGCGTCCCCGTGTCGGAGTGCCGACATGTGTGTGAGTCAGCGGTCTTAGGCGAAAGACTGACCTATGTGTTAGAGAGAAGAGCTCGGCTCTTCGAGTCTCTGTCGGCCCCAGTGCCGAAATTGTAACGCCTCTGTAAATATGCTGTACATAAACCTTGTTTAACTCACCGTCGTCTCGTCCGCTCGTCTTATCAGCTCTGCGCAGAAGCAGTCGCGAGCTGATAAACATACGCTACCAAACGGCTGGTGACCTTCCCGGCGGAGTTGAAAGCAGTGGCGCCTCCGGGGCCGTGTTGGCGTCGCCGTCTTTCGCAACAGTGGTGGCTTCGGTGGGATCGGTCCCCTCGTTCTCAACAGTGGAGGTCAGCGGCGGGATAGGCCCGTCGTACTCAACAGTGGTTGGCAGCTGCGGGATCGGCCGGCGTCAGCGACATCGATGCGGTGAGTGCCTGATGTTTTCCCCTCAGTTCACCAGACTACTCTAGCTCAGGTTGTAGTAGTTTAGAGAAGGGCTGTGTGAAGCATTGAAGTGAGCTTTGATAGTTTCAAGCCAAGTCGAAGCGCTTTGAAACCAAAGTTAATGCGGAGGGGGTAAACACGGGAGTGTGAAAAATTGCTTGCGCGTCTTGCTAGTAGGCTTATAGTGGGTACGGCAAGTAGATTCTTAACAGGGGCAAACAGCAAGAGGCTAGTGTGAACGATGGAGAACCTTAAAGTGAAGGAACTCATCGAAATTTGTGAGGAACTCGGCATTACTTTGGGCCGTGCGAAACGAAAGCAAGCGATCCTTGAGATCATGAAGGATGAGGGAGTGTCGGCTGAGGAAGTCGATGAGGCCTGGGTGGATATTAAAGCACGCCGTGAGGAGGCTGAAAGGCGAGAAGTAGAAGCTCGCGAAGAAGCTGAAAGGCGCGAAGCTCGCGAAGAAGCTGAAAGGCGCGAACGTCGCGAGGAGGCCGAGAGACAAGAGCGCCTAGAGTTGAAACGACTAGAATTGGCAATCCTACAGTGTTCGCAGGCGCCTAGCGTAGCTTCTCCGACGATTCAGGTCAGCGGTTTTAGAATTCGGGACCAACTGCCACCGTTCGTAGTAGGCGAGGACATGGCGAAGTATCTCGTCAAGTTTGAACACGTCTGTGAGCGAAATGCTTTGGAGCGGTCTCTTTGGGCGCGGAACCTGCTAGCTCTTCTTCCCGGCGAAGTGTCCGACGCGATAACTTGCTTGTCGAGGGAAGCGTTTGAGAGCTATGACGAGGTTAAGGAAGTGCTCTTGAGACGTTATAAGTTGTCACCCGAGGCTTTCAGGCAAAGGTTCCGGTATGCTGAAAAGGGGAATGAGTCACACGTTGACTTCGCGTTTCGTCTTAAAGCCGATTTGATTGAATGGCTTAAGGGCGAAGGTGTTTATGACGACCGCGATAAAGTGGTGGAATGCGTTGCATTGGAGCAATTCTACCGCTGCATCGAGGAGGATGTCAAACTTTGGCTGCAGGACAGACTTGGGGACGTACAGTTAAACAAGGCAGCTGAGTTAGCTGAGGAGTATTATACTCGCCGAAAGTTGCATAGCAGGGCAGCGCGCGTTGAAAAGGATGAAAGGAAAGAGGGCTTTTCAAGGAAACCTGATCAACGGAAACCCGCTCCGCACCGTAATTTCAAGAAGGACCCGTCTCTTACGAAGGACAGTGTAGGGGAAGGGCAAACAGAAGCGGAGAAATCGAGTGAGGTTTCTACCACACAGGCATTAGAACCGGAAAACAAACGGAAGCCGCTAATCTGCTACAACTGTAAAAAGGAAGGGCACATCGCGAGAAACTGTCAGGAAAAGTTTGCCTTCGCAACGATCCGAGAATCAGAAAAAAACATGCGGTTGTTGGAGCCGTATCTCCAAGAAATTAGGGTCAATGAGAAAACGTGCCGAGCACTTAGAGACTCAGCGGCAACCATGGACGTTGTCCATCCTTCATTGGTGTCTCCGGATGACTTCACAGGAGAATGCGCGTGGATCAGGCAAGTCGCCGAGGAGCAGAGTGTTCGCTTACCAATCGCCACCGTTGTCATTGAAGGCCCGTTCGGTAAGCTTTGCACCGAAGCGGCTGTGTCTGCCGCGCTGAATGGTCGTTTTTCTTATCTTTTCTCCAACAACTCGGAGCAGCTTCTCAAAGAGCAGGGCAAATCGTTCTTCCCCAACTTAGCGTGCATGGCTCCCACGCGATCGCAAGCGCGAAAGCTTTCGCGGAAGCTTGACTTGGTTCCATGCGGTGAACTCTCAAGTGACCTTGTCGGCGGGTCGACGGAACCCCAGAAAGGAAATTTTCCGCATGAGTCATGTGAGCAGTCACGCGAGCGGCCCATCGCGGGAGCGGCCGGCGCGGTATGCGCTGGGGGAGACGACGTGGCGCCATTGAGTCAGAGCGAGAGGGTTGCAACGCTCTCGCCTGTAGCGGAAAGTTGGAGCGAGGTGCCGAGAGTTGATCGAGAGACGCTCATTCGAGGGCAGCGTGAGGATCTCTCGATTGAAGCGCTAGTGGAAAGCCAAATTGAAGCGCGAGTGGAAAGCCAGAAAAACGCGGCAAAAGTGCTGTCGAAGGAGCACTACGAGAAATCGGGGAAGAAGCGCGCTTTTGAAGTTGATAATCAGGTAATGCGGCTGCAGCCACCAAAAAGGAACAAGCTTGAGGTTGATTGGGAAGGGCCCGCCAAAGTATTATCGAAGCCTTGCGATACAACTTATGAGGTGCAAGTAGGAAGGCGGCAGAACAAAATTTACAACTTGATAAAACCCAATGTTCAACATCAAGCGGTCGTAAATCAGCTGTTGAAGGCTTCAGAGGAAGAGGAAGCAGAAAATTTGAGTTCTAGTGAGGTGATCGAAGGGGGATCGAAAGTAATCCGGGAGCAGATAAACCTAGCGCCTAGCGTAAGTGAAGGAGGACCTGAGAAAGAGGACCTGAGAAAGATTGTTTCCGAGTTTGGGTATGTGTTGTCGGACCGTCCCGGAGACACGACGGTGATCGAACACGATATCGAGCTAAGCGGTGAGGAGTCAATCAGTAGCAAGCCGTATCGTTGTTCCCCTGTGCAACGTCGAAAGTGTGAGCCGCTCTTGGTGCCGCATAGGTATCGTCGCCTAAAAGTGGCCGGTTACTGAGGTGGAGCATGTTGCTCCACAGCGCAACTTTGACGTTCGCTAAAGAAAAAAAAAAAAGGGGAAAGGTAAACGCTAATGCAGGTGCATTGAGCAGTGCGTTCCAGCTAGTAACTTCTCAACCTTTCGGTTTCTCGCTGGCGATTCGGGGCAAAATTTTGACCTCATCACGACCTGGGCTGAGCGCTCTCGTTCAGAGTGCTCTCAAGGGGCCAACTTTATGTGGTATTCTAATTCGTTGCGTTGTTGTAATTGTGAAAAATTCAAGTTCTTACTTTAGGAGTCTTTTGTCCCACATGTGCCTCTTGATGTAGAGGGAACGAAATTCCGATAGACACGTAGATAGGTATTTGTTGTTCTATACTTTGTCTGGTGTTCTGTTGGGTGACCGAGGGCACTTGCTTGTGTCGTGTGTTGTCTGTTGTCGAACCGTTCTTAGCAAGTTGCAGAACCATCGACAAGTGCTGAAACCGAAGATGGTCGGAAGAGACGAGCGAAGTTGGCCAGCAAGTTGTGGCGACAAGCCCGTGGAGCTGGGATCCGTCGTCAAAATGGGATGTGTTCCCGGAACAGTCTGGAGCTGTAGTCTCCCCATGGCCCTGGAGGCGAACCTGGAGGGACCTGGTGAACGAGCGCACCTGACATCCGAGCCCCGTGGAAGCAGCTCGTCTTTCCGGTGCATTGTCTGGCGGCGGGGGTGCTGTTATGCCAGCGAGTCCTCGTCAAACGACCGTGCCTCTGAAAAAGGCAATCTGGGTCAAGGCCAGCCCGCAGTCTGCCTGGCGCGATCACCTCGACGGCGTGAACACGCGCGGCGCTCCTCTGGCCCACGTGCAGTGAGTCAGTTGCGCACGTGACAGCGAGCCGGCGTCCTCGTGTCAGGTGGTCTGACGCATGGCGCGGCGGCCCCCATTGGCGGAATCTGCCCGGACGACCCGCGGCGCTTCTGATTGGACACTTTGGTTGGACCCGGTGTAAATAAAAGAAGCCCTGCGGCGCGTCGCGATCGGCGGTCCTATGTGAGAGGCGTCCCCGTGTCGGAGTGCCGACATGTGTGTGAGTCAGCGGTCTTAGGCGAAAGACTGACCTATGTGTTAGAGAGAAGAGCTCGGCTCTTCGAGTCTCTGTCGGCCCCAGTGCCGAAATTGTAACGCCTCTGTAAATATGCTGTACATAAACCTTGTTTAACTCACCGTCGTCTCGTCCGCTCGTCTTATCAGCTCTGCGCAGAAGCAGTCGCGAGCTGATAAACATACGCTACCAAACGGCTGGTGACCTTCCCGGCGGAGTTGAAAGCAGTGGCGCCTCCGGGGCCGTGTTGGCGTCGCCGTCTTTCGCAACAGTGGTGGCTTCGGCGGGGTCGGTCCGCCGTTTCTCAACAGCCCACAACCTCTTCAAGCGCACACTTCATTCAAATGGCTATCCACCTAAAAAACATTTACGACGAGCTAGACTTTAGACCGGACTGGTACTCCGTCTTAGAGAACTGTTTTACCTCACCCCTTTTTTTGTTTGTATAACACGATGTGAAGAACTCTCCATGTGAGGAACTCGCGCTGTGTTAGTCATTTAGTGTTCATGAGTAATGCTTGAACACTTACTTTCGCGATTCGATTGTACTTTTGTTCGCTTGATTTTGTCTTTATTGCCCTAGTACTTTAATGAATACCATGAAAAAAAAAACCGGTGTTGCCCAGTGGTATAATACGGGGCTGGCACCTAGCGAACCCGGGTTCGAACCTCACTGTGTCATTGGCGCTAGTTCTTTTTTTTTTTAATTTTGTGCGATGTGGCTGCGGACACCGGCGGGGGCGGACAGCTGTGCGTGACCCGAATTGCGATCCCATAACATATTTCACTGTACAAAATCGCCAGGCCTGCGTCGAACGCGCACCACATCACAACTAAAGCTGGAATAATTGCCTTTCCAGAGCCTTTTTTCAGCGAAAGCTGTCATGAGATCACAACTCGCGTCACGCGCACATGTCCGCCGCCAACACCAATGTCCGTAACCCCCCCCCCCCCCTATACCCTCCACATATGGCCAATCGCCTCAAATTTTGGGTATGTGGGGCATTCAATAGGGCATACATCAATTGTAGGAAAAACAGAGGATTTGGTATTGATTGATATGTGGGGTTTAACGTCCCAAAACCAGAAAAACAGAGGGAGCTATTTCTAGCGCAATTTAAGAATCCTAAACTCCAGGCCACGTGCTGCACTAGAACGTTTGGCACGACTACCGATCGGCAACGTTTTCTAACATTGCTGAAAAAGTGTTGCAGGGCTCATTTAAGGTGCACGCCTTCGTCGAGATGTGGCAGATCCAATAAAAAAAATACAGTCGAGCATTTTTATGGATCATCATTTATTGAACACATTTGAAAGAGTCAACTGCGTTTCCCAAACAGTGAATGAAATTGAATGTTCCAAAGCGCCACTTTAAACAAGAACGATGTCTGAGAGGGTTTTCTATACTGAACGTATCTTTTACCCGACATTTTTTACACGCTATCCCCTTGCTCACTTTAAATATTCTGTTCACTTTACTATGAGACAGATAAAGTTTCCCGTAAGTACAGTCTTCAAGAGCTGAGTTGTTACATTATTATATTTTGTAGAAGAGTGTGACACACATATCTACGTTGGCATAGTCAATGCGAGAAATGTAGTTGATGGATCATCTCAGCGCTAGGTTTTGATGTTTTTTGTTTTAAATTGGAAGCCCAGTACATGCATCTCGACCATTTCTCTTTTGCACCGACATACACCCGCAGGACGAATAATTCTGTTAATGAGTTCACTGGTAATTACAAAGTCAAGCTCAAGTTTCTAAAGTTTTTGACAAAGAACATAAAGCATGCACTATAAAGGGAGACTAAAGAGCAAGGATGGCTTGGTTCAGATTGATAAACTGCACTCTGAGAACCCTAATACGACAAGTTCATTATTAGCGGGGAAAAGTAAGGTTGAAGTGTCATTTTTAAATTTCGCGCTGTAATCTCCACGTGTGACGTCGACAATTTCAAAATGCATATTTCGTATTTTCGCGATATTGGCTCGATGAAAATTTCCTAAACATCCTATGCTCGGTCTAAGGCACCCGCAGATGACAATGTACTTCATTTTTATTGCATAGAAGTCACGAAGAACCCGGTAGATGCCTTCGAAATCCGTGACGTCATGGTGTTTGGTGCGGGAATCTCAAGGCAGCGTCTCCACCCACATTTTCTTTTCGCGCGGTTTCTCGCTTACCAAGCGAAAAAAAAAAAAAAAACGCGCTCATATACTGTACACTAATACGCGAAAAATCGTCTTTCTCTTTAGTATCCCTTTCGGTTACAGCGCGGTGAAACATAACTGCAGAAAAGTGCTCATAACGGATGAAGTCGTTCTTCTCGACGGAGATTTTTGGTCGGTCGGTGCAGTGTAGAAGGAAGTCTTTGGCACAAGTATCGCGAAGGTCACGTGCAAATGACTTGATCGAGGCATTCTCGGTCTCCATTTCGTCTCTCGCCGTGAAGCGTGGTACACAGTGGGTAGAAGTAGCTGGTCTGGTCTCCCAAGCTGGGCGGGGCGATCTCTCATCAGACGAGCGGAAAGCTGGCCAGGGAGGCGATTCCACACTGATTGTTGGCATCCTTGGCCAGCAGCATGTAACCGGCCTGACCCCAGCTCTTGCCCCAGCTGCAAGACAAAGAGCGTAAAAGGGAGAGACGATTATACCTCAACATTGGCGTTGTATACTCATTATTGGCGCAACGCCCTTTATTTTCTTACATACAAAGTATTCTCTGACCTGGGCATTTTACGAGGTTTGTCTAGATGAGCTGCCCCAATGAATAAAGTACGCACAACCTTTGTCATAAGTATCGCTTCGAGGATAGCTTTTGGATAATGCCACTATACGTCACCAGTTTCAATGGCGCGCATAATGGTAACAATGCTATATTTCTTAACTTAGTCTGCAAAAAGCCGATTTCACTTGTGATCAAGTATTTCACCCTATTTCTTTTTCTTATCCCGTGTCCCCTTACCCAATGAGGAGTGGCACTATAGAAACCCGCTTTCCAGGCCGTCCTTTCCTCCTTCTCATTAACATATTCTTTCTCTTGCTGACCCGTTGGCCTCCCATTGCGAACCCATTGGCTACTTAGCGGGACGTTATCGGCGCGTTTGTTCACCTGAGCGTAGGCGATAAGCAGTATGAAGTGGCACCTGCAATGTTACTTCAGCGGCATGGGTGTTGCGCCGCTGTGCTCGAATACACGAGCTAGATTTCCGGCCACGGCGACCGTATCTCACTATGGTCAAATTGCAATACACACTTGTACATGGATTTAGGCGTATGTTTATTTTAAAAACCCAGCTAGTCAAAGCTGATCCTCATTCGCACACTGCATGTCACGTGGCCCTCGCACTGTTATTACGGTTTTGTTCCGTAGCACCCGTGAGTTTTAGTTTTCTCTAATACAAAATATGGTCTCACCTCGCCCTCTCACTCGGTACGCAAATCGTTAAGGGTTTATGTGTTGGATATTACTGTCTTCTGATGGGCTACTTATTAGTGATGTGAAGTGAGATGCTACAACACTATGTTTGAACCAGCACTTTCGACATGGACATCGTGTATTGGCATAAACTGAGGAGGATACACAGAATCGCGGACTAACAATTGTCGGCGTCCATGTCGAAAGCACTGCTTGCAGCATGGTATACTATCACATCATGCGTTATTTACTAAATGAAACTGCAGTGCATGTGGAGGTCAGCAAGTTTGGTAAGATTTTTTTTTCTGCTGCGTGTGAAAGACCCACTGTATAAAGATTCCCTCAGAAACCTGCTAGACGCTCTCAATTTATTGCACTCCCATAAATTACTTCGGAATGTTGGCTCCTTAAACAAATACTACTTCGTTTGCAGTTGACTAATGCGGGTTATTAAGGCGCGAGCCTGGCATCGCTCACCTTTCTGTCGACATTGAAAAAGACACTCCGCACGGTCAACGCAAATGGTACAAAAAGGCATGTAACTTCTGAAGTGTGGTTTAAGGTGGACGAGTGGCGCTCTCACTTCATTGAGGAAGCGTGAAGCCAAGACAATCAGGAGGAGATGTCAGGTGGTCTTCAAGAAAGAGTTTGGCTTAAAAATGAACTAATACGGCAGCTTGCATTGCATATGCGTCTCGTTTACCTTGCGCTGCCTATATATATATATATATATATATATATATATATATATATATATATATATATATATATATATATATATATATATATATATATATATATATATATATATATATATATATATATATATATATATATACGGGCTCCAGGGCTTGCTGTACATTCCTTCTAACATGTTGTCGTAGAACGCGGAATAATTGATAATATCAACAATGAACTTTGTAAACAGTGCCAAAGAATATACACCTACATGCGTGCTAGACCACTTTTTAAGTCGCATTAAAGGAACCCGCGGCCTTTTAGTGCGTCGGAGGGTAAAACTTGGTTACAACGTTTGAATGAAGCGATAAACGGAGACTCACCTGTTCTTAACGATCCAGTAGGGTGTCCCATTGTCGGCGACTCCGTAACCGACGATTAGCACGGCGTGGGTCACTTCACCCAAGGTGCAGGAGTCGTCCCTGTACACGCCTGCGTGGGTTGCGACAATAATAGATATGTCACGCAAATAGTCTCAGAATATGGCCCTATGGGCGTCATCGGGGGGAGTGCAAAGGGGGCAGCTGCTCCTCGCTCCCCCCTCCCCTCCTGTATTTAGGATATTTTTCTATGCCTTATAACACTTAGCTACACAGCTTGATTAGCACACGCAGGTCCCGCGTATCTGTGCCAAACGGGTCACAGAATTCCCAGCCGATTTTGCACATTGGTGAGTTGGACTTGTTGGCACATACGTATAGCGCAAAAACCCACAACAGGCGGAAGGAACACAAGCGACGGCGACGAGCGCTTAACTGTCAATAACCTTTATTGAAAAACTGCAGTTACGTTCATTCAAGTGTCACCGCTTGTCGTCATCGTTTGTATTCCTTCCGTCCGTGGTGTACTTTAGCGCTGTAGCGTACCATAAATACATAGTATAGACTACTCTTGCTGGGCATCATCCCGACAGTAAAACAAAGGCTGACTGTTAAGATAGATAGATAGATAGATAGATAGATAGATAGATAGATAGATAGATAGATAGATAGATAGATAGATAGATAGATAGATAGATAGATAGATAGATAGATAGATAGATAGATAGATAGATAGATAGATAGATAGATAGATAGATAGATAGATAGATAGATAGATAGATAGATAGATAGATAGATAGATAGATAGATAGATAGATAGATAGATAGATAGATTACCCTTAGAGTAAAAGCGGAAGCCCCGCAGCCTGGCGTTGACAGCTCCCGAGATGGGTCCCACAGTGGCTACGGCTGTCTGTAAAATCTTTTCATCCTTACGTGGCAGCACAACCATCAGGCCGGACACCGAGGCTCCAACAGTGCTGCTGTTGAACTTGCACTGGTCGTCCTGCAGTCCACGCGCGTCGTCAGCAGTGTGCGATTTTCAAAGGCCAACTGCAAAGCTTTTTCGCTCTGTCTCAATCTGTTACGAGTGAGTAGACGTAATCATAAGCGTGTGCAGGGTTCCCCTTAAAAAAGAGGGCGGGTACTGGAGGTTATATGTAACCCCATATGAATCGGTCCCCCCAGAAGACTTCCGGAGTGATACGAATTTTTCTTTCGTCCCAGCCAAAGCCCATTGGCCTGTACGGATTTTGCGAACCGATTTTCACCCCGCGACGTTTGGTATGACAGTTTTCCTGCCTGCATGTTTGATACAAACGTGGTACGACACCGCACAGGCACGAACAGGTGCCACAGGTGGTGCCCACGCTGTCGTGGAAGACGCTACAAGCACATCTTGAAAGCCCGCGCGCAGATGGCGCTCGTGTCGTAATCACAAATAGGGCTGCTATCGCGCTTTTTTTTTTCTCTTTTTTAGTGCTTTCATGCGCACTGTTTATGTGGTGCTGTGTTCTCACGTTGATGCAAGTCATGTTCCTTGTGCATCAGACATCCTATGAAAGGTGGACGAGGCCTGCACGAGGAAGCCTTACGGCCTTATTGCCAAAGAAGCTAGGCTTCACAAAATCGACATGGGAGAGTGTTAACAACACGCACAGCTGCCAACTCTTCGATTGTGCAGGCACGGTCGAAGCACACCCCCAGCACCACCACGATAAAAAGAAAATAACTGCCGATGAAAGTGGTTTTAATTTTATTGTTTCTATAGCTTATGTTGAATTCCAATGGCGGAGTCGGAGCAAGTTTTTCTGCTAGTTTTGGGGTGAGTGCATTTCAACGGCAGATAGAAGGCGGGAGTCAAGGTGCATATGAAAGAGTTGGAGTGGATTCAGAGTGGGAGGGACTCCATGGAGCAGAAAAGCTGCTCCGCCGAAATCGGCGGAGTGGACCGGAACTTCTATGTGCCGTCCTCCCGTGACAATGACGGGACGGGGTGTTTGACCGCTGGGGGTGCTGCCACTGTCGCGTGTTTTGGTAGTAATGGTGGACTACTTAGCCGACTGGGCAAATGAGTCCGTAGCAGAGTGAAAGCCATTAACCGCGTACGAAGAATTTGACAGTGAAATTAGCGGGATGGAATGCTACACGCGAAGTATTCTAAGCAACTCAAAGAATTCCACTTCTACCTTTTTCTACATACTTGCTCTGACAGCGCGAATTGTATTCCAATCGCGGATTTTGAGGCGTTGCTCTACGCCAGAATTGAATGCTCGCTCGCAGATTCTGTTGGCTGCTCCTACTCCGCCATTGGAATTCAACATTTAGCGAGTATACACGTGCTAAACGCCTTTTTTATAGTACTCTAGCGTCACTCGAAAAAGCGTACAAATATCGGCAAGGGACTATCTAGCTGTCACAGTGCCCACCACTAGCTGGTTCATTAATTACACATACTTGCACGGGCCGTATATTTACGAGCGCAAGTATGATCACTGATACCTAAAACATTCGCTGGCAATCATTCAGATGTGTTCGGGACGTTGCTGCGGCCCTGTGAAACATTTATTGAAAACTTATGCAACAGTTTTCACTTGTCGCGGGCTATTTTTCATATTTTTGGATGATACGAATTTTTTATGATACGAATATTTTCGGGGACCCCGCGTGATTCGCATCACTAAGGTTTCGCTGTATACACTATAACATGTAGCTGGAGCATTGCCTCGGGTTGCGTGTATGTAAATACCTGCGCAATGTAAGGGTAGCTGGCCGCAGTGTCAATGCCGCCACGGTCTCGGACACAGCGGAACGCATTGTCCATGAGTCCGCCGATGCAGCCGGTGTTGTCGTAGGCCAATCCGCAGCAGTCCACCAGGTCCTGGACACTCAGCTCCACCAGTCGGCCGGTCTTGCGCGCATGCTGGCCCTCGATGGCACCCGCCTGTGTTTTAAGGGGGAAAACTAGTACGCCTCGTCAAAAGAAAGCGGTATCGGACGTATAGCTATCGGCGTCAACGCCAATGGTACCGAAAACTGGATGCCTTCGTACGCGGTGTGTATACGCGGCGTCATCATGGCGTCGCAGATCGCCGAACCTTATTGTCACGTCACTGTGACATACGATGGCGTAACCACCATGGCCGCTTGGCCAAAAGCGGGGCGATTCAAGAGGCAGTACAGCACCACGTCACGTGCAGAAAGCTTCATGGTACGGGAGGTTAATAATGCCATCCGCTGATAACAACAACAAAACAAAAGGTGTGTAGCGAGGGATGTAGGGAAGGGAGCTTCAGCTCGTTTAACAAAAAAACCTGGGGAGGAGCAAACCATGCAGTGTTTTGAGATAGATTTTTTTGATAAGACTATAGTGCCTGAAACTGGGCGGGTAGGGAAGGGTTTTTCCGCTGGACTAACGTCGTCGAAAAGCTGCGTTGGAATGCAGCTTATTCTGAGGTGCATGTACATTGATTTGTCTAATATTCGTATTTTTGCCCCGCCGCGGTGGTCTAGTGGCTATGGCACTCGGCTGCTGACCCGCAGGTCGCGGGTTCAAATCCCGGCGTCGGCGGCTGCATTTCTGATGGAGGCGGAAATGTTGTAGGCCCGTGTACTCAGATTTGGGTGCACGTTAAAGATCCCCAGGTGGTCGAAATTTCCGGAGCCCTCCACTACGGCGTCTCTCATAATCATATGGTGGTTTTGGGACGTTAAACCCCACAAATCAATGAATCAATATTCGTATTTTATGCTCCGTTTGGCTTCGCATGACTTGGAGCTGTTTTATCATGAAACAAGAATCGGCAAGTGTTCGACAGTTACGCTTCACCACCTTCACCTTCTACGACCAACAATTCAAATAGGGTCATGAAGTTCAAAACAGTTTGTTCTTTCATTCGAAACGAAAAACGCAGCGATAAATGAAGCCACAAGTGTGTTCGCCACCCGCAAACACAAAGACTAGGTACATCCCAATCATTCCCATGGTCGCTGAATGGTAACAGTGCCGCAGTCAGTCCCCTCTATATTTAATTTCATGAAACTTTATGCACACAATGAGATATCTTTTGCCATCGAGTCATCTGCGGTGAATCCATAAGCGATCCCGTGAGTTTTTAACTTATTATGAAAGCATAAACATTACATGACTAGCTCCCCTCAATATATCTCAGTCCGTGAAGATGTGGGAACACATCGGACACAACGAAGTTTTCACCCGAACACGTGTTTGGCGTTTTTAATAGCCCCACGCGCCAATGCACGAACAAGATGGAGCAAGCAAGATCGTGTAAAAACAAAAATATTGTCTAGCTTGGTGAAGGTAGATCGCAATAATGTTATATTGAATGCAAAGTTATACAAGACCTGCGGCGCAAAATAAGCACTAAATGGTGGTACAAGGTAACGCTACTAAGCTAACCAATGCCTATGTCTTCAGCTGTCCTTCTGATAGCTGATATGTTAACCAACCTGTTTGAGACCATTCTGCCTCTCTCCCTTACACCCCAACAAAATAGGAAATTACACGTGCACTCGCGGACATGGAATGCCTACGCATACGCACAGAACTTGAGCGAGAGATTGCGAACGACGTACTATTATTTGTTATAATGCTCACTTGCCATAGGTGTGTTTTTGCAGCACTTTCAAAAAATGAAATATTAAGCTTGATTTCATTTTTAAAGTGAATGTATCATCGATAAATTGCGGAAATGTAGTAACAAAAAGAAAAAGATGTCTTATTAGCACAAGTAAGTTCACTGCTGTTTTGTATCGCTTTCATGTAACTTAGCGATGTTAGCGGATAAGGCGTAGCGCTACTAACCTCGAGGACGCGGGTTTAATTTGCTGTCACGGCCGCCGAATTTCGATAGAGGCGGAATGCGGGGACGCCCTTGTATGTTCATATTTATGTGCCTGGTAAGAAATCTCGTAGTTAATATAAGAGCAAGCTACATTAGTGATGGTTAATTAGTGATAGTTTGGACTTTGACATAAACTGGACGGTAAAATAGCCAAGCAGGATGCCTTTCGTTTTCCATTCATCTTTAGGCGAACGAATGAAAAAATCCTGCGGGTTTTATTTGCCAAGTTAGAAAATCCGCCTTTTTCGCGATGCCACGAAGCATGCGCTATTCCCCAAGCTAAACAGCAGCGGACCGCTCTGATATTCTATTATCCACACGCCTTCCTATCTCAGGAGCCTCTGTTTTGACGACATCAGTTTTCTCGGACAACCCACAGAGCTTCGCGCCCTACCGAAATCGCAGAAAGCAGCGCAAGAAAATTAGTTCTTGAAGATAGGAAAAAAAGGCACCTAATTTCTGCCTGGCGAATTGGCGACACGGCACTGTGACTTGTAGGGGATCGGACAATGGGCATAAAAAGAATAGTAGGAATTCGATAAAGAAAAGAGAGCACTCGCCGCACAGGAGAAACAGAAGAAAGGAGAAGAGATAGGAAAGATGCGGTACATGGTCGAAGGAGTGCGAGGAGGGGGCACCACTCGGCGAGAGCTACACGGCGTCAGGAGGTCACAGACAGTCGGCCAATCGGCAAGAGCTACGCTGGCGTAAGAGACCGCGGGCGATGAAACCGTTCAGCACTGAATGCAATCAACGAGCCCCCCAAAAATGAGTCAGGTGTGTTGGACGAGGCAGGAGCGCCCACTCACCGCACTGAAGGCCCAGCAGGAGCCGCACTGGCCCTGCTCCTTGACTGGTGTGACAAGAGTGCTTCTCCAGTCGACTGCCTTGGGCAGCGGGGCGTCCATGTTCTCCGGGGGCAGGAACGTCGACGCGTTCGTTGCGCGCAGCGGCTTGTCACCGACTCTTACGCCGATACCCACCAGCTCTTCGAACTCTTGCTGCAACTGCACAGCGCAAGAGTAGTGCACATTTTCGTGGCGTATAGACGTCTTAAATGTTACCAGGGGCGGGTACAAGATATATCCGAAGGTGAGGGTGGGTGTCAGTCTATGGAAAGTTTGATGCCTAAAGGCCTGACCACATATACGCGTTACAACGCGTCAGCACGCGGCATGCATGCTCGACGCCAATGCCCTCTCCCTCAATAGGGAGAGAGAGCGGCACCGAGTCTACTTGCCACGCGCTCCCGCGCAGCAACGCGTACGTGCCATCAGGAGCTTAGTACTACCAGGCGTTCATCGCACTCAATTTGAACATACAAGTTGAGTGCGGGTGCACTCAACTTGTATGTTCAAACGTTCAGGATGTCCATATCAGTTATCTGACTGATATGGACACATATGTGATCGACTTTCAATCATCAGCAGACCGAAGCCTCACCATGTCTCCAAACTGGTTCATCTTTAGCTGGTACGAAACAAGGCCTCGCGCATAACGCTCGTTGTGCTTGGCGATCATGTAGCGATTGTCAAGGAATACTTTCTGGCGGAACCATTCTTCCTCCACGCTGCCGTAGCTCTTCCCTGAAGTGAAGGGAAACAAAGAACCCATTGAAGACCTTAGGTGTGAAATAACATCCGACCTAATTCTTTGCGGTATACTTCTAGTATTACTTATTTTCTACTGTAATACCTTCCTTCCTCGAAGAAAAACATCACATCAAGACAAATCAGTATGTGTTTCACTAATTTAAAAATAGGAAATGGGCACGAAATATTTGGATCAATAACCCACGTGGCTAATGGGTTGTACAGCATAGAGAACGCAGAGAAGTTAGCTACGCACACAGTTCGATAATCATGGAGCATGGTCTTGTACATTAACATGATCAACTCTGAATTTATTAATATTTTTATCTACGAAAAAAGAGACACTATGCATTTGGCTTGTCAAGGACAAGCGTTTACATGCAACGTTATATTTACGTGTTATTTTCGCCTACACAAGCTAGACTTGCAAACGAGGAGAGTGACCAAGAGTTCCATTATTACAGTTCGACGCTCTCATCAATGGTATGCTAATAACTGCAATTCTTGATACAGGAGCAACGATTACTTGTATCAGTGAAGATGTGTTCAAATAGATCAAAGTTCAGTTGATGAGAGACTTCAGCATCATTGTTCAGCAAGTTACATCAAGCACGAGAACCTTGTGTTGCGTAAACGCTCAATTGCAAAGTGACAAGGTCACAAAAAAAGGTTTATGCACACGTCCTGCTATGCATGAGAAAGTAATTATATATTGGCAGACAGCGCTACGAATACGTCAATCGTTTTGTAAATTCGGAAAGCCAGCCAGTAAGACAAAGACTTAAAAATTTGAACTACCTAATCAGAATGAAAAGAAAACCACTAAAGCACCACCAATGAGCACTCCGAGTTCAGAAAACTTGTCAGTATACACGAATCGCTCGACTCTCTTTTAAATAAGTACGACGAGATCTTCTCGAAATCCTATAGACGGATATTAAACGCATCATGACGGAGCAGCATAGTATCGCACTCACCAACGCTGTCCCTATTTGTCGAGCTCCATAGAGATGTTCACAAGCAGACAGAGCGGAACTTAAGAAACAAGTTGACGCCCACATTGAGTAAGGTGTTGTGACCCTATGCTGCACCAGTCATCTTAGTGAAAAAGAAAGGCGAAGGAGGTACACGTCTGCATAGTGACTATCGCAAGCTCAGCGCCATATCAGTACCAGATCAACCAACTCTACGTGCATGATATTCTGGACCATGTGCACTTGCGAAAGGCGAACGTTTTCCCAACGATATAGAAGTATAACGTTGGTATAATGACATGTCGGGATGCATTCCGACGACGTTCAGAAAACTGCATTTGTCACGACCACGGGTCACGACTAATGGTCATTATGAGTGGTTGGTGATGCGGTTCGGGTGCGGCGCAAGGCACAGCGCGAGCTACGGATCCGCCGGGAACGCGCACCTATATTTGTTTTACTCGGCACGCGCGCCCGGCACAGAGAGTTCAGACGGCGACGGCGGAGTGCGGGCCTTGGGAGCTTCGCTCCTTACAAATTCGAAAGTGCTGCATTGTTGAACACAAAACAAAACAGCTATTTATTTTATCCTAACAGTTGCGGCTGGACCACCAGATGAAACTGTAACGATATATATAAGGTAAACATTTGTGTTGTGTCCAATTGTCGCATAATATATATATATATATATATATATATATATATATATATATATATATATATATATATATATATATATATATATATATATATATATATATACAGGGAAAATAAGTATACACCTCTAAAAAACTGTTTATTGGTGACGTTTCGATCGGAGACCGATCTTATCAGACAGAATTTAGTAGGCTCCGACGCGCTTTTATGCCATCGTCCAGCCGAGAGAGAGAGAAAACGAAAAATATACATATACAAGTGGCCCAACCACCCATCATGCACTGATAAGCAGCCAAACGGCCACGTGTGCGTACTGCGCATAGCACGTGCATTTTGTGCAAAAAAAAAAACGCACTTGCGCCAGCGGCAGTACCACCCATTTTACACTGATAAGTAGTCAAACGACAGGTGCATTTTGTAACGAAAAAAATCAAAAACGAGTTGTCAAACAACACACAATCACGGCAAGTGTTTTGGTCCAGGTGGCTAAATGAAGCAAATTTCAGTGATAAAAAGTTTGACTCTTCATATTCACCTCTCATCAGCTTTCCCCGTAGCTTGTAAAGAATACCAAAGTACATTCCTTGCGATAATTGTCGCTGTCGCGTTCCACCTGTTCTCGCTCTCCATAGTTGCTCTTGAAGCCTGGTGAGGAGGGCCATGTTAGAGCGTTGTGATATATTCTTAAAGAAAGAGAAAAAGAGAAAAGAAAAGAACAACAAACAAGGGGCTACGCGTGTCAAAGCTCAGCACGTGCAGGATAGGCACATGCCAGGCAGCTACGATCTCCGGTCTGTGGCTCAAGAATATTAAATATATAATGGAGGTTGTTTGTCAAATTTTTACCTCGGGGGTTGAATGTGTCATTTTACTTGGTTGTCTGGTGAGTGATTTCTTTGAGGGGGGGGGGGGTAGAGATTCTTCGACAGTGGTCCACCTTTCTCGGAATGTCCCTGCCCATGCCGCACACCCAAACACGTGCTCCGGGTGAAATCAGAAAAAAAGAAAAATGATAAATAAAAGAAGAAGAAAACAGAAAAAGATGTAGAAGAAAGAAAACTAAAACATTTGGTTAGGATAAATATTATCCTGAATCTTCCAGAGCGCGAATCGGAGAGAGTATGCCTGGAGTGTTATTTAGACCTGCTTTTAATGTATTAAATTTATAGGACAGACTGACGCAGCCTTCCGTATCCGCTTCAATAACTACCGTTCACATGTTCATTCACTTCCGAGTCTGCCTCTGTCTGGGCATATTAACTGCGGAAACCACCCATTTAATTCCATAAAGATCACACTCTTACAAAGCGCTTTCTCTAGCACAAGGGAACGTGGACAGCGCGAATCATACATGATTTATAAATTTGATACATTAAAAGCTGGTCTAAATGACACGCCAAGACTACTTTCTTCAATTCGCGCTCTGGAAGATTTAGGATAATATTTATCCTAACCAAACGTTTTAGTTTCTTTTATCTACTTCTTGTTCTGTTTTCTTCTTTTTTCTTAAATTATCATTTTCCTTTTCTTCTGATTTCGCCCGGAGCACGTGTTTGGATGTGCGGCATGGGCAGGGACATTCCGAGAAAGGTGGACCACTGTCGAAGAATCTCTACCCCCCCCCCCCCCCCCTCAAAGAAATCACTCACCAGACAACCAAGTAAAATGACACATTCAACCCCCGAGGTAAAAATTGGAAAAACAACCTCCATTATATATTTAATATTTTTGAGCCACAGACCGGAGATCGTAGCTTCCTGGCATGGAGCTTTGACCCGCGTAGCCCTTGTTTGTTGTTTTTTCTTTTCTCTTTTTCTCTTTTTTTAAGAATTTATCACATCGTTCTAACGTAGCCCTCCTCACCAGGCTTCAAGAGCAACTATGGAGGGGAGAACAGGTTGAACGCGGCAGGGACAATGATTGCAAGGAATGTACTTTGGTATTCTTTACAAGCTACAGGGAAAGCTGATAAGAGGTGAATCATAGGAGTCAAACTTTTTGTCACTGGAATTTGCTTAATTTAGCCACTTGGACCAAAAAACTTGCCGTGATTGTGTGTTGTTTGACAACTCGTTTTTGATTTTTTTCGTTACAAAATGCACCTGTCGTTTGACTACTTATCAGTGTAAAATGGGTGGTACTGCCGCTGGCCCAGGTGCGTTTTTTTTTGCACAAAATGCACGTGCTATGCGTAGTACGCACACGTGGCCGTTTGGCTGCTTATCAGTGCATGATGGGTGGTTGGGCCACTTGTATATGTATATTTTTCGTTTTCTCTCTCTCTCGGCTGGACGATGGCATAAAAGCGCGTCGGAGCCTACTAAATTTTGTCTGATAAGATCGGTCTCCGATCGTAACGTCACCAATAAACAGTTTTTTAGAGGCGAATACTTATTTTCCCTTAATTCTACGGCAGCCGAAGCCAGACTCCCCATAATATATATATATATATATATATATATATATATATATATATATATATATATATATATATATATATATATATATATATATATATATATATATATATATATATATATATATATATATATATATATATATATATATATATATATATATATTGGCGATAGTAGAAAAGGGAAAAGAATCAATCATTCTTTTTCAGCGTGCTTTGCGTTCAGATAACTAAAACGAAACAGGTGTACTTACGATACGTGGCCTTGAACTCCGCCCACTGTGCCTGAACCCATAAGTCTCCATAGGCGAATACCATGGCGTGCTTCAAAACCACGGCGGTGAAAATCCAGAAAAATTTCATGGCTGCTTTGCTAACCGTTTGGACGAGAAACGAATATATATGACTCGGTTAGAATATTCTTCGAAATTTGGTGAAAAAAATAAAAATAATAAAAGACATATTTTGGTCGAGCTAATGAATGTTCTTTGGTAGCTTTATTTATTGATTTATTTATTTATTCGCCCATTTATTTATTTATCTATTTATTTATTTATTTGTTTATTTATCGAATACTCCAGACACGTATCGAAGCAGCTGGGGGGGGGGGGGGGGCGCAATGAAAATGGTACAGCAGCGAACAGGTTTACAAAAAATAGAAAAGAACAAAGAAAACAAAAACAATATCACAGAACTACAGTCGATGTGTTTGGCAAAACGTTGAATGCAACTTAGAAGTGTGGCAGCTTGGGCTATAGTTGGTATGGCATGACGATGGTTATAGCGCGAGAACAAAACGACGACACAGAGACCTTCGTCTCCTTCTTGTCTCTGTGTCGTCGTTTTGTTCTCGCGCTATAATTATCGTTGAATACAAATAATTAACAACGAAGAATTTAATGTGCATTCTATTATACGATTCCATTTCTTTAAAGGACGAGATTAAATGTGTTCGTTCTCGCGAAGCAAGCTGCTAATGTATCTTGATTACGAAGACATGTGGTTCTCGTTAATATGAACGACATAGACGAGTCTAGTAGTTAATTGTTCATGTAACGCAGTTTAGGATATTGCACTCTCTGTCTTCTCATCCCGAGTGGTTACATGGTTCACTTTCATAAGTTGTGTGGGCATACAATTTTTTCAAGGTGCGTTATTGCAAACACAAAAGTTTAACTAAACTTTCAACAAATTTGCATAGTCCAAGGGACGAGTTGTTACAGCGTAATTACGGAAGGAAGAGACATGGAAAGGACAGCGATTTTTCCTGTCCATGTCTCTTCCAATAGTTACGCCTTAACTACTTGTCGTCATGCGCTGTGGAATTATGTTGATTCCAAATCACCAACTAGCCCAAGCATCTGTCTTATGAAGCTTTCCGCTTGAATAGGTATTTTTAATTATATATAGTTCTAGAAAAGCTTTGTGCTTCTTTAAAACTGGTAAAAGTATGCGCCGAACTAAAGCAAGTATCGATGGTATGACTGGCATTTTGAGAATGTTCTGTTCATAGGCGGCTTCCAGAATACAGAGCTCACAAAACTGCTGTGCTAGCGACGACCGATGCTTGTGACGGGAAAACTCTATCTAAGGCAATATTTTGATAACTTTGGTGCAAATTAGTACAATTTACCATCAGCCAACGGTTCTAATTCAAACTGCACAACACCCCGATATTTTAACACCTGCTCTTCGAAACAATTTGGGTCCAGGAGAGCTTAATAAACTTATTTTATCAACACTGCTGCCAGTCGCTGTTAGTGGTTTACGAAATCCGTAACAAATCAACTAATGCGTGCTCTGCGATGGAAACAGGGAATCTGCAAAACTGCGCAAGCCAAGGAGGAATTGTTGCACCAACTTACTCCTTGAGTAGTCTTGAGCACCGAAGAAGTGATGCCCGAGTTGGCAGCCTTTTTATGCATCCAGCTGAGCTGATCGCTTAGTATTCTCGTGGGGGCTCCTATCTCATTGATACGCCGTTTCATCTCGTTTTCGCTTATGGTTCGCATGTCACGTGAACGACCCGATCGCTGAACGGTCCGTGCACCAGTTTCGGTTGACGTGGGCAGCTCCGTAGCTTGGACGTGCACGCCTACGCGTTGTCGTTGATAAATTCGGCGTCGACAAACACTGGGTGCATATCACAGCCTGGTGGTGATACACACAGCCCTGGTTGACACAGCGGGACTTACTTATTTGCTTTTCGTCCCGTTCAATCTTGTATGTATACTCCGCACAGTGGCTCACGAAATCCTCAGCACAATCGCAAACATATCACAAGTACCAAAACGTGGTAATTTCAGCAAGCAATGTGGCTTTATTAAAAGTGTGGTAGCATGCAATGCAAGATCCTACTAGATCTGAGAACATGAGAGCGATTCCTTCATTTCCACAACAATTTATTGAAAGTGCGGTAGTATGCAATGCAAGATCCTATTAGATATGAGAATATTAGAGCGATTCCTTCATTTTCACAAAATCTTGCAGGCCTTAGATTGTTTTGAAAGATTTCAGGATCTGAAAGGGAATCTGAATTTCCCAAATTATGAGTCCCGGGTCCTGATAATTCTGCAAAATAAGTAAAAGTGGGAGTAAATATTTCACTTTTTCAAGATCTTGCTAGTTTGAGGTCGTTCAGATACCTTCAAAATCGGAGACAATCAAAGGTTCGCTTTCACATTCTTGTAGTATTAAAAATCTTAAATTGTGCAAGATGTCAAAAATCACATAAGCGAAAGAGCAAAATCCCAAAATTCTCACAGAGCAAACTCTCCACAATATCTGAGATACTGTAGGATCTGAGAAATTAAAAGCATTTTTTTTTTCTTTCTCAAGATGATCTAAATCTGAGACCCTGCACGTTGCTATTTATTCTGTAAGAAGTTGCGAGTCCAAGATCTTACAAGACTGTGCAGCATGTGCAAATCTCATTACTTTCAAGATTCTGAAAGCCTTAGTTGCTGCATAATATTGAAAAATTTTTGTTAAACGAAAGCTTTAGTTTTCTCAATATTTTGCACAACCTTGTATCGTCGTAAGCCACACATTTTTATCATCTCATTTTTTTAGTGCGATAAGCATCGCTGTCATGAACATCGATTCAATGTTTATATGGCGAAATCATAACGTTTTAATTATAAATACTAATATTATTTCGCGCTGTGTTTGTAGACGTTCCATCTGTGCATATTTCAGAGAGTTGCTTACCTGCACTTCATTTTTGGGGTTTTCCTCCTATATCACAATACCCCTTGAAGATATATCGAATTTTCATTGAATCAATGAAATTTTTCTTTATTTATTTACCTCTACAGCCTGTGCGTTGGACAGCTACCAGATAAATTACTACTCACATGGCTATTGACGACTTTCTCCATACTTGCATTACCATGTTGAAAGTTCGAATTACTTTACAATTGCCGCTTTTTATCCCAATTTGTGCCCAAGGTTTACTCCCTCCTCATCCCTTTCAACACCAGCTTCATTTATGACCAGTTCTTTGAGGTCAGTAAATGGCATTATGTGCACTTCGAGCAGTGAAAGAAACGGGTATCTCCCCCATCGATGGCAAGGTGGGAAAGATCTCGATTCGTCCGTGAAATATTTCTTCGATACTTCAGAGACGTAAATCAGGTGGAAGGCACTTCAGCTTTTTTTTTTTTTTTTGTTCACGCTGCCTGATTGTGTGCGGTATATGTGACATGCCGAGAAATTGTCGTTGTCATCAACATTATCATTTGACCACAGTTTTTCGCTCTCTACTTAACCACACTACAGTGCTCTATGTGAGGCTCCCGCTATGTAACGGATGTAACGGGGGAAGGGGGTGGATTCCAGTGTATGCTAGTCTTCATTTCGTTTCAAAAGTCTGCGTTCAGAGACAAACAGAATCGCTGAAAGCAGACGGGCAACCTTCCACCAAGTTCAGAGTCATGTACAGGACCAACCATGGTTACCAAGTGAAATGAACCGATTTGAATATTTCCCGTCTGTAAGTGAGCCCAAGGGCGTTACACCAATGTCAAACAAAGAAAGAACGCACGTGGTGCTCAGACTTAGGTGGTGCTCAGACTTACGTACGTGTTGAAAAACCCCGAGTTCATACTACTCCCGGGCCCTTATTCTTCACGCTTTGCAGCACGCAATGCGATGCGCTTTGCGGTGCAACTCAGCGAAACTCTGGCGCTCCAATCGTGAGACTAAAAATTGGCAGATCCCACGTACAGTGGGAATCGATATTATGCGAAGCACGAATGAGAAAGGTTTATATGTTACTTTAAAGTCGGCAGAACGTTACGAGGTGGAGGTAAATGATGTCGTACATGACTTCCGTGTTATAATTATCATGGTTGGATGTATCGTTTACCTTCGTAATCTATTCACTTCACGAGATACCCAATTTAGTATAAGTGGAGCTTACGAAACAGCCACGAGCATGCTATGAGCATGGTATGTTGTCATGTTCTTACATGACGAACTTGTCAGGATTATCATGGTTGTACCAGTCATATATTTTCGTCATTCATTGGCGTCACATAACACCAAAGTTGGCATATGTGGAGCTAGCAAAGCGGCCGCGAGTGCATCATGAAGGGCCCAATATACTCCTATGTATATAGCGTTGACGCGCACGCACGCTGGGCAGCGTGACGCTACGTTAGCGAAACGCGAGTACTCTGACGCCAGGCCACAGAACATCTACCAGTTGGCCAGGCGCCACCGGCACGACCAGCGTCCGTCGGCACGGCCCGACGGCAACCGGCGCGAAATGCGACATGCTGCATTTCGCGCCGATGCGTTACCTAGACAACACTGCGTTTCCCTCTTTGCGTAACGGAGGGATGCTGGACATGCTGAAACGTGCATGAGTCAAAGCAACGCAGCGCGGCGCGCGCCTGCGAGTATATGGCAGGATCGGCGCCTGGCGTGGTAACTCCGGTGTAATGCAACGATATGAACGGCGGCCAGCACGCGCACCGCGTCACGTCGAAATGTATTGGCACATTGACTGTGGCATGTAGTGATGTTCTCACATGACACGCATCTCATGATTAACATGTTTGCACATACCTTCGTCATCCATTGACGTCACGTAAATCCAAATTTGGCATATGTGAAGCTAGTGAAACAGCTGCGAGCGCATCATGAGTGAGGCATGTAGTCATGTTGTTACGTGATACGCATGTCGTCATTGTCATGTTTGGATGTGTCATTTGCCTATGTCATCCGTTAGCGTCGCGTAATTCCGAGTTCGGTACATGTGAAGCTAGCGCATCGAGACGGCCGCGAGCGCATCGTAGGCGTAGCATGTAGTCATGTTGTTACATGACACGCATCTCATGTTTATTATGTTTGCACCAGTATCATACCTATATCATCCATTCACGTCCCGTAATACCAAATTTGGTATGTGACGCTAGCGAAACGGCCGCGAGCACATCATGAGCGTGGCATGTAGTCATGTTGTTACATGACATGCATGTCATGATTTTCATGTTAGGGTCTGTCGCTTGTGTTCGCCATGCAATCATGTCATAACATACCAATTTTGCAACATGACATGTGAACGAAACCAGCGCAAGAGCTGCAGGGCCATGAAATGTAAATGATGACATTCATGACATACATGTCATGATTTTCATGTTATGACTATTCAAATATGTTCTTCATATAATCATGTTATGCCATACCAAGTTCGATATTGATACCATTATCGAAACGGCCAGGAAAGCGTAGAGTTGTAGGCGGCTAGACAGACAGACAGACAGACAGACAGACAGACAGACAGGCAGACAGACAGACAGACAGACAGACAGACAGACAGACAGACAGGCAGACAGACAGACAGACAGACAGACAGATAGATAGATAGATAGATAGATAGATAGATAGATAGATAGATAGATAGATAGATAGATAGATAGATAGATAGATAGATAGATAGATAGATAGATAGATAGATAGATAGATAGATAGATAGATAGATAGATAGATAGATACGCTCAATATCGCCGAAGTTCGCTAAAAATGCTTCGCATTTAAAACTCATATTTAGCCCATGATCTGAGAATTTACAAGCTGGCGCAAGAGCGTTTCATGGAACGACCAATTCCGTGTTGGTGCGACTTATTCGATCTCAGAGCCGTAAAACGTCTTCTTTTTATTCGATCCCAGGCCAGTAAAACGCCTTCTTTGCCTGAAAAGGCTGTTTCCGCGCCTGCACGATCGAGACACATTTAGGAGGAGATGTTTCCGGGTGCCTGAGAAAGTGTAAACCACGGCGCTGTTGAAAGGTGTCTATAAGGATTTATAAGCGAGGCAGGTACTCGTCCTCGGAGCCTGTGCTATACCGCGTGTATGAACTATCATGCGTAGCGCACGTCCTGCGTGGGACTGTGTGCGTACAGACAGTTCTTGGGATTCATTGCACTACCATATTCAGCTATCACCATAACTCTCTCTTCATATTTCTTTCCTTTCTCGATTTACCCGTGCGGAGAGTAACAGGCTAGAAACTCCCCTTGAAAGCCTACATCTGCTCCTTTCTCGTCAAGAAACATTTACTTTTCTTTTTGTAAGTAAATTTTTCCAGTGTGTGTGTTTGCTTGCAGGGGCCTTTTAATACAATTAGCTCCGTGAAGAATCCACTTACTATTTTAAACAGTTAAGGCAACTGAATAGCTAGGATTTTTTTCTTTTTCTTTCAGCAAAAGCATGATATTCACTCAGAAGTGGTTTCTGGGCGCTCATGTGCGGCCGCATGTAGTTTCATTGTAAGCATACATGGCTACACAGATATTTGTGAAGTAGCTTCTCCAGGTTTTCCAGCCCCTGGCTACGCTCCTTCGCACCTCGAGAGTAATTAAGTCAAGTTGACCACATCACTATTGCGCTGTTTTTTTTTTCAACTCATACATATAACTATAAGTTATGAACTGTCATACCTAGTGACTATATAACTGCAAATATATGATGAATTTAGGATGATAGATTCCCTCAAAACTGTTGCTGTAGCTCTGCCTTCGCAACTTGAAAGCTTTTAAAGGCGAAATTACAGCCCCAACCTTCGGGAAAATTTCTGGACACGCCTTTACCAAATTTGTCGTAAAGTAGATAAGACATAGTTTTCAATGATTCTATTTTTCGTCTACTTGGACATTGAGTCATGTACACGGTATTAAAGTTGTCCACCCGAACGCGCACAGCTTAAGCCACGTTGGCGCTTGCGAAGAATCTCCTCGCTATTTTTGCTATCACTGCACGGTCCAGGTTCACTACCCGCAGTTTTTTAAAAGCCACGTATGACTTCGTATTGAAATTCCTGCCGAAGCCTGATTATTACATCCCCTAAATACATACCACACCTAATACATAGTTTTTTTCCATAAAATTTTGTGGTGCTGTCGTATTTCTGTCTGAGCACACTGATAATTTTGCGCTCCCATTCTGCGTATGGCCCGGTTGCACAATAAAATATAATTAAATGAATATGTTATTGGAGTCTCCCTAACGTAAGTGTGTTGGCAACTTCAGGTAGATTCTATGTTCAGTACTCGAAGAGTTGATGAAATATTATGGGACATATTGCGGCGGCGGAAAGGGCGCAGCACTTCGGGAGAGCGACAAAGTTCGAACAAATGACGCTCGACACCTCACCAGAGATGCACTCGTGCCTCAAAACGTGGACACCTAGCGTCGCGTAGCGGGTGGCAGGAGAAAACGCCACACACGCCATTTGGCACACGACCAACACAAAAGGCGGAAACCGCGACAGTCCATAATTTCACGCTTTCACAGCTATTGGTCGCAACAGTCTAACCGTGGCGCCGAATATTATTACCACCCAGAACGCGAAACTAGACCAGCAACGTGCTACAACAGATTGCGCATACTGCATCGATTATGGAGTACGGTATCGCCTCGTCATTTGGCCTACGTGAAGGCACGCAGATGCTCGAGCATCTGAGAGCGGTGACGTCGACGCTCTGACATGATCTCAACGATCGCGAACGACGACGCAGCGGCAGAGAGCGCAAGTTCAGTCGCGCACGAAAGCGCCGAAAATAAGCCACGCAGAAAATCGATACTGTTCTGTAATGAACGAGCCGCAGTTTCGCAGAAGAAGTGCACGAATGGTGATGCTTCTCAACGTAACGTTTTAGCTGTTAACATCTGTTGAAAAACTTTGTAAATGTAGCAGACGTTTTTAGTCCAAAAATTTTTGTTTTAAGTTGAAACTGACCTACTCTTTTGCTACCCATCATCACCGTCGGAGCAGAATGCCACCAGTCAAATCGTCATCGCAGCAAGCAATATATTTTTGACTCGTAAGTGTACATAAGTAGATGAGATTCGCATTTCGTTGTATTGATATTAGAGAGCTTGAAACAGATGCTCGGCATGCGCCCGTTGTTTGCTTGGCTGGCATGGCTTGTGTGTGGCGTTCGTAATAACAGGCGCTCTCTGTGCCCCACAGTCGAGTGCGAGGCACGGCTGTAGGCGTAAAAAAAAAGTCGGTCTAAAAAAAATTACCCTCTTTGTTCTCTCGGTGAAATTTGTGTTTATGGATTGCATGCGGTCGTATATCGCTATGAAAACATGGATGCGGCGCATCATTTTTGAATGGGCGCTGGAGGCGGGCGCTCACGTGCGCTCGCTTGAGGCGGTTGTGATCGCCTTGTGCGATGCCACGGCACGGGTCGCTGTGGTCACTTCGTGTGGTCAGTCATTAGCGAGCTAAATTAAAATCGACGTTAAAGGTCGCGCTTCGGCGCTGTTATTAATATTCGCCCGGTGTCGCACGCGGTTCGGCGCATTGTTTAGTTTCGTTTTTGGTGTACGCTCGCGGTCGGTGTGAGCACTTCGGCTCCAAAAGCAGTCATGCTGAACGGAGGCGCAGGTGCGAATGTCCATTTTGCGCCCGCGTCGGACCGTGCCTATCGACAGCGAGCAGGAAAGAGAAGCGTTTGCTCTTGTTTCGCGACGGCGTTGGTTTCTTGTGGTGCACGACTATTTGACGAGCGTTACGCCGCGTAAAATTCGGTATTATTGTCGAATTCGTGCCGGATCTGCAAATGACATGCCGAAAAAGAAGCCCTAAGAGTGATTTTTTTTTTTTCGTGCGAGATTTGACCACGCGATAACTGCTTCCTTGAGCCATGGTTTAAACGGTTTGCCGCACAGATTTCGCCCAGGTAAGTGTGGTTTCTGGCATCTAAGCGAGATGCGTCTTCTATATATATATAAAAAAAAGCTCGTGCGGCATTCTTAAAGTAGAGATTGTCCAGCGAAATAAGTTCCGAACGCGCGCGCTATCAACGCATTCTAGAAGTGTTGCGTGATTCCTCGTTTATATATATTGGTTTTATCACCGCCTGCAGATTTCGGAGGGCATGAACATTTCCTCTGGCTGCCTCGGAGCGCCTGACGTTTCCGATTTCTCTCACGCGCAGAAACTGCCCGTCGGCTGCACGCGGCGCAGCCAGGATGGCCCTGCAATACGTGTGCCCCCTATGCCCGTACGAGACCCGGGCACGGGGCATCCTCTACCGACATTTGCTCATACACACCGGTGTTAAGCCGTACTGCTGCGAGAACTGCGGCCGCCGGTACGCCCTGCCCGAAACACTGCTCGAGCACATGGCGGCCCACCGCAGGGAGCCGCCGTACCAGTGCGGCCGATGCACGATGGCACTTGACCACTTCTCCGAGTACCTGAGGCACCAGGTGTACCACATGCTCAAGAGCATCCACCGGTGCTCCTTCTGCGGCGAGGGCTTCGTCTGGAAGCAGGCCCTCAAGCACCACTCCAAGACTCACAAGGAAGGCAAACACCTGTTCCACATGTTCTTTCGGAAGACTGCGGGAAGGCGGACCTCAACTCGGTACCAGAATGAGAACGACATGCCCTTGGACCTCAAGATGAAGGTACCCGTTCAGACAGGCAAGGGATCTCAGGACTGTCCCATGGACATGAAAACTGGCAACGGCTTGAGCAGGCTTGCTGAGCAGGACAGGTCATCGGGTTACAGTCAGCAGCCTTCCCTCCAACCACCTCCGTTCGGCAGCCTCCTCACGCCAGGAGGCCCATCACTCCTCGACAGCTACTTCAAGTTCTACATGTACCCACACCTTGGAACACCCCTGCCCTACCAGAATGGCGCGAGCCTGCTGTCGCCTGTGTTGCGCGCCTCACCCAATGGCCACGAGGACGAGGACATGCTGATGGAGTCAGGCCTCTACATCTGTCGGGTGTGCGGCTGGCAGTTCACCAAGGTGAGCCACCTAACGGCCCACATGTACATCCACACTGGTCGCAGGCTTCACAACTGCGACGTCTGCGGCAAGAACTTCACCCGCAAGGGCTCGCTGAAGCTGCACCGACTGCAGCACCATGAAACAAAGCCACACCAGTGTGACATCTGCCACAAAACTTTCTTGCAGGCTCGCTACCTCCGTGCCCACCTGCTTGTGCACCGCCGGCAAGATGCCACCTCAAGACCTCCAGAGCCAGAGCCCGTGCCCAAGCGCCTGGACGTACCTGTGGTTTCACCAGTGTTCCAGGCTTCCTTCCAAAGCATGCTTCACACTCCGGACGTGGGGCCGACAGAACCGGAGGCTGCCGAGTCTCCCGAGTCGTCCGGCAATGCGCCGTCGTCTGCTCATCGGTGCCCCATTTGCCAGAAGGGCTTCTCACAGCCGTACAAGTTGCGCCGCCATCTGGTGATTCACGCCAGCCCCCGCATTCACCAGTGCAACATCTGCCAGAAGGTGCTGCCCTCGGTGACGGAGCTGCGAAGCCACAAGAAGCTGCACGGTCGAGCCAGGCAGCACTGCTGCGAGTATTGCAAGAAGGACTTCTCGTGCTCATCCACGCTGCGGCGCCATGTGCGCATCCACACAGGCGAGAAGCCCTATCAGTGTGAGGTGTGCCTCAAGCGCTTCTCGGACCTGTCCAACAAGAACTGCCACATGCGTACGCACACGGGTGAGAAGCCACACCGTTGCCAAGTGTGTGGCATGCGGTTCTCCCTAAAAAATGCCCTCAGCTGCCACATGCGAAACCACATGGTCTGAGTCGGGCCACTTTTGACGAAGGCAAACGCCTTCTTGCACACACTGATCACATTCTTCTCGAAGCCAGTTGCAGTGCTCTACACTGTAAATGCTCTCACTCATAGCAGCTTGCAAAGATGAGTTAACGGTGTGCTATGCTTGTATTTGCTGCTCCTGGGATACCGAGAAAAAAAGATAGATCTATTAACACTCATACGTAGGACTTATATTTCTGTAACGCCAACAGGTGCAAGATGAGTTTATTTTAAGTTCATAAATGAAGCAAGGCATAGCAATCAGTTCTGCGAAGACCCTCAAGGCAGAGGGTGGGTAATGAATAACAACACTGACATTCATCCACTTGTAGCATGAAACTGAAAAGGAAAGCGGGATATTTAGAATGCTTCACAATCGAAGAAACAGTTGTTCTGGTGTTTAATGTCTCCTTGCAAGAGTTAAACCTAAGTGACAAAGGCATTTAGCACATAACGCCGTTTACTTCAACAAAGAGGCCAAATAGCAAATTAGTGAAAACTGCATGTGCTGCTAGGAAACATATTTGTGTTTCGATTCTGAAGGTGTCTAGGCTTGTTTTCCTTTCTCTCTGCTCTTTCGTTGTCATATAAAGCAGCTTTGAGCAACTAGCTTCATTATGGGAACCCTTGTGGAGCGAAGTTTTGCAATCAAGTCCATGGGCCAAAATATGTAGTGAGACATGACCCCACGTTTCCGTTGTGCGCCTCATGTGATGACGAAGCAGTGAACGGTGTTTAGTGTCTGTCAGTAAAGCAGGTGATCGCTCTTTAAAATTGACCTGTAGTGAAGTTTAAAGGACTCGTGCTTGGTAAAGAACATACAGCAGAAAGTAGATGCAGTTGTAAACAGCTCAGTGAAATCTTTCAGTTGGCCCCGTCACAGTGGTCTAGTGGCCAAGGTACTCGGCTGCTGACTCGCAGGTCGCAGGATTTAATCTCGGCTACGGCAGCTGCATTTTCAATAGAGGTGAAAATGCTGTAGGCCTGTGTGCTCAGATTTGGGTGCACGTTAAAGAACCCCAGGTGGTTTAAATTTCAGGAGCCCACCATTACGGGGTCTCTTGTAATCATATGGTGGTTTTGGGATGTTAAACTACACATATCAATCATCATTGATATCTCGAAGTTGTGTGATAAAGACAGTTTAGAAATAGAGTGCTGATAAGCCACCTTCTCAACCAGCCACTCTTCACACAGAGGCTCATTCTCGTTCTTCTCAGAGCTGCTGATGGATGCTATATTGCATTACCACTGGAGGCGCGAGGGCTGCAAAATCTGTGACATGCAGAGTTGGATCACATGGTCTCGCCTCACTCTCACGAAGGAAAGCTGGCAGCTGGATGCATTGTTTTTATCAGCCGCAACTTCGCGATGTTTTCGTTTAAGAACAGTGTTGTTTTGTTCTCACTCCACTTTTGCAGACTTCTGCAGACTGCACAATCTGGACTCTTGTAGTAAATGTTATAGTGCGCTACATACGCTATGCCACTGTCACGGTCGCTGGAAGTGCCACTGCCGCCTCTCTTTGTTTTTGTTGTTATTTAAAGCACATGGGGTTATAATGAGCACCGACCACTAATGTTCACTTAAAAGCGGAACGTTTCAGCATGGGAGCCCCATTGACAGTTAAAAATGAATCTGCAAGCAGTTCGACGATGTTTACTTCAAAATATGACATACGTGCGTACATATGAGGGAAGTCGCCGTCATTACACTTTAAAATGGGGGCAGTTGTCTGAATTGTTAGTTAAAGCCCAGAAATCCTGTTATTTTCCTGTAATTTCGGTGAATTTGATCCTATTTCAGTCTATTTCGTGGCCAGTTGCGTCTGGGTGTTGAGCCAGCTTATTCAACGAATACCTTTCTTACATCACACATGTGCCGCTCCAGTCTTTGCTAAAGCTTACTTCTCTCGCCAAGGTAACTTTTACCACAGTCTGCGCCACACTCCTCTCGGGTGTCCATCCCTATGTGTGTACTCGACCACACGGGTTTCCACCTGCGCACCAAACCGGTGCCCCCCCCCCCGAAATTTTTACAGTCGACCACATCTGTCTGCCCGGCCCCCATTTGTAAACAAGGTGTTGCCCCCCCCCCCCCCCCCCCCCCCAAGGAAAATTTCTGCCTACGCCGCTTTTGTGGACGACTTCAGATCACAGGGTCCCTTGCTTGTACATAATGCAGAATGGGCCCATACACTGTCACTTCTCAATGTTGTTTAGATCTACAGGCAAAAATGCGGTCAACTTCAACAACTCATTCATCTTCCAACAACCACTGTTAAATGCCACACAGCTTATGAATGAAGCTGTGAAATAACTAGACACAGGCATCTTTATTGGAACTTAAAATTGCCGTTTGTTGCTGCCGCCGCAGTTGTCCCTAACCGCTATCACACAGAATAAGGAAAAAAAACCCAGTACCAAGAACACACTGGGGCTCGAACCCGGGTCCGGGGCATGCTAGCCCAGTATTCTACCACTGAGCCACGCCGGTGCTTGGAACTTGTTTGCAAACTTGCCTTGGGCAGGTTTAATGTCGGTAAAGGAATGGCGTTAATATGAGTAATAAAGCGTTTTAGAACAGCGAAACAACAACCAGGCATCACACAATGCGAATAGCGTAACAAGCAGGTCGTATAATGCTCCAACCAATTACAAAAGCTTGTTTTTGTTCCCCTATTAACTGCGGCGCATACCCACTTCAGGCATAATTCCTGCATAAACAATTGGCACAAAATTCCTTGCAAGTGTTTAGCGGGCACCACGCTTCTGAGAAGATTGTCGAAGGACAGGCATAATTCCTCATCGTCATCAGCCACTGCATAAACAATTGGCACAAAATTCCTTGCAAGTGTTTAGCGGACACCACGCTTCTGAGAAGATTGTCGAAGGATAGCTTAGGGAATTCTGGCCTACTAGCCAGAAATTATTATTATTATTAATACTGTAGTGGGTACCCAGCAAGTGTGCTAGCAGCAGTCACCAAATGAGTGTTTATAGAAGGCTCTGAAAGGCTGCTCTTCTAGCTTTCGCTGTGACTGTTCTGCCCCTTCCATGCAGGCCTGGCGTTTTTTATCACAATTTACCCCTTTGTAGAAGCTGTGGACCTGAGCCGATCATATTTTCACCATGTGTTGCTCCATGGTGATCGAACGCACACCGTGTGACAACAGTGTAAAATTTGCGCAATAGATGTTAGGATCGTGCCACAGAAAAACTTTTCTTCGTGTGAAATTTTACCTGGTTACAACTCTGAATGAGGCACGCGTGTGCGCGTTACTCTTGCGTTTTCTCGCAATCATAACAGAAAGTTTGCTGTTACATACGGTTGTAAGAATGCTGTGTTGCTTCTCACTAAGCGGGAATCCACTTCCGCTGTGCTTTGTAAGACTGTGTGCTCAATGAAAAAAAATTTTAATTTGCGCATGCTTGTATCAACCACGGCCCGTTTTTGGATGCAAACCTACAATGACTGAAGTAGCATGGTTTCACACATTTCTTGCTGCGAAAATAATTCTTTTTGCTGCAAGCACGTTTTTATACCCATTTGATGTTTCAATTCGACAAAGAATGAGTCGCTACGTTTTCAAAAGCAGTTTGCTTGGCCCCTGTGGTTTTCATATTGGTGGCCATGGCAGATGATGCCGGCAAGCAGACATTATTAGAAGCATAAAATTTTCCGGAGCAGTTATGTAAGGAGAGAAGCTGCAGCAGTTTTTTCCAGATTTTTTTTAGTGAAGTACCACAAGTATAGTAAGTAAAAAAAAAGACATTGGCTGTGGGCTGCTCACGAAAGGGCGGCGGAGTAGTCCAACCACGCACATCACAGCGACGCCTCCGCATGGTGGCGCCACGGCATGTCCTCATGCACAATACAGCAGATTGCTGCTATTGGTCAGCAGCTGGCTTAAGCTCAGAGTAGTGTATACATGAGATAGACTTCTTGCCATAAAGTGTTGCATCGTGCCAGTGCTATGATGCGGAAATCGGTGATATGCGGAGCACGAATAAGGAAGGTTGATATGTCATTTTAAAATCAGCACAATGTTACAAGGTCGACGTAAATTATGCCATACATGACTTCCATGTCATGATTATCATGTTTGGACGTGTTGTTTATCTTCGTCGTCTATTCACGCCAGGCGATGCCAAATTTGCTATATGTAGAGCTAGCGAAAAAGCCGTGAGAACTTTGTGAGCATAGCATGTAGTCAAGTTTTACATGACACGCATGTCGTGATTATCCTGTTTAGACGTATCGTTTACTTTCGTCGGCTCCCCATCATGCTGGAAAATCCACAGCCAGTATACTTGTGCTTGTACTTTTATACTGGCAGGTCATGGGCACTTATGGTAGTTTCGAATAATTGTTTCTTTGCCAACTTAGGGTTTGGCAACCTTTTCAGGCAGAGGGTCAAGTTTCACGAAGCCAGCACATCAGATGGTAAATTGGTCGTGGATGGGGGAGGAGTGCAGGAGCGCTTTGCAGACAAAGACGAAAAGTTCGCCGAATCGGCAATATTTTACAAAACTAGATAAGAAATCATGCTTATTTTCAGCACATATGTCGCAAAGTTACAGCCAAACTATTTAACAAGCAAAAATGCGATTTTAGATCACAACCGTCTTGCCGGCTTTCATGTAAGAAGTGATGAGGCAAGGAGGGAGGGGTTCGGCATCATGCCGAGGGCCGCATAGTACCGCCCAGCAGGCATTCGGCTACGAACCGTTGGTCTAAGATGTTCCCGATAGGCCTGTTTTGTTGGACGGTTGAAAAAGGAGTGTGCCGTCTGTAATAGAACAGTCCTTTCAAAGGCCAGATGCAGATTGGCACACTGAGTGGCAGTCCTATTTCAACAGTCGCAGCGGCGGAGTAACCTGGTTGGTCGATCACTTGGGCCCATTCATTCCTATGGTTGCACTTGATAATGGGAACTGCTTGCGGTAATAATGAAAATTTCTGCAGCATTGCTATTGCCTTGACATGGTGTATATCAGCCCATCTGGAATTGGAGAGCTTTTTTTCAAGTTGTGTCTAAAACATTTGCAGCTGCACTGTCTGAAAGCATTTGCAGTTGTGCTGGGCTTCCAAGAGCATCGGTCTAGAAAAAAGAAAAAAAAAAGTAAACAGAAGGTTATAGATGTACGCATTGCAGTCCCACGCTGTAGCAAGGGAGGATGTGTACATGTCAGTGCTCTATCTAAGTGGTACAGCCTCAATGTTCGTTTTTCATGTACCTGAATAAGGTTGCAAGACAAACAGCTATTTTTTCTCTTTCCCTTCTCCAATACGTCACTGTACCCCCACCCCCTTTTCTTTTTCCCTTGAATGTTTCGTTTTTTCCCTGTGGTGGTTTCTTGTGTTGTATTTTGTTAAATGCATTATTTTTGCTTTTAGGCATTGACTGCTACTTTTGCCGCTTGAGTGACTTATGTGGCTTGGTAGCACCTGTTGAAAGAGCGCTGAACGAACAAAAAAAGGCAGAAGATGAAACGTGATTTCATTTTCCCGGTGCAGTATTCATCTGCTATGTCACGCTACATCATACCTTGTCTGCCATTTTGTTTCTTTTTTAATGAATTTTGAAACATCCTGAACAACCTCTACCATTGGTGCATGATAACTGTGCACCGAGCTGTTTCTGCTTTGAAATGTTGCTCAAGATATTCTTGGCTAGCATCTAGTTTTTCATGATTTCAAAAACATTCTAATTGTGTTGTGCATACTGCGACTACTCTTACTTTGCATTGTCGTTCCACTGTGAGGACGACAGCAGCTGAATATATCCGCTTTTTTTAGTGGTGAGTCCCACAATTAGGTTTGGTTTATTACTACGAAGCATACACACTCAAGCTGTAGCAAGCCACCACGCCGGTGCAGTCTCATGCAATTTCATTTGTACAAATGTAAGCGTAGGGACATATGTGCTGATACATTAAATGTCTATACCTGTACTGGCATGAATTCAGTCCTTACATGGTAATGTTCTCTGGATTGGAAAATTCTGATTTTCAATAAGCCATGGTCATTCAGCATTGTCGCCACTTTTGAAGTTGTAGAGATTTCTCGGCAGCTTCCTGTGCCAGTGATTTTGCTTTTACCTTTGCCAAGTTGATCTTTTCGTCTACTTTCACTTCATCTCTTATTAGTATTTCTAGGTATAGAAGCTACATCACTTGATTTAGCAGGATCAAAATTTGGGCAAGTTGTTATGGCAGTAAATTTAATACGTGCAGGGCAAAAAGAGAATGACGAGGATCCTTTCCTGTGTTTTTGTGTTTGTCCATTTTTTTTTCACTGTGTGGAATGCTTTCTCTCGGTTGTGAACATATAATATAACAATATAATACATGTTGTGAACAACAAGATTATCAGAATGCCTTCCGACATAAAGGAAACATTTTACTGTATTCTTCATCTTATAGGTATGTACTACTACAACATGTAAAGGGCTTACCTGAAATTATGGAAGTTCTCTTTTCTTTCTTCTCTCTTTTTATATTTACTGACAACCAGCTTTTTACTGCTAAATAAGATGGAGTAAAGTTTTCTGAGAAGAGTTTGCTGGAATGAACTGACCTAATTCTCCTTAAAGCAGTACTGATATGATTTTGAGACATCTTTAAAAAACATTTCTTGTTTCCTTAACATGCAGTGTGTTAGTGCTCGCCACACACCAGACATAAATGCGTTTACAGTAATTGACCTTGATTTTAAAGTTTTTATTGATGAGCATCAGCAAGCCAGCTCCACTGCGATGAGCAATATTTCTATGGGTAAATGCAGTTCCTCTGAGTTTGCGAACCCTGCGTCCTACACGCAGCCTGAACTGCAGAGAGCCCTGTTGGGGTCACTGAATGGCAATTTGCTCAACGCTCTGTAACATGCACCGTGAGCACATCCTAGATCGGCCGCTAGTGTGTCGCAAGTTATTATCTCCCCGTGACGTCATACTGCCATGAAACTACCGAAAAGCCATCCCTCGATATCTGAACTGAATGTTTTTTTTTTTTAAGTAGTGGTACTGAAGCATATTTGATGCATTTTTAGACACTATGACCCTCTTTTTTGGGGGTTCTTCAACAACAGTGTTTATTTAGGGTGAATATCGGAAGGTATTTAGAATTCGTGTCGGTACTTCTTCAATGTGCATTTCATTGGATGATGTGAATGTTTTGTTCTGAAATCTAAGGAATTCGTGTCAGTGGCATGATTTTCAATGCGAGTGTTCTGTCCTGGTGAAATCGTCGGTTTGTGATTCTATGCTGTGTGCTTTTATAAAAGTGTTTCTTAACTCGGTGGCACTGTGATGCAACATGTTCATAAAGTCAGGCGCGGCACTGAGGTGACAAGGACTGGACAGTGAGAACACACACCGTCGTAGCGCTTGTCTCACTCTTCCTGTCCCGTCCTCGTCGTCTCAGCGCCACACTTCACTTTACGAGCATCTTACACCAACAAGGCCAACAATCTACCCTTGCTTAATGTGATGCAAATACACTGAGGCATTTGTCTTCTGTACAGTCACCTATGATGATCGTTCTGCGTGCTTTGCATATTAATTTTTGACGGAGAACATAGGCGGCTATCAATAGCTCTTTGGGCAAGCAAATCGGAAGACTCCGACAAATGATCAGTTGTACTCTTATCATGGAATAGTCACCATGACTTATTGTGAACTGTGCTAAAGTGCTTACTTGGGCCAGTTGGTACATGATCAACGAAGCGAAAAAACAGCGCGTAACACAGGACAGTGACAGAGACAGATGATCAGCGCTTTGTCCGTCTCTGTCACTGTCCTGTGTTATGCGCTAATATTCGTTTCATTGTTCATTGTGAAGTTTATTATCATCTAGAAAGTTTGTTCTCTCATTCTATGATACGTGGGCATCAAAGGCTAGTCTGTCTTTTTTTTATAGTCCTATCTCCTTATAAGCGGCACTGATATAAGGACAAATGGGCATAAGAGACGCCAGTGTGCCTACAGTAACCTGTGAGTTGATAAGAAAATTAATGCGTGGTACCTGCTTATAAGAGACATTTTGTATAATAGACAAGAATTGCTGCCCAAAGCAGGGCTCTTACAAAGGAGTTAAACTGTATTTACGTTTTATGAGCCTGTCATGTTAAATATTGGGTTGTGAATTTTTCGCATGTGTGCCGGTGATGGTGACTGGTTGTCAGGAATGCTTTCTTTCATGTTGCACTGTTAGGATATTTGTCCCACGCAGTCGTTAAACTTCGGCCGGCTTGATTGTATCTTCTTTTTTGTTGCAGATAGTTTGCGTAAGCCCTTGCATTCAGTCTCGCTGATGTTGCTTCATCTTTATTTAGCCACGTTTCACGAATGGCACGGGCGTTAAGATTTGAGATGGCATTGTTGTGAAATATGTTTTGTCGAGTCTTGTGCACTGGCTGCACGTTAAAGATACTCATTGAGCGGCGTTTCAACTGGCATTTATTGCATGCTTACATGGAAACAGGGTTTCTTGCTGTGTTTTAATGTTCCTGATCTGTGTTTTAATGTGCTGAGTACACAGGCTCTGAAGGTAAGTGTTGTGTGGCTCACAGTCTTCATTTTTCGTTTTGCTATTGCAGCATGCCTGTTTGAAGGGGCACATGTTTTGACTGGCGTACGAGTGTGCGCTTTTATCTGCGTTGACTGTCCTGCGTGTCCTTCAAGTTAGCATAGCATTTGAAGCTTTCGTGCTAAACTATCTGTATGTCTAAAAACCCATTCCCTATTGAACGGTTGACTTAAACCAGGCGTAAAAGTGAGCAGAAGATTAGATCATGAAAGTTTTCCCAGGACTTTCTAAGGCTGGCCAAAATTATTTGAAAAATGTTGGAGTTTTAGTGATTGCTGGTGTGTTATGTCCAAAATCTACAATGTACGAATAATGTTCATTTAGACTACTGTGGAATAACTATGACAGAGTAAGTTTGACTGAAGCACTCTTGGATTTCAGCCTCCTTTGGAATGTAGCAATAGCAGCTGGGAGTTTACATGACTCTTTAGGGCGTTACACTAAGTAAAGAAATCTAGACATAAACTTTGAACTTTTATTGCTGACTGTTCACTTGCAGAAACTTCTGGCCGGTAGCTTCGCCTTCTTAGCCGAGAGAGGTTGCTTGCTACTTGCAAGAGAAGTGCTTGCATGGCCACCAACATTTGCTTAGCCTGTGCTTCATTTTTATGTATTAATTTTTGTTCATGATAAAAGCAACGTCACTGTTATGGCCTTTCTATTTGCATGTTGACTTTCATATCGTAGTATACACTGGACTCTGGTATTTCATTGGTCATAGCATGTTATACGACTGAGTGATACACGTTCTGTAGAGGGCTACGCTCCAGTGCGGACGGCATCCCCCTTTGACGAACTACTGGTGTTTCTCTGGAAACTTACTATGCAGACACGAGACAAGGGAAGAAAGAAAAAAAAACATTGTATCCAGCCACTTGTGCCCGCATCTCCTTTGCGGGCTTGGCCTATGTATTAATAATTGTTTCGCATCATCTCGAACATGTATACAGTGTATATAAAAATGCGGTGAAGAATACAGCAATGCGCTGCATTTAAAAACTGTTGTGTGCCCAGCGATGGCGCCAAAGTCTTCTGCTACCTCAGCTGATTGTTGTCGTCTTTTCGTAGCAACAGGCTTAAAATGGCTGTCGTAGAAGCAAGTTATGCTCTTTCTCTCGCTCGTGGTCAAGGTGTGTGTATTTTCTCTGTTTTATTTTTTATTGAGAAGTTGGGTTTTCTGTGTGTGTGTGTGTGTGTGCTCTTTGTGTTGCATTGCTGGTATTCCTTGCCAACTGAATAGTGTGGCATGTCATAAGGCATTGTATAGAACTAGTGATCAAGGGCATTGCTTCGTTTGGGTATTATATTGGGAAAACTGCTTTCTTGCATTTTTAAGCCATTCTTTGTCTGCATATGGCTGTCGCTTAGTCAGTGTACGTTTTACTATTGATCGTGCCGGGCAAAAGATTTGTGACCATCTTCGCTTGTTTTTGTTTTGTTTTTTACGCCTGCTCATCTTTCACAATTGTGAAAATTTCTTCAAGCCTACCGAGTTATCACAAAATGGTCAAGAGAATAAAGGAAGCCATGTGCTCGTACTTGACGAACTTGTTCTGCAAAACACTCATTACGAGACTACCGAGAAGCCCTCATTTGGCTGGAAGGCAATTGTTGGAATCATTTGTTTCTAAGAACTGTGCCCCTGTTGAATTTATTCTTGTTTTTCTCAGTTTTTGCTACTGTTATTTAACATAGCATTGTACTTTGACTCCGGAGAGTGTATGAATGTCTTTGTGCAATGTTTGTCCGAGGCTTAACAGTTTAGCAATGGGATTGCTGCTGCTTCCACTCGTTTTGTGTAAATACAACCTGTGTTCCTTTGGAAGTTGGGAAAGATGTCTAGCTACCTCAGGTCGTCGACCAGCCAGTACTGAAAACGTCCACACGTCGGGCCTGTACATGCTCGCCGACATTTAAAGGTCTCGAGAATTGATGTGCATGTGTTTTGTGGTGTTTAGCACTTCGACATGTAGTGTCGATTTCTTACTTGCGATATATTTTTTTTTTTTATAGCAAGCCATTCTTCTTTCGCACTACTCCTTTGTTCCCGCTGAATACGTACATAAACACTCAAGTCCGGGGGTTTCTTCTTGATAGTTTGCAAATATTGGCTGAAACAGACTTTCTGAAACAAGCAAGCAGGCTAAAATACAAAAAAAAAAACTTTGTAATTGTGGTAACTGTGCAGACATGTAAGCATGCAAGCTGCCAGAAAACATGCAGATGTGATTTAATTAGCATTATCTTCAGTGACATGTTGTAATTGGCTGTTCAGGGACTATTATATAGAGTTAAAGAGCTGCCTCATTCTGTTACAATTAATCATCAGCTCGCCAAAAACATTTGAATAGTCTTTGCTGTTCTTGTGGCATCTCTGCGTACGCTTGTGTGAAAAGTTGTTTGCTGTGGCTAATGCTCACGAGTGCTTTTTGGGAAGCCCGCTTATTGAAACACCAGCATCTTGCGATTTTATATTGTGATCTCTTATTGCATGTTTTTTGCTTTTGGGGGCATATGTAGAGACGGTGTTATATTGTTAATTTACAAGGCTACTTTTGCTTAATTTGGTACTTGTTGTGAGGAATTGTGGTGTGACATATCATTGAGCAGTGATCTTTTTATCAGTTATTTGTTTGGTTTTGCTGTTTACTTGGCAAAGTGAACGAGTGTGGCACTGTAGAGCTGCTTTAAGATGTCTGGACATTTTATGTGACTCAGCATCTTTTACACTTGTTCTTACCGTGCATCGTTTATTCTTGCTTTTATTTGCTAAAGTCGTTCAAGAGTACTCTATGGGTCGTCCTTGTGAAGACAGGTTGTTTTAGAAAAAAGTGCTACTATAAATGTACCAGTTTTAGAATATGCTCAGTGTAACATAGTGTCACCTTGAAAATAAAGCATCAAAGTAAAACATGAGTGTGTCTTTGTGTACGGCATGCTGTTTTGTTAGCAGGAACCCTGGACTTGTCGTAGTACCCTGGAGAGAAAATAGGAAGGGCAGTGTTATGTGGGGCCATTCATTTATTGCTTACTCTGACATGGTAAATGTCAGGCAGTTCGGTATGCACACATCAATTTAGTTTACAGTTAACCACATATTTATATTTAATTTAATTTGACCTCCTAAATAGCCTCGATTTTATTAGCTGTGTTTTAGCTCTTGTGCTCGCTAATATTCCTATCATGAACGCATGCAGCTCGGGAGTCAGGACATGGAAGTACAAGGTACCTGGCGTTAGCACAGAATTAAAACGCAAATTGGTGGCTATCGAAAGCTCATGCTTTTTTTTTTTCTATTTGGGGGAAACAGTTCCAAATCCAGTGTACGTTGATTGTAGCCAAGAAGCTCGCAGCATCTCCAACGCCGTGCTCGTGTTGCTTGAATCAAACAAGGAGATAAAATGCTGAACACGTCGCTCTTTTATTGTGAAGACTGCGGAATTCGCTGAGCCGCGATGGTAACAGCATCGCAACGAAATCGTGAAGGTGAGTGAGGTTAGATGTGTCATCAGGCTGCATCCACTACCCTTTCACCATTTCGCCTTAAACAAAAATTTCCTTTTAATTGACCGGAGCAGGCGCGACTTGCACAAAGAAACTGCAGGTCGCAAGAAATAGCCTCCTATATTAAAACCAGAACTGATGTTTTTTGGCTATGAGCAGTGGATGTTTTGATGTAGTCCGGATACCGACTTGCATAGTAGTGCTGGCTCTGGCTACGACTCAGATTCTTGTCCATGTGAGTTCTGTTGGCGTCGGCTGCGAATGCGAGTAGTAAGGTTGAAATAGTAAATGAAGCAGAAACAAATACTACAAAATTGACGTTTCACGCGTCCCTGTCTAGCGTTTACGTGTAGTAATACATAAATATAACGCGTGTGCAATGTTAGCGTGTCGTCGGCTACTTGCTCTTCGTTCTCAAAGCAAGCTCTTGTCGGCGTGCGCACCGAATCAATGTGAGTTCATTACTTAAAGGTGAATAATCGATTGTTGTGCAAGATTTAGACAGGAAAGTCAACACAAACTGTTTGCGCTGCCAACGAGGGCAGTTGCTGCGAAGGAGCGTTCTAGCATCTTCCACTCTCTTCCCCACAGGTGAAAGTTACAGCACGACCCAAGCTCTTCAGAAATCGCAATCGTAAGTTATGCAGCCCTTTAAAGTTGCAGTTAATATTCTGTTTGAGAAATGAGGCATATGCCAAGCGACAGTTTTTGTAGAAATAGTACTACACATGCTTTTTAAACAGCGTAGCCACTACTACAGCGGCAGAAAACATCGCCTTTCTGCTCCCTCGCGCTACGTTTTCTGGTGCCGCGCTTCAGAGTTGTTAGCTTATACCTAATTCGCTTAATTTTTCTTCTTGAATCAAAAGTCGTGTTGTTGCTTATGTTCATGCATACGGGATGGTCACATCACCGAAGGCTTGACGTTTACTCGAGAACCTACGGTATTCACACTACTAGCCACGTACACGCTTTGTCCTGAGCGTTTGGAGAATTATTGTCCTTTTGTGTACAAGAACATCGCGCTTAATCCGGTGATGGTAACGTTTGTGCAGAAAGGAGAGGATCGTGCTCACTGACGATGGCTCTACTATTGTCTGCTGGCATCCGGAACAGGAGTTTCCCTACGAACATACGAAGGTAGTTAGCCTCAGAAACGCTGTAGTCGTAACGATACTTACGAGTCTGTTTTTCTTGTTGCAGCCGCTGCCAAATATCAGGCCCAAACTGGATGAGGTATGTGTCGGCACGCCGCTTTTGCCACTTGCCCTCGGCTGGCTTTGTGAGACTTGTGTTTGTGTGCATCTCAAACGAAATTTCTCACTGCGCGCAGGACTAATCAAGCTGATACATACGTCATGGTATGACAATTATAAATCGTGTCACTGATCGACATGGCGAAGTTGGGTCATGAGCAGTAGTTATTGATAATCAATGCCATTGATCGACATTGTGTGATTGACATTTCGTTGCCCTTATCCAAAACCGTTTTTAAAAAAAGAAATAATTGCTACAGAAGCAACCTTAGTACTTTTGCATATTCAAAGAAGTGACGTAGCATAGAAAGGACGAAAATTGCCACCAACTCTGTATCCTTTTCTGTTTTGTTTTTCATGTTGCCACTGAAACACCGATTTTATTATCTCATTGGTCTGAGGCAGGATTTAGGATTTTCTTGCAGGGCGTGCGACTGACCGAATTCACAGCTTGCCGCAGTGGCTTGCTAATACGTGCCATACAATATGCATGCCATAGAGCAGTTGGGAGGTCAAGGAATCGGGGGCCATTTGGGTGTAATTCATTGATTCAGTAAGGACTCATTATGATGGTGCTGAAAACTTTATTTTGGTTCAGAGAAGATGCAGGGGAGCCCCCACGCCACCCAGCTTGTCCCACGTAATTTTGTTGTGAACTTCTGTCGCATACATGTGTCATCCTGTGTACAAAGCACTGCAACGAATTATAAACATCCTCACTGTTCGTGCTGCTAAGCTCAAGGATGTGAGTTCGGCTGTTGTCCACAGTGGCTGCACGTTTGTGGGGGTGAAAACATGTAATAATAATGCCATTCTTGTTAATCTGCACCGATTGCATGAATAGCAGCCGCCTTGTAGGGTTTGTAGCATTATCATCATTCTTCACCGCCAGCAACGTGTGCCACCATTGGTCTGCTCCTCTTCAGTGGCTTATGGCTTGGGTTATTGGGTGTGAGGACGTACCGTGGTGCCACCATGCAGAGGCCTCCCTGTGACGTACGTGGTTGGATTGCTCCACTGCCATATTGCGCGCAGCCGCTTTCGCGTCTACTCTTTAAATTAATATATTCTTGTACTTCACTCAACGAAATCAGTAAAATACTGCTGCAGCTTCTTCCCAGACCGTACGAAGTGCTAAATAACTGCCCTGGAAAAGTTTTATGCTTTTCATAATGCCTGACTGCCGGCGTCGTCAGCTATGACCGCCTGAATGAAAACCACGGGGGCCAAGCGCCACTAGCCAGTATCAGTGCCTCTAGCCAGTATTTTTTACTGGCACAGAGACCATTAAGGTGCTGTGATTTTCCTCACCCTTTATGGGTTGCTATTGCTACTGCGGCTTCCCTAACCTGCTTTATGGTGTGCTGAGTGTTGTTGTCATCATAAGACTGCCCTTGATGTGGCAATGTTCTTGTGATTTGCCAAATTCAATCGAGCACCTACAGTATCCACACAACTAGCCACGTAAATGCTTTGACCTGAGCCTCTGTAAGCGGTGGCAACTCATTCCGTGTTGAATTGAAGTATCAAATGGGTATTAACGGTGAAGAAACTTACCTTTGCTGCAAAAAATGCGCGCAACCACACTGCGTTGTTCATTGTAAATTTGCGTCTAAAGAGGGGCCACGGTTGACATGACAAGCTTGTGCAAATTACATTTTTGTTTAGCACGCATAGCCCTACAAAGCACAGCGTAAGTGGATTCCACGCTTTGCGGGAAGCAACGCAGCATTATTACAGCCACAGGCAGCCGCAACCTTTCTGTTATCATTGGGCGCAAATGGGAGAATCATGCACGCGCGTGCCTCATTCAGAACTGTAACTTTACTCTGCGGCACAATCCTAATATTTATTTCGCAAAATTTGTATGGTTGTCACACGTTGCACATTTGATCGCCATTAAGCCACACATGGGTTCAATTTATGAACGATTGGCTCAGTTGCAAAGCTTCTATAGAGGGATAAATTATGATTCAAAAATGTGATCACCCAGCCATATATATATATGTAATTTTGCACCCTTGAATGTGCATGCTGCGAGGTTTAGCGTACTGTGGTATAAATGGCAATTTCGTTTTTCAGTAAAATTGCCAATGCCCAGTTTTTTTTTACAACTTCATTGATAAGCTGTGTTATATTTCACAAAGCTTTTAGAAGAGGAATCAGTTTTCAAAGCTGACGGCGTTTTCGCCTGTAGATCAAAACAACATTGAGAGGAAGTGACTGTGGCTATGGGCCCATTCTTTAGACGTTCTCTATAAGCAAGGAATGAAAGGTGTGAGCTGAAGTCGTGGACGGCAGGGGCGTTGGCAGAATTATTTTTTCGGACGGGGCACCACCTTGATTAGAGTTGGACCCGGGCAGGCAGAGGTAGTACACCATTATTTTGTGCTCATATACCATGTTGTTTGGGGGGGGGGCATGGGCTTGCTGTGCGAGCCCCTTAATACGCCACTGGGGGATGGAAACCTGTGTGGACTGGTACACACACGAGGATGGAAATAAACGAGGAGGATTGTGGTGGCGCAGACTGCGATAAAGGTTACTTTGGCGAGAGAAGTAAGCTTTAGCAATGACTGGAGGGACAGATGTATGATGTAAGGAAAAAAGTTTCGTCGAATGCACTGGCTGAACATGTAAAAGCAACTGGCGACAAAATGGACCGAAGTAGGGTGAAATCAGCGAAAATAAAGGGCAAAAAATTTTGACTACTGGGCTATCTTGACTCTCTGACAATTCAGACAACAGCACACATTTTTATTGCAATAGCAAAAACTTCCCCCACGTGTACGCTCTTACGTCCTATTTTAAAATATACATAATCGGACCGTTCGCACATTCATTTTTCGTTGGGAACGAGGCTCCTGTGCAAAAACTGAAACCTGCTTTTATGTGAAGATTCATGGTCTGTGCTCATTTTTACCCCTTGGGTGCGAAATAACAACCACAACAATAAAGAGAGAGAGAGGTGACAGTGGCCCTTCCAGCAGCCGCGACAGTGGCATCGCGTACGTAGCACACTGTGGCACGCCACCGGTAACGTTTACTGCAACTTTCCGTATTGTGTAGCCTGCAGAATTCCGCACAGGTGAAGTTGGAGCAATACAATACTGTTTAAAAATGAAAACACCGCGAAGTCGCGGTTAAAAACAATGCATCCAACCGCCGTTTCCTTCGCCAGAGCGAGGCAAGATTACGTTACCCAACCCTGCAGGTCACAGCTATTGCAGCGCTCGCGCCCAATATAGAAAATGTGACATAAGTCTCAGATGGACTGGATGGCACAGCCACTGCCAGGTTTGCATTTCACCAAATAAAATATGGCAACTGCAGCTCATTTGCCATAACATGAGTGTATGCACTGGGTGCATCAGGCTGTGCGTTTGACATGAAACTGGAATGCCACTTAAAATAGAAAAAAAAAGGGATCCTGCAACACTTTTTGAGCATGGTTGGAAAATGCTGCCAAACGGCAGTCAAGGCTCCCGAGAACAGGTGAGCCGAATATTAGAGCAGAGCGCACAGCCAGGAATTCAAAATAAATTCTTAGAGTCGGATAAAAATCACTCTTCAGAGTCGTTGTATCAGCCATTGGCTGATTCGAGCGTGGGGTGCTCGGTCGATACTGGGGTCGACCGAGCACACCACGGTCGAATCCTAGTGTAATGGTACCTAGTGTAATGGTAGGACGCCAACACTTCTCCACAGGTGCACACTCAATCGCACTAAAAAACGGCGCCTTAGAAGAAAAAAAATGAAAAAAAAAGGTGCTCAAGATCACAAGGCACACACAACGTATTTTCTCCTTTGATGCCACCTTTCCGTACTGTGCTCCCAGCGCTCTCGTCAATGCAAGAGAGGAGAGAACGCAATGTAGCGTGCGACAAATTTTTGTAACTCCGCTCGTACTGGATGGATTCTGAAAATTTTTGCACTGAAGTCATGAGGCAATAAGTCCCTTTAGTGAATTCATTCCGTGGCTTCTTGTAAAAGTGTTGCAAGGCCCCTTTAGGGAGGCTTCACATGTGGCAGGCGTTCAGTTTTGATGAGATTCTCTTCACCACTGTGGTCACTTGTGATAATGGCTCATTACCCATTTACTGAATGAGGCTCCTTCTACCTTGTATTTGAGTCGATTATCCCATTTGTTCTTCAGGCAAACTCTGCACTGAAGCTGCAGTACCGATTGGAGGAGGCCCAGACGATTTACAGGAACGATCGATTGGAGATTGAAGCTCTAACAAAAATGACTTACACCTCCAAGCACAGATGGTACCCGAAGTAAGTGAAGTGCCTGCACTTATTGCTTGTGTGTTATCACGGAGCGGGAATAGTGTAATGGTTCTATTCATCACCATTCTTTCTTGCGCTTTGTTACTGGTGTCAGTGCAATGCTCCTGCTGTGATGAAACCCCAGTTGGCTAGTTGTGAGTGGTGGAGGAATCAAATCAACCAAAAGAAATCTTTGCTCACCTAAGTTTTCATACACTGTGAATGCCTCACATGGTGGGAAAACCTGAGTGCTACTGTGGAAGAAAGCAATGTCCAAATGCTTACATGCTCATTGTGTGTCCCTAAAGTTCTGACTAAAAGTTCACATTAGACCACCCACACTTCCTACTTTTTGCTCCATTTTAGACTACCCAGTCACAACTTACTCAGTATTAAAGAAAGGAATATTGAAGTTCATGCTTTGCTGTACTGCAAAGCCCAGGATTGCACCATGGTCATTGTGTTTTGAACGTGTCTCTGGTCTCACTGTTAGAGGCAACACAGGAGTGCATGGTTGCCATGTTTTATGTAGCATCATCATGTCATCATTCACTTCATTGGCTTTCCTGTACAGGAGTCTGGTCCCCCTCCCCACCAATTCCCCCTCATGAAAGTTTCACAGTTCGTACAAAGATATGTGTACCAATGCATGTATATGTGCTAAGAAACACAAACTGAATTTCGGTGAAGTAAGATTATGGCTGTGCCCCTGGCTTCATTGAATGCAATGGCTGCATTATGTGCTATAAGACAGCTGACAAAGCACTAGTTAGATATCATTTCTTGAAGTAAGTGTGGAGATTGTAAGCTATGATATTCAGTTGTTGCTGCACTTTGTGACGTCTTGCATAGATTTAGACCAAAAGGCATTCTGTTACTAGGAGACAAAAATAATAGTGAGGCATAGATCTCAGTCTTGGATGCATGCAGGGATGTTCCGTACTACGCCGAAGAATTACCATTCAGGGACACGAAATTTTTCTATTTCAGGGATTTTTCCCTGCAAACTTTCACAAAATTCTCAGCTAAGTTCCCTTCACAACAGTACTAATTTCTGCCCCCATCAATGCACACACATACTCTAATTACACATGTCTCACGTACTGGCAACTTCTGAAATTATGACTAGCCCCTCTACTGCCGTGCAACAAAGCACGACTTTATTTTTTCATATACTGTAGTACACTGCACATTGTGGGCTTCAAGTCTAGAAATCGCTCCATGTAAATATCAGAAACAAATCTCAAGGGCTATGCTTGCGTTGTACATGTGCCAGAACTGATTATGGCACATCAAGGTCACTGTGGCTGCTAATTATCGGTCAGCATAGGAGAATTGAACCATTCCTAAAATTCTCTGCAATATCATGAAGATTCCCTTTTCCCTTTTGGTTCAAAATGACAGGCGAGAATTCCCCCCAAAAGGGAAAATTCCCTGCACGGAACATCACTGGATGCATGCTAACGACAAATGGCTTGAAAAGGTATGTTGCTAAGGCTTAATGCGAGTGCCCTCGTCAAGCAGTGGAGACAGGTCAAGTGGCAACAGAGGATGATGTGTACAGCCATGCGCCTAATGCTTACAGTGCTCCCATGCACTGTGACATATTGTTACCACCTGTGTCAGGGTTGCTGCTCGGAGTGTGGCTGCTACACGCTCAAAGAGCGTGTGTTAGGGGCTAGTTGTTAAAACATTGTTAAAACTCAAACTGTACTTGGAGCAAGACTCCAGAGTACAATTAGACAGGGCGAATGCAGGACAACGGGATGAATGATACGTGCTGCCACATTCTAGCAGTGGTCAAGACTGCACAAAGGTAGTACATAATTTTGAGTACAAAGTAGTACGTAACACTGAAGATAGCAACAGGCCATGCAGCTCGGCAGTTTAAAAGGCCCATAAACCACATCCGATAATTTTTAATGTTTCAAGTAAAGGCGCATCTAGTTCAGAGCGTCGTCACAATGAAGAATGCCGAATGCAACAGCGCTACGAGCCGTGGGCGTATCGTGATTTCCAAAAAAAGATTCCTTCTCCTCTCCTGGACGTTTGCTTATCCTCAGCATAGGTTGTGACCTTAACATTCTCGTCTGCTTATGTCATTCACAAATTAAAGCTGCTCATCTGATGGCCAGCATGTGTGCTCGCTGCTTTCCGTCCTTGCACATCGAGAGGAGAAGTGAGTCTGCAAATGAAGCATAGCGAAGGAAAGAGCGAAACGAGCGAGAGCCCCTTTGGATCTTCAAACGTGTGTAATTCTGCAATTATGGCACAGTTCCAAGAAATTCTTCTAACTTGCTTGTTGCAGACTCGCCCACAACTACAACATCACAACTAAATTTCAACCTCTCGGTAATTTGGGAGTGCTTGAAGCTATCTCACAGCACCTACAATGCTCTCAGTTCAGCAATAGTTATATCACGAATTTTGCCACCTGTGGAAGATGAGGTGGTGCACTTCAGTGGCGTGACTTTTTTGTCTATTTTCGTTAATGTCATTTTTTTTCATAATGCCTGCTTGTTAAGAATGGTTTTCGGGTGCTATTGGCGCTTATGCACTCGGTGTTCCTTGTTTCTACTACTGTCTTTATGGCAGCAATGCACACTATATATTCATAAGAGCTTGTGTTCGGCGGAAGGGAGGCAGACACGCTACAAAGGCAGAAAAGACAGAAGTGGTGAGCTCTGGGAATAGAGCACGGCAAAATGTTAGGTGCTGTGCGTTGCATCGGAAGGCATGCTGAATGCATTGCAGGACATGTGCATCAGTTTTTTGGTCTTCGTCGGTAAAACCAACAGTGGGTAACTGCTTGGCCGTTGCCTCGATCGGACCTGTCGAGTTTGGCGTGGTACTGACCAGAGGCAGGTATTGCTTTAAGTACACCTGCAAAAAAAAGTTTTACGCAGAGATCAACTCATGTAATACCGTCATTAAGGTGGCAACAGTTTCCAAAACACAATTACGGAATCATCAAGTGGCTTCTAATACGTAGTAACTTTTTTGTGCTTTTCTTTCTCTTTATTTTTCTTCCTAGTCAACCAAAGAGCTAGGTTTGGTGAATTCAAATTTCTATGTGTTTTTTCTGTTTGCAGCAACAAAAAGAAGTATGCAGATCCTAATCCGCCAATCGAACGGGAAGGGCTGTGAATTTCCTGATCATTCAGGCCAATCCCAAAGCATCACAGGTGAGTTACGACAATTTCAAATCTCAATAGGCATGCTATTTGGTATGGCCACAATATTGCCACATGCTAGTGGCAGTAAAGGCTGAGAAGGAAAAAGTTGGTGGCTGCTGGGGCTGAAAGTAAACTGCCGTTCGCTACGCCTCGACCCCTTTGTCGTTTCCTTTCGCGACAATATAGTGTACTGACTTGAGGAAGGAGTTGTGCAGCGACTTGTATCTGCTTCTACATACTTGCGTACTAACTTGTGTCCAATTCTGTACCAAAGTTGACGAGTTTCACTTATTTTTAGGAGCTTCGCTCCTAAAAATGTCCATTGACGCCGTCCTTGCCATATCTTCCCACTGCACCGAGACACTGGTGTTACATAAACTTTGCTGACAGCGTTCATTGCATGCATATGGTTTAAATATAGACTGTACTCTGCCCGTTCATCTGTCCGTCCCGTGTATACGTTCGACCGTGCATCTGTTCGTCACTTAGTAAATTCCAAAGTGTGTTTGGTGAATGCCTGTGTCCGTTGAGACGAGGTAGGTCAGAATGGAGTGCGGCGCGCATGTCTTCCTTCTTGCATGATTCGACGTGCTAGGCACAGTGATGCCACTCAAAAGAAGCACGAGCCCTGTAGAACCTGGCGCGAGGCGCCACCGATGTGACCAGCATTTGTTGGTGCACCTTAGCATTTTCATAGCACAGTCGTAATCATTTAATAAACATTTCATAATCGTCCAAGGAGCTTCACTGCATCATCAGCATTCACTTCATGGATCGGCTACCAGCTTTTGATATTTTAATCAGTAGGTCTGCACGGGACCTGGCCATTTAGTCTAATTTTTCTGGTGAGTCCGAAATGCCCCGTAATATCTGCTTAACCGCGCCATTGCAAAAACGGGCACTATTCTTTTAATATTCACTGCATTCGTTAATTCATGCACTCATTGGTATTGCCCACCTTCACTGTCTCCGTAAAGCACTTAATCTTAGAGTGGACTTCGTCAGGCTTCGATTTTTACAGAGTTGAATGCTGGGGTCACAGCAGTGTTGTGGCTAGGACTTTTCTTGAAGTCCAAAGTTGTTGCTAGGCACTGTTGTCTTTCATAAGGGGGGGGGGGGATAATTGTTTCCCAACCTTCTGTAATGACAGAGCCTTCAATTCAGGGTCATAGTGATGCATTCAGTGTTTGATGTTAGCATGGAATGGCTCTCAAAAAGGGTTAACTTGTATTGGCGGGCACAATGAAACAATACTGTATAAAGGACCTTCTTTTTATCCTTGAGAAATGCGTAAAGTGTGAATGTAACACTAATCAGATGAACATCTACAGATTTCCTGACATAATTGGTTTGCACGATTCAAGATTATATACACACAGATCCAGTACATAGTATTCAAGTAATCTAACTGTCTCTTTAGTTGATTCTGATATGTTTTTTGATGTTGGAATATTGTCTTTCTTCCCTTTGTTGTTTCTATATTCAAATGATGGGTACCTCTCTGAGCACTGTAGCTTTTGCATATATTTATGTTCATCCTTGATGGTTTGTTGAAGCATTTTTCTGCTTTTCAGCATCTGCATTGTTCTTTTCAGTGCCTTTCTTGCAATTTGCACATTTCTCACTTCACTTATGGCTCATTTATTAGCGGTCATAAAGCAGTCGGGGTAGAGTGAGAAGTGGCGGTAGTAGACCCGGCAGAACAAGGAATTCTGTTTGCTAATTGGAGGACCGAACTTACGTTACGTTGTTTTTTAGCAACGACCCTGATACTTCTTTCACTTACAAATATATAATACTATGTAGTACCTCCCTTTCCCTGTACTTGCATGCACGAATCTACAGCTAGGTGAAAGCCTCGCTGCTTTCAAGATACGTACACAGCCCAGTTCTTCTTGCTGTGCGTATGCATGCTTGCGTTTTCTGTTTGGTTCTAATGACACATCGGTGACAAATGCAGATCAGATGTGTTCCCGACTGTGATAGTTGCTTTGCTGTGGTCCTTGAAATTTATTGTGTTCATTTGGGCAATAAGTTTTTCTTCCTGCCTCCATCTGGCCTGTTACTCTGTCCTAAGTCTATGTGTGCGCCTATCCATTTATTCCTGCCAAACTAATGCTAAGCCTAAATATTGGTGCAAGCTGCAATACTGCACGACGCCCATGTTTACTGAAGTCTGTGCCCAGTTTTACTCGGTGCGCAATGTTCAACCGCTGAAACGCCGTGCTTGTACTGCGTGGTGACTGACACTTAGGTAACTACTAATAAAGAGCATTGGGTGAGCAATGGAAGGCCATGTGTCATTAACATGCATTACAAATACTCTCAACCACATCAGTTTACCATAACAAATCAATTTAATTTCTACGGCATCATCTTGTGACCTACAACAGCCGCCCGTGTGCGATTCAACGGGCAATGACTCATAAGCAGCCACTGCTCGGTGGTGAAATGTCCATTGTCTTTCTCATATAACGAGCATTCTTTTTTCGCACATGCCTGCTTGTCTGTGAAGTTGACTTCAAAGACAGGTTTATGATCTGCAGTAGTGTATATTCGAAATAACATGAGCACAATGCTGTGCGGCCTTGGGCTCTATGCCTCTGTGTGACACTCATTTCTGATTTCACACAGTCATGCCTTGTTTTTTGGGAACTTTTGCCATCTTAACAAGGGTGTTAGTGTCAATCTGACCTTCTGTTCTGTGACATCTTTCTGTGTCAACGTCTTACTAACATTTTTCTTTGATGTCTCCGTTTCAGATGCACGGATGCTCCATTTGTATGATTGTATAGTCAAACATAGGTTTAGTTTGCAGACAATTCAAGTTATTAATAAAGCAACAGTCAAATCATACATGTTTAGCTCTCTGTCTTGTACTGCTTGTAGCTTTGATGTTCCTGTGCTCCACAGATGTGCACTCAGCGAGCGCTGCACACATTCCTCTAAAAACTGTAACGTAAGCCCATTCCTCGTTCCTTCTCTATTTAGAAACGAGTTCCCGTTGCAAGTTCCTTAAATGCAAAAGGATCTCGTTACTGTTACATTTTGAAATTGGTATGTGTCATTACATTAACATTGAATTTGAACCCTGCCGCTGGGGTCTAGTGGCAAAGGTACTCGACTGCTGATCCGTAGATCGCGGGGTCGAATTCAGACTGCGGCGGCTGCATTTTCAATGGAGGCGAAAATGCTGTAGGCCCGTGTGCTCAAATATTAGTGCACGTTAAAGAACCCCAGGTGGTTGAAATTTCCGGAGTCCTCCACTACGGCGTCTGTCATAATCATATGGTGGTTTTGGGACGTTAAACCCCTGTATCAGTTAATGCTACATTTGAATTTTCAATAAAGATATATAGTGTCGAATACTCATGAGACAAAATAAAGTGAGAAATTTAAAGCTTACATCCACCTACATATATATATACCAATTGGACATCCCTGCCAGCAGGTTACAGTGCATACAAGGAATTTAAATAAATGGGTGAATTTTTAAAGACCACCGGCCCTACTGCAACTTCTGAGCTCACCGAATAAAAGTGCAATGATGTTTATTCAAACAGAGAAGTCGCAACGAGGTCGCAACGGAAAATGGGGGCGTATGGCAAGCCTGGCGAAGGCGGCACAGGTTCTCACGCAATCAGAGCACGAGTTTTTCGTTCTCTTCCAAAGACACATACGCGTTACTGCGTATGCTCCACTACAATGCCCCCCCCCCAAGGAGTAGCCATCCTGGCGACTCAGGGAGTAGGCACAATGAGGGGGTTGTAGTAGGGCTTGAGACGGTCGACGTGCACGGTCTCGCGTCCTCGACAGCGCAAATCTGGCGATTGTGTTAGGGGCTCGATGATGTAATTCACCAGCGAGGTCGCGCTAATGACACAGTATAGACCATGGTACCGGGCCAGAAGCTTAGAAGAAAGGCCAGGAACGTGCGGGGGAACCCAAAGCCACACAAGGGAGCCAGTACGAAACGTAGGAGCTATGTTATGAACGTCGTCATGTCGGGTTTTTTGTAGAGCTTGAGCTTCATTTGTCAGAGACCGAGCCAACTGACGGCAGTCTTCAGCGTATCTGGCGACTTCCGAAAGCGGGGAGCACTCAGATGCATCATGGCGGTACGGGAGTATAGTGTCTAGTGGGTGGGAAGGTTCGCGGCCATACAGCAGAAAGAACGGGGAAAAACCGGTAGTCGCTTGCGTCGCGGTGTTGTAAGCGAAGGTAACAAAAGGTAACACAGCGTCCCAGTAAGTGTGGTCGGATGAGGTGTACATCCTCAGCATGTCGCCAAGTGTGCGGTTGAACCATTCAGTGAGACCATTCGTCTGTGGATGGCATGCAGTAGATTTCCGGTGGATGATGTTGCACTCAGCAAGAATAGTTTGGATGACCTCGACAAAAACACTCTACCCCTATCACTGAGTTAATCCCGTGGAGCCCCATGGCGGAGAAGGAAGCTGCGCAGAATGAAGAGTGCAACTTCATGGGCGGTCGCTGCCGGTAGAGCTACATTCTCAGCGTAGCGTGTCAGATGATCGACGCCGGCAATAATCTACCGGTTTCCAGAACCACTATATGGAAGGGGGCTATAGAGGTCGATAGCCCCCCGCAGGGGCGCCTGCGCAAGTAGGCGTTTGGTGTGTTGCGACACCACGGACCCGAGCTAACGGGGGAGTTTTGACTCCCTCCCACGCCTAGCCGTGCGTGGCTTTGCCGTGTCCGGGGAAAAGGGGATCCTGGGGGTTGAGCCGACGCTGGGTGATTGGACCGTTAAGGCCCCCCGGCAGAGGCAACACACCCCTTTGGCCCCGGCTTCACGTAGACGGCACCCCTGGGCCGACCCACCCAGAGGAAATCGGCAGTCGCCTTTTCCTATCTCTCTCTCCCTACATCTTAGTCTTTATTTCTTACAATTTATCTGTCCTGTCTTCTACTCTCTTTCGTTTACTTCCAAACTTCCTGGCGGCTAGGGTTAACCCTGTGCAAATAGCCTACCTTGGTCTAGGCGCATTGGGTTATAGTGGTGTTGTACGGCTGGCGTCTGCAGGTTTCAGCATCCGCAAACTTGTAGAGTCCCCTCGTTGGGCTCCGTGATGGGTGGCCGCCAACGCTGCTGAACAAAAATAAGACAGGCATGCATAGAGCATTCCCCCTACTGTCTGATCGTACCGGCTTAAAGCGGGTATGCACCGATGATATAAATTTTTGCAACCAGCCAAAAGAAACATATCCTCACTTTCATGTTATCCACTGTGGAAAAACTGAAAAGAAAAGCAAGCCAGGACCGTCTCTCCTTTCGTAGTTGCTGGATGTCTGACCGAAACTCTTGGCACAGGATACAAGATAACCAAAATGGCTAGGGGAGACCTTCTCCTCGAAATCCGTGACAAAGAACAATTTGAAAAGCTAGACCGTCTTTCAGATTTCGGTGGCATACCAATAACCATAACACCACATAGATCAATGTGCATTTCCGATGGAGGCGGAAATGTTGTAGGCCCGTGTGCTCAGATTTGGGTGCACGTTAAAGAACCCCAGGTGGTCAAAATTTCCGGAGCCCTCCACTACGGCGTCTCTCATAATCATATGGTGGTTTTGGGACGTTAAACCCCACATATCATCAATCAATCCACATAGATCAATGAACACAACTCGCGGAGTGGTATCTGACATGGACTTACTTGACTTGACTGAGACTGAACTTTTGGAGGGGTGGAAGAGCCAAAATGTCACTAATGTACAGAGAATCATCATCAGAAGAGATAATAAGGAAACACCGACAAAACACTTAATACTCACGTTTGCATCCAGTAAACTACCAGAATCTATTCAAACAGGGTACATGAAGACATCTATCAGGCCGTACATACCAAACCCTCGTCGTTGCTTCCAATGCCAGAGGTATGGCCATGGCTCTAAAACCTGTCGTGGTCGCCAAACTTGTACACAATGTGGAGTCCTAGGCCACGTGTCTGAGAACTGCAAACAACCGCCACACTGTGTAAACTGCGAAGGAAACCATGCCACATATTCACGCTCCTGCACATACTGGAAAAAAAGAAAAAGAAATAATCACGTTGAAGGTGAAGGAGAACATTGAATTTAAGGAAGCATGGCGAAGAGTAGCACCATTCTATGGACCTACATACGCTGATGCGGCGCGTCAGGCGGCACCGCCGCACCAGCCCTCGCCACTCCTTCGGCCCGCGCATACCGAGCTGGTGGTTGTGGCACATGCCCCAAGGCGGCTGTAGCCCAGGCTACACCGCTTACTCCCAAACAGAGACCGGAGACTCCAGAGTCCTCGGGTCTCAAGGCCTCACATCACCAGGCGAGGCCCGAAGTTCGAACTAACAGCCCGCACGTGCGGGCATCCAGTGCCTCCGAGGAGGCAATGCATACGTCGGTACCCTTGGTGCCGAAAGAGCGGCGTGGCTCCTTGGAGCGCGCCAAGAAAACAAAAAAGCAGATAACAGGGCCTGGTGACGGCCCTGTTAAGTGAACTCAAACTCCCTGTCTAAACAGCCACTCGCTTTTCGTACACACAGCACTATTTTACATTCACCATGAACACTCAAATTATACAATGGAACGTCAGGGGCCTTCTCAGAAACCTTGACGACATCCAAGAACTCCTACACGAACACTCACCAAAAGTGCTGTGTGTACATGAAACACACCTTAATTCAAAACACACAAATTTTCTTCGTAAGTATGTTATTTTTCGAAAGGACCGTGTTGATGCCATGACATCATCCGGAGGTGTTGCCATCATAGTGTATCAAGGAATTGCATGCACACACTTACAGTTCCAAACATCCCTTGAGGCAGTGGCTGTTTGAGCGGTTCTTTTTGATAAACTGATCACAATCTGCACTATTTACATTCCTCCTAGCTATCAGCTGCAAAGACGTGATTTACACTCTAATTGATGAACTTCCGAAACCTTATGTTCTCCTTGGAGACTTTAATGCGCATAGCAGGCTATGGGGTGACTCGGTATGATGCGCGAGGTCGACTGATTGAACAGTTCCTTCTCTCGTCGAGCGCGTGTCTCCTAAATCGAAAAGAACCAACCTATTATAATGTCGCCAATAACACCTACTCCTCCATAGACCTAAGCATAGTATCTCCATCTCTTGTGGCTCTACTCCAGTGGAAAGTCGGCAGTAATCTGTACGGAAGTAACCACTTCCCCGTAGTTTTGAGCACAACTACAGTAACTGAGTGTCCACCACATGTTCCCAAGTGGCTCATAAACAGAGCCGACTGGGAACAGTTTTATACCATCGCTCGTCTAGGTTGGAATGACATATGTACTTTGAACATTGATGTTGCTGTCGACTATTTCACAGTATATTTGATTGATGCTGCAACAAAATGCATCCCACAAACAAATGGACACCCTGGAAAACGGCGTGTGCCATTGTGGAACTCTGAATGCCGAAACGCGCGCAAACAGCAAAACAGAGCTTGGAGGTAGCTTCAGAACTCACCGACAGCCGAAAATCTTGACACCTTCAAGAAAATAAATTCTCAAGACAGGAGAATGTGTCGGCAGGCCAGAAGAGAAAGCTGGCAGAAGTTTTTGTCAGGGATCAATTCATACACACAGGAGGCTAAAGTCTGGAACATGGTCGGTAGGATAGCAGGAAAACAAGTACACACACTTCCACTCGTAAACACTCAGGGTGATACCTTGGAAGATCAGGCAAACTTCCTCGGTGCACACTTTGAACGGATATCCAGCTCGTCCCACTATACTGACACTTTTCAAAAATACAGAACAAAAATAGAAAAGCAGAAACTCGAACATAAGTCCACTAGATACGAGGCATATAACCAAGCTTTCAGTCTAGCTGAGCTCCGAACATCTCTAAACTCCTGCAGTACTTCTGCCCCAGGTTCTGACAGTGTGGTTTATGAAATGTTAAAAAACCTACCAGCCGAAACACGAAAAACCTTACTTTGTACAATGCTATCTGGTTTTCAGGCACTATCCCTACCTCCTGGAAAGAGGCTATTATTATTCCCATTTTGAAAGAGGGCAAGGACCCTTCTTTAGCTTAAAGTTATAGGCCTATTGCACTTACAAGCTGCTTGTGCAAAGTCTTCGAAAAAATGATAAACTACCTTTTCGTACATATCCTTGAAACAAATAATTTGCTCGACCCATTTCAGTGCGGGTTTCAAGAAAGTAGATCCACCACAGACCACCTTGTTCGTATCGAGGCACAGATCAGAGACGCCTTCGTCCATAAACAATATTTTCTCTCTGTGTTCCTCGATATCGAAAAGGCTTATGATACAACATGGCGTTTGGGAATTCTAAGAGACCTGTCCCACCTTGGTGTGCGCGGAAGAATGTTTCACATAATCGAAAGTTACCTGTCAAACCGGACATTCCGTGTCCGTGTGGACAGTGTTCTCTCCCAAACATTTGTCCAGGAAACAGGCTTGCCACAAGGTGGTGTACTTAGTTGCACACTTTTTATTATAAAAATGAATTCCTTGCACTTGTCCATCCCCCGCAATATGTTCTATTGTACATATGTTGACGACGTTCAGCTTGGCTTCAAGTCATGCAACTTGGCAATGTGTGAGCGGCAGGTCCAGCTGGGTTTAAACAAGGTCTTCAAATGGGCAGATGAAAACGGATTTCGGCTTAACCCACAAAAAAGCACCTGTGTCTTGTTCTCTCGAAAGAGAGGCATGCACTCGGAACCTGACATTCGACTGAACGGGCAACGTCTGTCTGTCAAAGCCAAGCATAAATTTTTAAGCTTAATCTTGGACAACAAGTTGACCTTGGTACCGCACATCAAGTATTTAAAAAACAAAATGTTTAAAAGCCATGAATGTTATAAAAGTGTTGTCACGTACTACATGGGGTAGTGATAGTCAATGCCTCGTGAATCTGTATCAAAGCCTCATTCGCACCCGCTTAGATTATGGGGCCGTGTGTTTATCAGTCTGCAAATCGAAGTGCTTTGAAGATGCTGGACCCCGTGCACCATTTGGGCATCCGCCTTTCTACGGGTGCTTTTCGCACCAGCCCTGTAGAAAGCCTTTACGTTGAGTCAAATGAATGGTCCCTTCATCTACAGAGAACTTATATGTCCTTTGTATATTTTCTTAAGGTGAAAGCAGACAAGAAGCACCCCTCATACTCTACTATTAATGATCTGTCGAGCTCCATTCTGTTTCAAAACAGGCCTTCGATGAGGCAGCCCTTCTTAGTTCGCCTGAAGGGTCTAGCTGAAGAAACGGGAGTGTCACTTGAACACAGTTTAATGGCTCTTGTAGCATACCCGCCACCGTGGCAGTGGCAGACTATAGACTGCGATGTGTCTTTCCGAGAAGTTACAAAACATGCACCTATTGCCCATATCCGAACATACTTTCTGGAACTTCAACACAAATACACACATCCTGAGTTCTTTACAGATGCCTCCAAGTCTAACTCCTCTGTGTCCTACGCTGCTGTCGGCCCATCCTTTTCGGATGCTGGCCCTCTACATCCACGCACAAGTATCTTCACAGCGGAAGCTTACGCGATACTTGTGGCAGCTAAACACATCAAACAATTACAAATACAAAAAAGCAGTAATTTATACAGACTCCCTCAGTGTGGTAACGGCTCTGTACAGTCTTAAAAAACAAAAAAACCTGGTCCTTGTCTCACTTTACTCCATTTTGTGCACACTCTACACACTCAAATAACATGTTGTAGTGTGCTGGGTGCCAGGGCACCGTGAAATCCAAGGCAACGTGAGGGCGGATCAGCTCGCTGCATCCGTCCACAAAAGCACTGCCCCTACACCCTTATTAATCCCGGCCCTTCATCTTAAGCCGTCTCTCAAACGAACCTCAGGGACTACTGGCAGAGCAAGTGGGATACACACACACAAAACAAACTACACATTATTAAGCCACACCTTGGTCATTGGCTGCCAGTATCAAAATCCCGTCATACAGAGGTAATACTAACGAGACTCAGGATATGACACACATACACGACACACACATATCTTTTGTCCGGTGGCGATCCTCCACTGTGTGACAAATGTGGTGAAGCATTAACAGTCCTTCACATGTTAATTCAGTGCAAACACTTAGAAACTCTAAGAGAACAGCTTTTTCCATTACCCTACCGACAACATATACCTTTACACCCTGCAATGTTCGTTGGTAGAGAACCGCTTTTTAGTCATAAATCATTGTTAGCGTTTTTAAAAGAAATTCATACTTTTCATATCGTACACCCGGGCATTCCTTAGCACGACCTCTTCAGAGAGGTTTTTGCTGCGGTGGCTACACAGGAAAGCACCTGCCTCACGGCCCTTGGACGCAAGGGTATGAACGAGTGAGGTACTTGTGCTAATGCCACACATGTCCACCATCGTTTTTCATTATCACCAACTTTTGTCACCTATTCACACCACACACACCTTTCACGGCATGGTCATGATTTTATTACTTGTATGTTTTTACCCGCCTTACTGCGAGGAATTTTATGTCCCTTATACAGCTGCTAATCACAATCATTGTCCACATTCCTTGTCCCATGAACTGGCGCTCTTTGGCCATCAAATGGCCCTTGCGCCAAAAAACACCATATATCGTCATGTAGCTCCAACGAACACCCATCGGACAACTGTACTGCTGCAGCCTGCTGTGCAAATTGCAAAGGAGACCATCCCGCCTACTCGCGAACGTGTCCATCCTGGAAAAAGGAAAAACAAATTCTTCAACTCAAAGTTAAATTCAATCTTTCTTTTCAAGAGGCGCGCCAGCGCTTCTCCCTCCATAACAAGCACTCTCCTTCTTTTGCAGATGTGACACGCCAGGGCGCCGCGCCACATCTTTCTGCGTCTGCAAATGTCACACAAAATGTGACCGTGGTCGCGGCATCTGCGCCCAAGGCTGGAGTAGCCTGTGCTGCTCCGCCTCCTGCCAAACAGGTTCAGCAGTCTTCAGAGTCTGCCGGAGCCCGGACCACTGCACCTGCAGTTGCGTCCGAAACTTCTGTGAATGTGCCTGCTTATCAGGCACCATCCGCCACCTCGCAGGGGGTGATGGATACACTCCTCCGGTCCCACTCCTCCGCTGCCTCAGACGCTGAAGGATAGGTGCAACTCCTTGGAGCGTTCCCAGAAAGAAAAACGTCGAATTACGGGGCCCAAAAAGCCCTGTAACCTGAAGTGACACTTCCTGTACACACAGCACCACACATCTTTTAAGTGACACATATAATACAGTGGAACGTGACAGGCCTACTGAGGAACCTCTACAATATCCAAGAACTTTTACACAAACATACACCAAAAGTGCTGTGTGTGCAAAAAACACACTTAAAATCAAGACACACTAACTTTCTTCGAAATTACGTTATCTTTCGAAAAGACCGAGTTGATGCTGTCGCCACCTCATGCGGTGGTGTTGCCATAATCGTTAATCAAGGAACAGCCTGTACGCTTTTACCCCTTCGGACATCCCTGGAAGCAGTAGATGTCTGAGCTGTCATCTTCAACAAATTGGTTAGAATTTGCAGTATATACATACCGCCACACCATCAACTGACTAAACCCTAGTTTCAGTCACTGATAGTAAACTTCCAGAACCGTACCTCGTCTTAGGGGACATTAATGCTCATAGTAGCCTATGGGGTGACTCTCGCTGCGATGCGCGAGGTCGCCTGATTGAACAGTTTCTTTTTTCTTCCGGTGTGTGCCTTCTGAATCGGAAAAAGCCAACATATTACAACATCGCTAACAATACGTACTCGGCCATAGACCTCAGCATAACATCCCCATCACTCGTGCTTCTACTTAATTGGGTAGTCATTAATAATCCATACGACAGTGACCATTTTCCTATTGTTATCAGCACATCAATAACAAATATATGTCCTGAACAGGTTTTCAAATGGCTCACCGACAAAGCCGATTGGGAACAGTATCAAAAAATGACTCTCCTAACTTGGACTGACATGAAGGAGTTAAGCGTAGAAGCTGCTGTGAACTACCTGACAGCATTTTTGATTGATGCTGCAACGAAATGTATACCACAAACATGTGGACCGTCAAGCAAACGACGAGTCCCATGGTGGAATAATGAGTGCCGTAACGTGCACAAAAAACAAAAGGCATGGAAGTTGCTTAGAGACTCGCCTACAGCCGAGATTCTTATAGGCTTTAAAAAGATCAAGTCGCAAGGAAGGAGGGTGCGCCGACAGGCGAGAAGAGAAAGTTGGCAGAAATCCTTATCAGGCATTAATTCATACACAGATGAGGCGAGAGTCTGGAACGTGGTTAGTAAGGTAGCACGACGACAAGTACACACACTTCCTCTCGTGCAAACACAAAGGGAGAGCTTGGAAGACCAGGCAAACACTCTTGGAGCGCACTTCCAGCAGGTCTCCAGCTCATCACACTATAGTGAAGCGTTCCAACGATACAAAACCAGAATAGAAAAAACAGATCAGGGCGCGAACCCAGAACACATGAGGCACATAATGAACATTTCTGTTTGGCTGAACTACAAGCCTCACTTACCTGCTGCAATAAATCTACCCCAGGCCCGGACCGTGTGGCATATGAAATGTTAAAACACCTGTCCACTGAAACCCAGAAAGCTCTCCTCTCTCTGTACAATCCCGGTCTTCCGGCGAGCTACCCTCAGCCTGGAAGGAAGCTATTGTTATCTCAATTTTAAAACAGGGCAAGGACCCGGCCTCAGTTTCCAGCTACAGGCCAATAGCGTTAACCAGCTGTCTTTGCAAGGTCTTTAAGAAAATGATGAACAGGCACCTGATGCACTTCCTTGAAATTAATGGCCTACTTGACTCATACCAGTGTGGGTTTCGAGAGGCTCGGTCCACCACCAACCACCTTGTCCGTATCGAGGCACGAATTCGCGACGCTTTTGTTCATAAGCAGTTTTTTTCTTTCTGTGTTCCTAGATATGGAAAAGGCATATGACACTACATGGCGCTTTGGCATATTGCAAGACCTGTCACATTTAGGTGTGCAGGGTAGAATGCTGACAATTATCGAAAGCTACCTGTCCAACCGTACATTCCGTGTGCGAGTTGGCACTGTCTTATCTCGAGTATTTGTCCAAGAAACAGGAGTGCCACAAGGAGGTGTATTGAGCTGCACACTTTTCATAGTTAAAATGAATTCCTTGCATTTGTCTCTCCCACGTAATATTTTTTACTGCATATATGTCGATGATGTACAGATTGGTCACAAATCGTGCAACATCTTATTGTGCCAATGTCAAGTTCAACTAGGGTTGAACAAGGTATCTTAATAGGCAAATGAGAATGGTCTTATACTCAACGTGCTAAAGAGCACTTGTGTCTCGTTCAGCCGAAAAGGGGCCTCTATCCTGACCCCGGCATTGACCTGCACGGTCAACCTCTGTCAGTAAAGATCGAGCACAAGTTTTTTGGTCTCATATTAGACACTAAACTAACCTTCATCCCACACATTAAGTATTTAAAGGACAGGTGCTTCAAAACAATGAACATTTTGAAAGTGTTGTCACGCACTACATGAGGTAGTGACACGGAATGTCCAATGAAATTATATAAAAGCCTCATATGCACACGCCTAGACTACGGTGTTATAATCTATTAGTCGGCAACACCATCAGGCTTGAAAATTCTCGACCCTGTCCACCATCTAGGCATCTACCTCTCTATGGGTGCTTTACGAACTAGCCCTGTGGAGAGCCTCTACGTGGATTCGAATGAATGGTCGCTCCACCTACAAAGATGTTTTCTGTCCTTTTTGTACTTTTTGAAGGTGAAGGCAGACAAGAAACACCCTTCCCATTTCACAATTAATGATTTGTTTTGTTCTGGCTTGTTCTTGAACCGTCCTTTGTTTAGGCAGCCCTACGCGCTCCGTGTAAGGGGCCTGGCCGAAGAAACAGGTGTGCTTCTTCTTGTACACAGTTGGCTCCTGCAGCATATCTGTCACCGTGGCAGTGGCAGCTTATAGACTGTGATGTCTCTTTTGTTGAAGTCACAGAGCATGCACCACTTGCACACATACATACATACTTCCTAGAACTACAACATAAACACACGTCCTGAATTCTTTACCAATGAGTCAAAGTCAAACACTTCTGTGTCATATGCAGCAGTAGGCCAATCCTTTTCCGAGGCCAGCGTTTTTCATCCTGATGTAAGCATTTTCACAGGAGAAGCTTACGCAATACTGGCGGTCGTAAAACATATCAAACAGATAAAATTACAAAGGCGGTAATATGCACAGATTCCCTAAGCGTGGTCAAAGCCTTGAAAACTCCTAAAAAACACAAGAACCCCGTGCTGGTGTCACTTTACTCACTTCTGTGCACACTGTACACATCAAAACAGCATGTCGTTGTCTGCTGGGTTCCAGGGCACCGTGATATACAAGGGAACGTTTTGGCCGACAATGTGGCAGCATCCGCCAACGACACTGCTCCCAATGCATCAATACCAATTCCTGCACTTGACTTGAAACATTTTCTAAAACGAAAGCTTAGGGGGTATTGGCAGAGCACGTGGGATAAACACATAGATAATAAACTCCATGATATTAAGCCGCAACTAGGTTATTGGCCGCCACTATCAAAATCACGACACACAGAAGTTACACTAACAAGGCTTAGAACAGGACATACACACTCTACACATTCATTTCTTCTATCTACTAGCAATCCACTATATTGTGAGAGATGTGGAGAAACCCTTACGGTTCTTCACATTCTCGTCCAGTGCAATGAGCTAGATGCTCTAAGAAAAAAGCATTTTTTACTGCCCTACCGACAGCAGCTCCCACTACACCCTGGGATGCTCATTGGTAGGGATCCACTTTTTCAACTGCAAACACTTTCCTCGTTTTTAAAAGATGTGCATACCTTTCACCCGATATTTTGAGGTCATCCATAGCACGACCTCTGTACCGTGGTCGTGGCTGCGGTGACTACATCTTCATCATGGTTTTATTATCATCACATTTTGCCATACACTTTCACTACACATATCTCACGCCACTGTCATGATTTTATTACTTCCATGTTCTAACCCGCGTCAGCGCGAGGAATTTCAAGGCCTTTTTACAGCCACGCATCATATCATTGTTCATATCTCTAGTCAATTGAAATGGCGCTCTTTGGCCATCAATTGGCCCTTGTGCCATTAAAAACTACTCATCATCTTCATCACTGCTGATCAGATGTGTGCGTGCATCTGTTAAATGTCGTGAAATGCTCATAAAGGAAGTGCCATTTTCAATACCGTTCCCTCATAAAGTTGACGAGTTACCGTAACAGTTCCACCCATCCTGAATGACACTGGGACGTTCCTTCGTTCGTCCCACAAGGAACTAGTTTCTGGAATGCCGTTTTAGGAACGCCATTCAGTACAACTCTGCTTTCAACTGAAACGAAGTAGCAGAGGCATCAGTTATGGGAAGGCTAGTCAGACATTTGCCCCCAACGAGGGGTCACATATCTTAGAAGCCCTAATGAGGGCTGCATTTTCTCCCAAAACAGTTGGTGTGAAATTCCAAATTTCGATCATGGCAAGTACAGGTTTTAAATGGTGTGCTACACCCTCAATGCACAGTTACAGCTGGACAATGTGAACTCCGCCACCAGAACCTCAGCATACTTACACATTACCTATAAAAGATGGTTGTAATAGCTGATTTCATCGAAAACCGTATAGACCTTTGCTCAGAATTAAAGGTTTGTCGGTATTACACGAAACGTTACATTTGGCTGAGCAGTGATGTTAGAATCCTTAGCGATATTACCAGGACAATAAGCTTACAACATGAAGTGAGTGACATGAAGTGAGAATGTGTCTGTATGGGAAAGTCAGCTATCAGATATACATGACAAGTTCTTTACTGGCCGACTGTGTTGCCCACTTAGGAGTAAATTAGAAACCTACACATCTGCAAGGTAGTGTTCTACTTATGTTGTGTAGGAACCATGCAAATATTGCGTTTCTGAGGTCATGTTTGTACCAATGGGAGAAGTTTGATAGATTTAGCTGTTACCTACATAGCAAGCAATGAACAATGGCTCCTGTGACATCTTTGTTCTACAATTTTTCATGAGTTCAAGCCTCCATGTTCTTTAGAATTTCTACCTTGTTAGAATTGGTAACACTGTAACATTGTGCATTTTGATGTGGTGGCGTTTTGAAATGCTAATTATTTTCGTTGCGACTAAGTGGTGAGCAGGAAGGAAGTCCCACATTACCCGACCGGATCATACAGTCCTGAGCTGATAATTCTAGCATAGGATTGAGAGGAAGGCAATGCTACGAAATAGCAGCCTAGAGATGCATTTTTGCAGGAATGAGAGCATCTCAAGTGTATGCCTTTATTTTTATAAATAAGCATAGTTTTATGTTAGAAATTTGAGATCCTTTCGCTGGTTTCTTTGCAGAACATGAATGCTGCTCCCGAAGTAATGATGAGGAATATTTGCGGAATGTAATCTTAACTTTGCTTGTGTAGGACTAAATATATTTCTTTTGAAAGTTGCTCCAGAAGGTGGTCTTTCTTTTATTATGTAACAATTTCAAGGGTAATAAACAAGCCAGCTGTACCACTAACAAAGACAAGGTGCAGTGCAGGTGTGCTTGTTCTAAGTACGAAGCACTTAAGGGGGCCAGGCTCTGATATGCTTTTGTGTACACTTTGGAACCAAATCGAGTATGAAGCAAATAGTGATTACACTGGATCGAACAAGAATAGTAATTGAATACTGTTTGAATAGTAAGTTGACAATTTTCAAAACAGTCTTAGAACACCACAACTTATTTGAAACAAATAGTCATAGATGTTTGCTAGAGACCATTTTATTTACTTTGACTCAAAATCATGCAATTACAAAAACTAAGGTAAGCTTGCATTCAGCCTTCGTAATATTTTGTAACTGAAAGTTCAAACACAACATTCACCAATGTGACACTTTGTGGCTTGATTTTACATAAGACTGGGGCACAAAAACTAAACAATTTTTAATCAAACACCAGGGATCTCACATGGTGTAATGAATGTAACGAAACAGACCAACCTGTCATCACAACGTGGCTTGAGCATCGAAAGCATCTAGCAGTTGGCGTTTAAATCTACATCTGCAAGAACCATTTATGCAAATGCAAAACGCGCATCTCTTGTTATTCAGGCAGCGGCGAGCAGTTATCACAAGATGAAGACAGGAGCTGAATAATGCGACACAGTTTCAGCATTGCAAGAAGTGAACTAGACTTGAGTTTTCAGGAGAGACGCTTTCGTGCGGCAATCAGTATAATGTTAACAGTCTCGTAAAAGCTTGGGCTATGTGCGGATTACTTTCGGGATTAAAAGAAAAAGAATTACTTTTAGCTGTATTAAAGTTTTGTTGTTTTGGGATTCATCCAGAGGGTGCAGATGAAGCAAATGTGGAGAGAAAGAAATAGATGTATAAAGATGGCAAAAGAAATAAATAAAAGTAAAGACAGAAATACAGGCAAGAAAAAAAAAGGAGAAAAAGAAAAACAGTGGCAGAAGGGAAAACTTCAAAAATCGTGAAGGCTGCCTAGCTTCACACTTTCCTTGGCACCCTAGTGCGAAGCTGCCTTAATTTTTCGTTAAATGGCAGGCTTAGCACATTCAACACGTTAAATGACACACTACATTAAAACCGACATTAAATATAAATGATATAGCCAAAGCACTGCACATTAGGTGGCTCGCCTTTGGTATTATTTGCCTTTTAATAAGTTCTGCTCAAGTAAAAAGTGGTGCTTTAGACATGTCCTCGGCAGGCATCTATATTGTTGTAAGGCATGAGTGAGGATTGCCAAGTCAAAAATGTGAAAAGCAGCCAAACAACAACGAAAAACTCTAGATGCATCTTACATTCTTTGTTGAAAGTAAGCTTTGGTGACATTTGTTACTGGGAAAACTCGCGCGGCCTCTGTGTTTCATCTAGACAGGATGAATCGCCAATCGATACCCCTGCTAGATATTTTCATTGCTCCACTTTGACGAATATTTTGTCGTTCCGTATATTCGTCTATAAATCAATCGCTGGGTTAAACACGCTCATTTCTTTTTTTGCACGTAAAAAATTTGGATTTTTGGAGTAAGTGAAAGAACTTGCATCGGATTGCCCATGCTCATGCTCATATCTTGAAAGCATTTCAGGTGCTGTACTCATTCGGCGGCCTTAAATATCTGTTACGGATGCTGCATAATATGAGCTACACATATTTCTATTCAATGTTTGCAATGTTTACTTATGGCCTATAATTCTGGCAACGATCCCTACCAGTAGCCCGGTCAATACTTTTCCCGCTCAAAAAATTTCCAGTTAGGCGCAAAACTGCCAAACCTGGCAACATTGTGGCAAGTGCTTGCAGCATTGCCGCCAGATAGCGCAAGCTTACCAGGTAAGTGCATCGAAATAGCAGAAAAGGAACACAGGCCCCTGTGGCTAGCATTCTTGGATATCAAGGGAGCGTCCGATAGCGTGGTTCAAGAGGAATTGTGGGGAATACTGGACACACTAGGCGTGAAACATGGTCACTAATCTTTTAAAGGGTATCTATAAAGGTAACAAGGTAGTTATAAAGTGGGAAAACAGGTATCCAAGCCTGCAGAGGTAAAACGGGGGCTTAGGCAGGGGTGCCCCCTGTCACCCTTATTATTCATGATGTACCTACAAGGATTAGAGGCAAAATTAGAGGAAAGTGGGCTGGGCTTCAACCTCTCTTTAGTCAAACAAGGAAAACTTATTGATCAGGCACTACCAGCATTAATGTACGCAGATGATATAGTGCTAATGGCCAACAAAAAGGAAGATTTGCAGAGATTGATGGACATCTGCGCTAATGAGGGAGATAGGTTAGATTTTAGATTCAGTAAGGAAAAATCAGCAGTCATGATTTTCAATGACAACGAAGGTAGTGAGCTTAGGATACAGGAGGTCACGCTAGAGATAACAGATAAATACAAATATCTGGGCGTATGGATAAGCAATGGGACTGAGTACCTGAAGGAACACGAAATATACGTGACGACTAAAGGTAACAGGAATGCAGCAGTGATGAAAAATAGGGCACTGTGGAATTACAATAGGTATGATGTTGTGAGAGGAATATGGAAAGGGGTCATGGTTCCTGGGCTGACGTTCGGCAATGCGGTCTTGTGCATGAGATCAGAAGTTCAAGCAAGATTAGAAACTAAGCAACGTGGAATAGGCAGGCTTGCTTTAGGAGCTCATGGGAATACACCAAATCAGAGAGTACAGGGTGATATGGGATGGACATCATTTGAGGGCAGGGAAGCTAGCAGCAAGATAAAATTTGAGAAGCGATTGAGAGAAATGAAGGAGGAGCGATGGGCTAGGAAGGTTTTCAGCTACTTGTACATGAAGAATGTCGACACAAAATGGAGGAAGCGAACCAGGAAGTTGACTGGTAAATACTTAGAAAACAGCAGGTGGCCAAACCAAAAAGAACTATCGGTTAAGAAGAAAGTGAAGGAAACGGAGACTGACATGTTGAAAATGGGCATGATTAAGAAGTCTGCGCTAGAGATCTATCGAACTTTTAAGCAGGAAATTGCCAAGGAAAGAATCTATGATAGTACTCGGGGTAGTTCTCTACTGTTTGAGGCAAGGACGGGAGTACTGCGAACCAAGACATATCGGGCCAAATACGAAGGGGTAGACGCAGTATGCAGTGCGTGTGGAGAGGAAGAAGAAACTGCCGAACACTTGATAACGTTCTGTAAAAGGCTTCACCCTATAGTTCAGGATGATGGCGCAGAGTTTTTCAAAGCACTGGGGTTTAGGGACCGGGAGGGCAAAATAGACTTTAAGCAAGTAGACTTAACTAGAAGGAGGTTATCTGATAGGTGGCTAAAGTCAAGGCACGGGTGAAAATTAAACTCTTCACTGCAAAGTACGAATCCTCAAACTCACATTTTAAGGAAAAAATAAATAAATATAGTTTTGGGTTCATTAAGTATTACGGCTTGGTGGCGCTAGCCACCGCCCGATCTAAAGGGTACAGCCATATCCATCCATCCATCCATCCATCCATCCATCCATCCATCCATCCATCCATCCATCCATCCATCCATCCATCCCTCCATCCATCCATCCATCCATCCTCCATCCCTCCATCCATCCATCCATCCATCCATCCATCCGTCCGTCCGTCCGTCCAGCCATCCGTCCGTCCGTCCGTCCAGCCATCCGTCCGTCCATCCATCCATCCATCCATCCTCCATCCCTCCATCCATCCATCCATCCGTCCGTCCGTCCGTCCGTCCGTCCGTCCATCCATCCATCCATCCATCCATCCATCCGCCCGTCCGTCCGTCCGTCCGTCCGTCCGTCCATCCATCCATCCATCCATCCATCCATCCATCCATCCATCCGTCCGTCCGTCCGTCCGTCCGTCCATCCGTCCGTCCGTCCATCCATCCATCCATCCATCCATCCGTGTTCAGCACCCCTCGGCTGAGTGGGACTATGGAAATCGTAAAAGCCGCTCGACTGGTTCAGAGAATACTGAACGGAACAATACAGTTACTGGAGCAAATTTGGGCCCCACGATTGTTTTTCAAATTTTATTTCAAATCAGGATTTCATTGTCATCGAAATGAAAATGGAATCCGTTAAAAGGAAAGCAAAATGGTCCTTGTGTTCTGATATATGTTCTCCCTAGTGATTTTTCTTCATTTGCGCCACTGGTCGACGGAAAGAACGACCTTACTAAGACTGTCGTGTTCCTTTGTTTTGTAAAGCTGTCTTCACGCTTTGCTAGTGAGCCAAGCGAGAAAGCTCGCTTATCAAAACTTACTAAAATATGCACGTTGGTATACCTACGTAGAAGCGTGACGGTTGAGGCTAGCTCCATTCCCCTTCCCCTGTGAACCGCTGCTGAGGTGTCGCACTTAGCTGCAGACAGTTGCGGGGTTCACTGTTCTTTTCTTTTCCAATTTTAGAAACCACTTCCCCCCCCCCCCCCCGGTTTAGGCTAGTGGGCATGGTATGACGATTGTTACAGCGCGAGATCAGAACGATGACGAAGGGACCAGAAGAATGCAAGCGCACGTCTTCTTTTTGTCTCTTTGTCGTCGTCCTGATCTCGTGCTATAACAATCGTTGGCATACTGCTTCAAAAATGGCGTTTAGCGTTGTGGGGACCGGGCCTGGGTGCAATCCACACGGGATGTTTTGGTGACACTTGCTTCAGTCCTTGACCTGAATCGAAGCGACGTACACGCCCCAGAAACTCTGCTACTGTCGGTTTGTCAATAATTTAAGTAGCTGCCTTTCTCTCCCTCCGTTCGTTTGTTAGTTGTATATTTATCTGTTTACTCCGCTTGAAATGGAGGGCTTCGACAAACACTGATTTTTTTTCTTTTTCTGGCTGCTGCTGCACAGTCTATAGCAGCATGGAACAACTAAAAGAAAATAGTGCGTGGGTCGTGCCCCTTTTCGGAGAAGTGCGCATCGCAACACATCTCATTTGTTAGTTTGTCCGGAGCCGGGTTATCCCCAAATTGGTGGTCCTATAATTCTGGCAACGAATATTTATGACGCATTGAGGTAACCTCGTTTATATGTCACGGAAATAGTTTATCTCTCGGAGCACGCGGCTACAGAACGCAGCGGCAGAGATCGAGCAGACGTTTTGGACGTGAATTTGTGTTCATTTTGCAGAGAGTTTTTGACGTTGTTTGTTGAAACCCTTGGCACCGCCGTGGTGGCTTAGTGGCTATATGAGACTCGGCTGCTGACGCGCAGGTCACGGGATCGAATCCCGGCTGTGCCGACTGCATTTTCAATGGAGACGGAAATGCTTGAGGCCCGTGTGCTCAGATTTGGGTGCACGTTAAAGAACTTGAAGTGATAAAAATTTTCGGAGCCTTCCACTAAGGCGTCTCTCATGATCATATGGTGGTTTTGGGCCGTTAAACACCACATAATACTATAATGTTAAAACCCTTGCTCGAGTTCAATCTATCCACTCTGCATCCTGTACTCGCTGTTGTATTTCTCCGGAGACGCCGCCACCTTTTCCAAGAGGCATTTTTAATCTTTATTTTTGATGTCCCCTCTTTTTCGTGTTCTAGACTGCAGTTATCAGTTTCCAGAACAAAGTTTGGTTTCTAGCGATGTTCGTTTCTTCGCATTGTGAATTTTTTTTCTGCGTATGGCCCACAAGGAAACATCTGTCGACTTCTGCCGGGTAGCGAAAAAAAAAAAAAAAGATCGTGGGGTGGGAAGCGCGGGCCATCCCTAGCTATGCCACTGGCAGATAGTTTTTCAAACCAGGCACACTTTTGCAATTTTTCAACTATATGACGTGGGTGCTGAGCTTGATTTTCTCCTTATATAACGATGTCTGCTGATAATGTGCGAGCCATTAAGACACCCTGAACCGCGAAGACCGTTTTATAAGTAAAGAAAAAAAAATAGCGGAGAACGTAACTTATTGCGAATGTGCCGAGGCTGTCAGGACACTTGCACTTGGAGGTGCATAACACGCATGCGCATAATATTGATCTTTCCTCCGACGTGCTGCGTTCTACGGCGCTGCTTGCTTTAAGTCTACTGCAATATCTGTTCAAGGAAACCGCGTATCAGACGGCTGTCGCAGTTAAGATTCTGCGCGCTTGCACATCGTCGGATCATCTCGTTACCTTACGAGATAATACGTTACCTTACGTTACCTTACGATATAATAGCTACGCGATATCCCGCGCTCAGCGCTCGTGTGATATTCTTAAAAAATTGAAAAGGTGCACATATGTAGAACAAGAAAGAAAGAACACTAAACACAATTTGAAGCTACTTCTAATGCGACCTGCGTCAACCTTTTGAAAAAATGCATTGCTTTAAAATAGTTTGAAAATTTCATGCCCGTTCCATTTAATACCACTGCTGTACAGCCAAACCCTGAAACTCACTTTAAAAGTCTTACCGCATTCACTAATAGCGCGTTTGTCGATAATTTGTTGAGTGTTGAAGTCAAGCATACGTTGGGGGGTAGAACAACTGAGCGACATGATGCGTCAAGTGGCCAACGTGGACTTCCCAGAGTGGATGGTATAAGTATGCGACTTTTTTTACATAGTTGCGCTTATTTGACAAAATGACTGCCGTAATTTTCTTTTAGAACGACAACTTTATTAGAATTCGATATGTTAAGGAATGAGTAAACTTATTAAACTTCCCTTCCGTTTTAGCGTCTTTCGTGCTGTAATAGCATAAAGGGTTAGGCGAGTTGACATGAACACATTTTGGGAAAGCTTCAGCGTGCACACGACAGACGAAGGCTTAAGGAAAGACTTTTGTGACGCTCATTTACTTGATGCCTCCGCGGCATCTGGCAACTCTGGCGGTTTTCGTTCTTTTTTTTTTTTGGAGGGGGGGGGGTGGTAGTTGGGATAGCTAGTTTTCACAGCACTGCGCGACTCGCACTATTGTGTGAGACACGAAGCCCTGCGATCACATTTGTTGCGGAGGGCAAGGATTTCTCAGACCCTGACTTTTCTAATGGTTATATAGTGTGAGAAAAACGCAGATATACTCTCATTGATCATCCTGGTGATGTGCCTTTTTCATAACGTTGTCGGAAAAAAAAACAACCTGTGATTTCTTCAGTGGATAACCGGGTAGATTTTCTTCGTTGTAACTATACACTCTCAGCGCACTGTTAATTTACAAAACATTATCAAACACTGATAATTTGATAAGAAGTGTACTCGTGAAGCTGACAGTTTAAAAAAGTATGTAACAATTACGTAAGCTGTGACGGATACTTACTTTCTTATTTATATTTGGCAGACTATGGGAGGTAGGCTACGTTAGAGCCGGCTATCCCAACATCATGACAGTATACAACGTGCGTATGTACACACACACACACACACACACACACACACACACACACACACACACACACACACACACACACACACACGCACACGCACACGCACACGCACACACGCACACGCGCACACGCGCGCACACACACGCGCACACACGCGCACACACGCACACACACACACACACGCACACACACACACACACACACACACACACACACAGAGAGAGAGAAAGAGAGAGAGAGATTATTTATTTTTCGACCTTGAATGGCGTGGATGGTTTCGAGTCTTTCCGCAATTCCTGTAGGCAGCAGGGCCACCCTGAGCTCATTCATTTTTATCTAAATGAGCAAGCAGCATACAGCTCTTAAATGCGTCTACAAGGAATTACCACCGAGCATGTACGGGTGACCGAAGCATACACGACAGTGAAAAAAAAAAAAAAGTGGGGCAAACGTGAGCCGAAATTCGAATGCGATGATATGGTCACCGGTATAGCTGTGCCCAGGTGTTGGAAATACTGTGTAGATCGAGTCGTTATGATTTTCTTTATTATTTTTTTCTCGCCGACATCTCGGAATTAGTTGCATCCCACAGCCAGCTCGCTCACCTACTCCGACCTTCTGCACCAGAGTTGCGCGCCCCGCCGTGGTGGTCTAGTGGCTAAGGTACTCGGCCGCTGACCCGCAGGTCGCGGGTTCAAATCCCGGCTGCGGCGGCTGCATTTCCGATGGAGGCGGAAATGGTATAGGCCCGTGTGCTCAGATTTGGGTGCACGTTAAAGAACCCCAGGTGGTCGAAATTTCCGGAGTCCTCCACTATGGCGTCTCTCATAATCTTGTGGTGGTTTTGGGACGTTAAACCACACGAATCAATAATCAATCAGCACCAGAGTTGCGAGGTGCCGCCGCGAAGCAGACAAGCAAACCTCACCGAAAACAAGCCCCGAAAAATTGGCGGCGCTTCTCCGAATAAACCCAAATTATTGTAATGTTAAAAAAAATGTTCCTATTTTTGAAAATTTCGTTGTACGGAAAAAATAATACTGCGAATACATCTGGAAGGTGTACACACATTTATTTTGCATAATGAGAATAGGTAGTGAATAAAGGCAAGAATTTTTCTAGCCTTACACACAGTCATCGTCACCGACATATAGCAGATCAGGATAATATATATATATATATATATATATATATATATATATATATATATATATATATATATTGTAATGAATTAATGAATCTGAGTAACGGACGCTCTGCTGGCAACGAAGAAGACGATGATGATCGGTGGCTGCAGTAGTAGCTCGCGCACGCCGCTCGCCATTAGCCAGACCTGCCTGATAAAGGACATTTTGCCAAGCTACGTATGAACCTTTCTCGACGTACAACACCTCTATTTTAAGTGGTGGAGGAGCGGGGGTTCCCATCAACCTGGAACTTCGCAATCGGACGCTACCCTCACCGTTCACCATGACTGCTCCTGGCCCTTCTCAAGCTGCCTCACCAACGACAGTCTACTGTACTGGCGCGCCTCGGCAACGCGACCCACCAATTTTTCGCGGCAACGATGAACAAGACGTCGAGGACTGGCTCGTCGAGTACGAAATCGTAAGTGCTTCCAACAAGTGGAACGCCTGCGACCAGCTCACAAACGTGCGCTTTTACCTCGCTGATGTGGCCAGCCTCTGGTTTAAGAACCACCAAGGCGAAATTACCAACTGGTCCGCCTTCAAGACCACCATCTCCGCGGTCTTCGGCCGTCCCACCGTGCGCCGGCTTCGCGCGGAACAGCGTCTCCGTAGTCGAGTCCAGCGCAGGGACGAGACCTTTACGAGTTACATTGAAGATGTCTTGTCCCTTTGCAAGCGCGTCGATGAATCTCTAACCGAACGCGACAAAATCAAGCACATCATCAAAGGAGTTGACGACGACACCTTCCAGATGCTCGTCGCTAGGAATCCACAGACCGTCACCGATGTTGTCCACCTCTGTCAGGAGTACGACGAGTTGCGTAAGCAGCGTGTCTCGACGCGCAGGGCCGCAGAAGATACGGCTGAAGTTTTCGCCTTCGTACATGACGTCGCTGCTGATCACACCGTCTTACTGCCACAAATCAATTCATTTGTGAGGAAGTTGCGCGTCAGCTTTCTCTTGTGGCCGGAGCATCCGCGCCAGTGACTTCGTTAGACCCACGTCTACGCCAGGTCATTGAGACACAGGTCACGCAAGCACTGCCTCCATCGCCACCTGTCCCTACGCCGCTGACCTACGCTGCCGTCGTTGCTAGACCCCCAGCCCCACCTGTCTCTGGCGCATACCGGGGCACCGGGTCCTCCTACCCTACGACGCTGCCTACATACACGGCACCCCATCCCGTTTCGCCCCCTGCACCTTCTGTCGTTAACCCATGGCGCACCTTGGATAATCGACCCATCTGTTTCGCATGCGGTTTCGTGGGACATATAGCACGCTACTGTCGCCGTCGCAACTTCCAGCCTCCAGACCATGGGAATTCTGCAAATTACCAGGCTGCCCAGAATCCCCGGCGACCATCTTCTCCTATCACCGACTCATTGTCCCCACGACGCCCCGTCGATTCTCGCCGGTCATTACCACCCCGCCGCCGATCTGTCTCCCCGATGCTTCGGCGCACGAGCCCCGCTCGAGAGGAAAACTGACAGCTGCAGTTCCGGAGGCAAGAACTGCGTCGTCGTCGAACTTTCTAAGACCTCCTCTTTGTCCGTCCAACGAAATTGATGTGCTAGTAGAAGGTGTTGCTGTACGTGCACTTGTCGACACAGGCGCCGTCGTTTCTGTAATTAGTGAAAAACTGTGTCGCGATTTGAGAAAAGTTACAACGCCGCTTACGAATCTTGCTCTGCGTACAGCCACCTCCCATTTCATCGCGCCGACAGCTCAGTGCACAGCACGCGTTCTTAATCAAGATGTTTGGTACGCCGTCAACTTTGTTGTTCTCCCACGTTCATCTTACGACGTGATACTAGGATGGGATTTCCTTTCTACCCATCAGGCTCTCGTCGACTGCGCTCGTGCCGAACTCACGTTGACGAATCCGTGCCTTGATATCGACCACCACAGTCCCTCGAAAGTGTTTGCCGCAGCTGACGTCCGCATCGCGCCGTTGTCCACCGTCCTAGTGCCTGTGTTTTCCCCTGCTGCCACTAACTCGACGCTCCTGTTCCAACCAACTATAGCTAGTGTGCAACACCGAACCATCGTCCTCCCGTTTGCCGTCATCAACTTTTCCAATGGTTCGGCGGTACTTTATGCGTGCAACGTTTCTGCTTGCCCGTACATCCTGCTACGCGGTGAGTGTCTGGGAAGCCTCGAGACCTTAAATTGTATTTTCGAAGACCCGATCTATCCAGACAAGCCATTTCTACCGACTTGTGCCATTACACCCGCAACTGACGCTAATGAACCTATGGATGTATTCCGCAAGTCCATCGATTGTAACCTCACGCCTGGGCAGCAGAAACAGCTGATCAAGCTCCTACAGCGTTTTCGAGCCTCGTTTGACCACAATCAGCCTTCCTTAGGTCGAGCGTCATCTGTTGTACACCGTATAGATACCGGTCAAGAGACGCCATTACGGCAGCGTCCATATCGTGTGTCAACTACCGAACGCCGTGCCATCAATGAACAGGTTGACGACATGCTGACACGTGGCATAATCGAACCGTCAAGCAGTCGCTGGGCCTCTCCAGTTGTGTTGGTGAAGAAGAAGGACGGATCCATCAGGTTTTGCGTGGACTACCGGCGTCTCAACCGAATCACGCGCAAGGATGTCTATCCGCTGCCACGCATCGACGATGCCTTGGACTGCCTACAGGGAGCCGAATTTTTCTCTTCTTTAGATCTCCGCTCTGGATACTGGCAGGTACCCATGGCAGAGGCCGATCGTGAAAAAACTGCTTTCATCACGCCCAACGGGCTTTACGAATTCACAGTGATGCCCTTCGGCCTCTGCAACGCGCCAGCTACTTTCGAGCGGATGATGGACTCTATCCTTCGAGGCCTCAAATGGAACGTTTGCCTTTGTTATTTAGATGATATTGTCGTCTTTTCAACTGATTTTGCAACCCATTTAATCCGCCTCGAGAAAGTCCTCGCGTGTATTTCTGCCGCGGGGCTGCAACTGAATCTGAAGAAGTGCAATTTCGCCGCTCGAAAGCTTACGATCCTTGGCCACGTGGTTTCAAAAGACGGCATTCTTCCTGACCCTGCCAAACTTACAGCCGTTTCAGCGTTTCCCAACCCGACCACCATGAAAGAGCTCCGAAGCTTCATAGGCCTTTGCTCTTACTTCCGGTGCTTCGTCCGCAATTTCGCGACGATCATCGCTCCTTTGACCAAGCTCCTCGCCGGCTCCAGAGACCTTTCAGCCTGGTCTGCCACCTGTGACGACTCTTTCAATGAACTGCGCCGCCTCCTCACGTCGCCGCCTATTCTGCGACACTACGACCCATCGGCACCCACAGAGATCCACACCGACGCTAGTGGTGTCGGGCTAGGCGCTATTCTTGCACAGAAGAAAGACGGCTTCCAAGAGTACGTGGTTGCCTACGCAAGCCGAACTGTTAGCAAAGCCGAAAGCAACTATTCTGTCACTGAAAAGGAATGCCTCGCCATTATTTAGGCGATAGAAAAATTTCGACCTTACGTGTACGGGCGCCCTTTTGACGTCGTGACTGACCACCACGCCCTCTGCTGGTTGTCGTCATTGAAGGATCCAAGCGGTCGCCTCGCCCGATGGGCATTACGCCTCCAAGAATATAATATTCGCGTGGTCTATCGCTCCGGCCGGAAACATTCGGACGCAGACGCCCTATCCCGTTCGCCTCTACCCCCTGACCCGGACTGCTGCGAAAGTATAACCTGTGATGCCACTGCCATCACCATCGCCGACATGCCATCTGAGCAAGGACCCTTGGGTTGCTTCGATTCTAGACATCCTGGCTGGGCGGACGGCTTCCCCCCCTTCTCGCACGTTGCGTCGGCAAGTGGAGCACTTCGCCACTCGCGACGACGTGCTGTACCGACGCAACTACGCACCCGGTGGACGTCAGTGGCTACTCGTGATTCCACGTCATCTGCGATCCGAAATTTGTTTCACGTTTCATGACGACCCCCAATGTGGCCACGCAGGTTTCCTGAAAACTTATTCTCGCATACGTCTCCGATATTACTGGCGTGGCATGTACCGTTTTATACGACAATACGTTCGGGCCTGCTCGACGTGCCAGAGACGAAAAACTCCCCCTTGTCACGCCAGCGGTACCTTGCTACTCTTACCATGCCCATCCCGACCATTCGACCGCATCGGCATCGATATCTATGGTCCCCTTCCCAACACTGCTGACGGTAACCGCTGGATCATAGTTGCCGTCGACCATCTCACGCGGTATGCCGAAACTTCATCCCTTCCCTCGTCTACAGCAAAAGACGTTGCGACTTTCGTTCTTCACAACATCGTATTACGTCATGGAGCACCTCGGGAGTTACTGAGCGATCGTGGTCGCGTATTCTTGTCAGACGTCATCACAGCATTGCTGCGTGAGTGCCACGTCGTTCACCGCACTACAAGTGCCTATCATCCCCAGACCAATGGAATGACAGAGCGCTTCAACCGCACCCTTGGTGACATGCTGTCTATGTATATCTCGTCAGACCACTCCAATTGGGACCGAGTGCTCCCGTTTATCACGTTCGCATATAATACCGCCATTCAAAGCACTACTGGGTTCTCTCCTTTTTTCCTCCTTTACGGACGCGAACCTTCTTGCACTATGGACACCATTCTTTCGTACAAACCTGACTCCTCAGAGTCCACGACTTTGTCTCAAGCCGCTACATACGCTGAGGAATGCCGCCAACTGGCAAGATCATTCACAACCCAAGACCAAGGACGCCAAAAGCACCACCATGACGCATCAAATAACACCACTTCCTACGATCCAGGTTCACTCGTCTGGCTGCATGTTCCCTCTGCTACACCTGGCCTTTCTACCAAGTTGGTCCCCAAGTATCACGGCCTATATCGTGTGCTACAGAAAACGTCACCGGTGAATTACCTCATCGAGCCACTGGAACCATCTTCTGACCAACGTCGTCGTGGCCAGGAAATTGTCCACGTCTCGAGACTTAAGCCCTGCTACGACCCTCCCGTGTTTACTTGTCCATAGGTCGCCAGGATGGCTCCTTATTTCGCGGGGAGTAATTGTAATGAATTAATGAATCTGAGTAACGGACGCTCTGCTGGCAACGAAGAAGACGATGATGATCGGTGGCTGCAGTAGTAGCTCGCGCACGCCGCTCGCCATTAGCCAGACCTGCCTGATAAAGGACATTTTGCCAAGCTACGTCTGAATCTTTCTCGACGTACAACACCTCTATTTTAATATATATATATTAGGAAAAAGGAGCACACTTCCGAAAATTTGATAGTTGTTTACTCTACGTTTCAGCCGTGCTACTACTACGAAGACTACTACTACGACGTACTACTACTACTACTGCTGCTACTACATTTATCACATACATAGCAGACGCAAGACCCACGGCATAAGGAGCTGCTGCTACTTCTTTTATCATATACAAAGAGGACGCACGACCCGCGGCATAAGGATCGAGTTTCGCCCCTAAAAAATATACATTATCTCCCACTAAATAGAACCATCAACAGCATGCGAAGTAGTGCAAGGGGTCGACTTGCGTTCATCACGGGTACCTTGCCCGATGTTAACGCGTCGTTTCAAGTGGAGCACACGATGAATTCACTGTAGTTCCTGTTGCTGCTACTCGTCCCAAATTCATAGTACGCCATGCGGGCTCATCGCCATGCCACTCGGGAGCACGTGGGTTCATCAGAATCTCGTTTCCCGATGCCATCACGTAATTGTTGAAAGAGTGTAAGGCGAAGAGGCCACAGCGACTTACGCAGGCCCGAACGCGCCAGCGCTTGCCAGCGCTCTCTGATTAGGATACGAACTGTTCGTTCATCGCGCATCTACAGAATCTCGTTCCCCGACTCTTATCACATGATTACTGAGAGGGTGTAAGGAGAAGAAGCCACAGCGTCTTACCCAGCCCAGGCCGGGACCAACATCCTTTGTCGGAACGCGCAAGCACGTGAGCGCGTTCTGGCAGTGCTTAGGCCTGCTGTTGCGCATGCGCGGTGAGGTTGGTCACGCCGCACAACACCGGATTCAACTCCGCCATAAGCTGTTTCTCACCTAAACTTTGCAGGGTAAGGTTGATCCTCGCAGCCTCCTCCTCTCTCCCAGCTGGCTACACCGGAGGCAACTGCACCGTAAGTTATATAACTTGATATTATAGGCGAAGCAGCTCTGACTAACCTTTGTAACGCTGTACCTCCGTGCGTCCGTACGAACGCACCGCAATGTGCTCCCCTCGCCGCAAGTATTGGAGCGGTGCCAAGTAATTCACGCCGCAGCGGCGCGTTGACGTTACGCTTCCCTCACCGTACGCGCAGACATCACACTCTTCCTCGCTTGCCACGTGCTCTCCGCAGTGCCCACAGCTTCCGCCTCGCCCGTTCGCTCGCGACACGTGCCGCAACCGCCACTCGCTACACCGCTGACTCGTCGGTTCACGCACAATAAATCTGAAGCGCGCCTCACGTACACGTTGAAGCTTGTCGTACGTGTCACCTCTTTCTCGCTTCACCATCTTAACCGCTCGTAATGCTTGAGCGCACATCGAGGGGTAACACTCTTTCGACGCTGAAAGACGACGCTCATTTGCCCGCTGGAGCGAGCAGGCCTAACCCAATCGTCGCCGGCGTTGCGAGGGCTAACGAAACCAATGGCGTTCGCGAATGGCGCCGCCACGCCTGCAACACCAACGATGCGAGAGCCAAGGAAGCCGAACGCAAGCGTCGGTAGCGGAAGACCGACGACACCAACGGGACGCGAGTCAAGATCGCTTATTGCGTCCGAGCGCAAGGCTGCTTCGCATCCCATCAGGATTCCTTTTGTGAAGATGGTATAAAATTTTTGAACATTCTGCGTCCTACTACATAAAAAAAAGCCCACAAGTCGGCGAGAGAACGCGGGACCACAGACGGGTAGCGAAATTGGAACAACCCCGCTACGCACATCTAAGCGCCGTAGCGTGCACTCTCTCTTCTTTCAAAAAGTGGTTTGTTCCGGTTTTATCACTGCATTTATTCCTTGTATACCGGATTGCAGTTGAGATTACCCATCCAGAGACACGCATTTTATCTTCTTCAAGTCCCGCGCTTGCAGAGTCATGCAGGATTAGCAAATGACAGGCTTGCTTTGTCGCAATCCCTGCTGGGGCACGCGCTGCTTACAGAACACTCAGATTGTATAAAAAAGAAGGGACGGTCGCGAGACTGGGGGAATCATTCGCGACGCACCCCGTAGCGTTATCTCCTTGCCTTTCGCAGTCTTCTTTCTTTCTTTCTTTCTTTCTTTCTTTCTTTCTTTCTTTCTTTCTTTCTTTCTTTCTTTCTTTCTTTCTTTCTTTCTTTCTTTCTTTCTTTCTTTCTTTCTTTCTTTCTTTCTTTCTTTCTTTCTTTATTTCTTTCTTTCTTTCTAGTTTGTGAGCTATCCGGAATCCCGCTTGATAGGATGGCAACGTTGCGAAAGGCGCCAGTAACCGGATGAATGGACGGAGCTCAGTTCCACGCGCCAATTTCGCGCGTACAGATGCTGATCACCGCGAGATGGCTGCACCGTTGTGTGAAAGTCATGTGCAAGTGTGCATGCAACTTTGCAAATCTCGGTGGAAGTGCATGCGCGCGAGGCATCATGCGCCGATTACAGCTGTTCAGAGGCATTTTTAAGTGGACATAAAGTGATACACATTACAAAAAATATATATATATTTAGGCGGGTGCTGTCTGGGTTGTTATCAGAGCCTGGATATGGTCTTCGATATAGATGCAGACACAGTTTTTTCTGTAGATGTCTTCATTGAGCATGCAACTCACATTTAGCTCTCATGACGAGGGATGGGCCACGGATGTTGGGTGTGTGTAATCCAAATAATTAGTTGTAGTTGTGTGTAACATTGATAGAGAACGTATTTATTGGATCAGGTGAAAGTAAAGGCAGCATTCATTCATGGCTGCAGGTATAGACCTATAGGTGAAGAAAAAATTCTAAAAAACGGCTAAAAAAAGTGGGGGTTTAAAAGGCGTGCGATGATTGAGATGGTTGAGTCACTTACGTGGCAGATTTTCAAAGCTGTTAGTTGCCTCTTTTTGCGGCACATGCCCCTCTTTCTGCACAGACCTCGCGTACCCGGCAGCTCCTCACCGATGGTCTATCAACTGCTCTGCGAATCTGTGATGAAAAGAATAACAACAATAAAGAGGACACGCCACACGCAGTCCGCACATGCTGTACAGTGTGTGGAAATGAAAAGAAGAGAAAAGTGATCCCCGTAACTGTCTCTTAAAGGGAGGACACCTCAACAGTAGCTCACGAGGGGTGGGGGTAAAGGATCCGGGATTAAAAGGATAGGATTAAAAGGTAAAGAGATAGAGAGAGGAAGGAAAGAGTGAGCCGCAGAGACAGTGAACGACAGAAAATGACGTAAATAAGGAGGAGATAGGTAAGATTGACACGGTTGCAGGAGACTGAGGACGGGGCACCACTGGGCGAGAGCTCTTGTTGGCGTCACGAGATGGCGTAGGGAGAGCCCAGTCGGCCAGAGCTGCGCTGTTGTCGGAGATCGTTGGGGCACAACCGGTCGGCACGAAATCCACAGAGCGAGTCTCCGAACAGTGGCGGTTCATTGGATGTGAGGTTTCGCAAGGGTTCTCGTGAGCCTTCGTGTAGGCACGTGAAAAAATGAATAACAAAACAAAGAAGCTGCTGGCCCTTCTTTACGTGACCGAATGAAAAATCTTCGTCATTTGGAGGTTATTGGGTGCTCTTGAAGGGTTTATTTCCTTCGCGTCTTTTTTGAAAACAATTGCGTAGGATTTGCGAAGCCTCCATGACGAGTACTTGAGATGCTGCAGGGCACACGAGAGCTCGTTACTAATTGTCGCAATTATCAAAAAAGTCAGGCGTAATTTAAGATTTTTGATTAACTGGTGCGCTAATACTGCCCCTAGCAAACACGCTCTTGCAATAGAATTTTTGAATTTGATCTCTAGGAGGAGAGTCGCCGAGAGGATCTATTTTCGTAAGTATGATGTCTTCAAATAACGAGGCGAAGCAAAACACCGGGGATCATTAGCTTACTATTTTTAATTTGACGTGTAGAATGGTTGACGGTGGTGATGCGTTCTCATCGAGAGGAAACTGAGGAAACTATCAACAAGACAGATGAGAGTATACCTGCCAGCTACACCCATTCAATACGTCACAGCGACATGCGGCTTATTCCTGTTTAGTGTGCACAAGGAACCCGTATATCAGTTCCGAAACGTCTCTGGATTTTTGTACCTTGAAGCAGTCAGTGAACGCGTCTACATCTTCATTCTTGAGTCTGTAGTGTCCTTTGTCGAGAGAATAGAAAGTGACTGTTAGCTGACTTTGAGAATTAGTGTAAATTTCAGGCCCTGTGCTGCGCTACGATATTTGGCTCGAATATTCTCGGGAGCATCGACTACCGATCGGCAGCGTTTTCTGACCATGCTCAAAAAGTGTTGCAGGGTTCCCTCAAAGAGTTCTGCTGTTGGCGGGGTGTGGCGCTGTACGCCGTTGAAACCCTCGCATCATCATCATCATTATGGATCAGCTTACCTCTGACCAGGGGACGGCATGTGAGGACGTCGTGTGTGACGTCATTATGACGTCGTGATGAGACCTTGATATATAGCGGTCACTGTCGTTACTATCACGTCATTCTTGATCACGTGATCTATAACCCTGTAGTGCATACTGTATCACATTTGATACGTTGTGATTATAAAGCCACAGAAAAAAAAAACTTTGCAAAGCTTTACGGAAGAGTAGTTATTGCATATTTAGGATGTCATGAAGTTACACTGATTACACATGCATTAATTTGGTCATTTAAAAATAAAATGATTAGGTTATGCCTGAAATCAAACTTTACTCATATTTTTCTTAGAACGAACTCCACAAGAAGACTAAAAATGATCTGTTCTCGCAATTATTCGCAAGGTATAACTGCGTGTGCTCGCTACAGAGAAATATATTAAAATGAAGTGACGCGCTCCATAGTGTGATGTTATCGTGACTGTATCATGACGTTATCAATGTGTACTTGGCCATTTGCACCTTTCGTGTGGACCCCCTGCGGCCACTTCTAGCGTTTTGAATGAAACGTGCAGCCATGTACTTGCACTAGTCCTCGTGCTTGCCTACTCGTTCCCCTTTCTTTTTTCGATAGTCGTCCTGCTGTCTCGCTGCTCGCAGACTTTTACGTACGGAATACAAATGTCGAGCGAGGAGCATCTCCTTATTAGCGCGCTGAATACTAACGAGGAATTCGGCGCACGTTTTAATACAGCCGCCGGACACGACTGAGCTAAAGAAAGAAAACGGTAAAGAAGGAAAGAGAGAAGATAAAACACAAACGTGGCACGATGTCCGGGTACCGTTGAAGTCGTGCTGCGAAAGAATGGCCTCGTCGTCGTCTTCTTCTCAGCGATTACGATCCGTGGCCCGCGAAGTGCTCGAGACGACGCGACATTGACTGTCGTTTCCCAAGATTGCCGCCATTTGAAATTGAGGCTCATGATGTTCGTCAGTCTGCTCAAGTCGCGATGGTTCATCGGCCGATGTCCTTGGCTGTGCATCGCGCGCGTCGTAGCAGTTGGTGCCCCAAGGGGGTTCCGGTGGAGCGGTGGCAGTCCCTTTTCGCGGTTGTAGTGCGCGCGTATGTGTGTGTGTGTGTGTGTGTGTGTGTGTGTGTGTGTGTGTGTGTGTGTGTGTGTGTGTGTGTGTGTGTGTGTGTGTGTGTGTGTGTGTGTGTGTGTGTGTTGCGACTCATGTTCATGTCCACGCCTGCTTCTGATTGATCATGTCGGAACTTTGGTCAGTGCAATTTGCTGCATATTGATTGTCTTAAATAGTATAGCACTGATGTACATTTCTTCTTCTTCTTCTTCTTCTTCTTCTTCTTCTTCTTCTTCTTCTTCTTCTTCTTCTTCTTCTTCTTCTTCTTCTTCTTCTTCTTCTTCTTCTTCTTCTTCTTATTATTATTATTATTATTATTGTTATTATTATTATTATTGTTATTATTATTATTATTATTATTATTATTATTATTATTATTAATATTTCACACCACAAGGGACAACTGTCTGCTAGATATATGAACGTCTCAACTGTAGTGTTCCCTCCGATTTCTTTTCTCGTTTTTGACGCCTGTTATGAAGCATGCTTTTGTTTTTATTAACTGCGTTTGATTGCTGCTAAGAAACGCTGCAAATTGCCGCAGTCTCGGTCTTTTTCATGAGGCTGCAAATGAACTGCTGCAGTATCAGACGGTCACAGTAGGTGCCTTAAACGCAGCTATAAAAATGGTCACTGGAGCGGCTACACAATATTAGCCCCTAATTCTACGAGGTATATCTTTCTCTCAAGGCTCGAGGTCAATTGCGCCTGGTGAGACGCGGCTGGAAAAAGAGAGGAACGAGATTTCTCGCCTTAGATAAAATTTGTTCGCAACTGTAGTGTGAACATGTCGTATACCGCAAATTGTGTATTGTTGCTGCTAAAACATCAGTGCTCTAGCGCGCAGGTAACATAAGTGCGGGTCAGTTAAGGGGCCTGCAGCACTTTTTCAAGTATCCATGGAGTGGATTCACTAAAAGAGCTTATTCCCTCACGAAATTCACCGCCACAAATATTTTTTGTTAGGATCTGCCTCGTACGAGCGGAGGTACAATGATATGTCGCACGCTGCATTAGCGTTCTCTTTTCTCTCGTCCCGACGAAAGCGCTGGAAGCTAAACAGGAGTGGTGGCCCGGGCAAAGAAAATGCATCACGCGCGCCTCGGGACCTTGAGCACATTCCCCCGTATTCACAAACGCTCCTCGACTCGACTTTCACCCTTCACCTGACAGAGTTGAGCACTGCGCCACTTCTCGGCTGAAAATGACGCTGCGCTGTTCGAGAATCGCACCACATTATCGCTGATATGCAGTGACTTGCCGTGCCTAGGGAGGGCGCTTTCATCGGCTTTCTCAAGTGAAGGTGAAGCGTTGAGTGAAGGGACGTTCTAGAATACGGGGGAAACTATCTCGATTTTTTTTTGTCTTCGAATGCGTGGCATTCCATTGCGATCGCACACACAGACATGGACAAAGTCGTGGCCTAACCTTGTAACGACCGAGCGCGCCATGCTCAAATCAGCCACTGGCTGATATAGCGGCTGTGACGAGTGATTTTCTAGCTTGTTCCGTCATTTGTCGAGAGAAGAGAAAGCAATCTTTAGCTGACTTTGAAAATTTATTGTGCATTCCAGGCGTCGTGCCGCGTTTTAATATTTGGCTCGCGTGTTCTCGAAAGCTTCCAGTACCAATCGGCCCCGTTTTCTGACCATGCTCAAAGAATGTTGCAGGGACACTTGAAGTGTAACAGACTTGGTTGCATAAGAAGGCATGTACGCTAGTAAGAAATTGAAGTATAGGAAGTCAAGTGATATTAAGGAGTTTACGGGCATAACCTGGTCGCAGCAAGCACAGGATCAGTTTGATTGGTGGAGCAGGAGACAAGCCTTTGGCCTGCAGTGGGCGTGGTCAGGTTGATGATGAGGATGCTTAAATGTGGGCACATCGTCCATAATGTCCCGTTCCTAGTGTCTTTTTATTCTCATCCATGTTATACTGCAGTGAGGCTGTATGTAACTCAGCCATCTGTGACTCCGTGAACAGGTAAATGCCGAACCGAAAATTATAATCATCACGACCGCCTGAAGTAAAGCATTTCGGAGACTGTTTTCGTCGAAGATCAAATTTGGTTCCGTGGTGATATTGTCGCGTAGGTGTTTGCATCATTGTCGACTAAAAGACGATAGAAGAAGTGGAAGTGTCTGGGCAATCTTGTCGCACTTGCCTGAGGGTCTGCTACTGCGACTGCAACTGCAACTGCAACTCTACGCGTACCAATATGTTAAAATGTGAACGGTGTCTACTCCACGCTTTCACATTCTGCGCGGAAAACACGCTAGCCAGCTCTCGTTTTCCTCACGCACATGTGCCGCAATAGGTACACAGAAAGTACATAATGCCTCATAGTTGGCATGTGCAGTGTTTCATGCTTGTGCTCGCACACTCTTTTTTAATTCCTACCTCTCTCCCCTTGTTGACAGTCGTCTTGAACGCAAGAGGAGAAAGTCTTCCCCGAGGCTGTTTTTGAGAGACTTATTCCGGTGACTGAGTCTGACAGCCGCGGTACAGCGTCCGTAGCTTTGGGCGCCAAAGCCACTTGGCCGCCGTCTCGGACGACGCCGTGTTTTGGGCGCAGGAGGCGTCGTCCCTCGTTGCAGGTTCCAGAAATAAGCGCGTCTGGACGCCGCAGTCTTGCCACGTGCATGCACTGATACATCGGCGACAGAGTGGTGACTTTTTTATTTTTTTTTAATTTATACCAGCGTTTCCTTTCTCTGCTTCTTTTCTAGCGAGTGAGCACTCACACGCGCACACACGCACGCACGCGCATGCGCAAACACGAACACACAAACACACGCACAAACACACACAAACACACACACTTTTGCGTAAGTACACTGCTCATACACTGGCGCTTCCGATATCGCTTCCGCTTTAACGAAAAATGCTGTCTCGAAACGTAAAACAAAGAAAAAAGACACCAAGACAGTGCAACTTGAGCTGAAGTGACGCCACGTCGCACAGCTTTCTTGCTTGGGGAGGCAATGACGTCATGCTTGGTTGTTTTTCCACCATTCTTCTTCTTTTCGAGGGTGTTTGCGTGGTTTGTTTCGCCTTCGACTTGCCTCAAATGTCACTTCCACACAGCGAGGGTGCACTTTGCATGCGGACATTGGCGAGGTCAATAGCCTTGTGAAAAAGATGCGGTGCTGTTGCGTAAGAAAATGGCGCTGTGAGTCTGGAGGTTGCTATAAAGGTTGGCCGCCGAAGATGACCAGGTATGCGACAATAAAGAGAAAAAAAGTATTTATACGTGTTTTTTTTTTTAATTTGCCGTTGTTGTAGGGGCTAGCTCACTCCTATGCTGTAGAAATGAAGCGGTCAGTGTTGCACTCGAACAAGGGGAAATTCAGCAGACTCTAACGTTGAGTTTGTGTAGGCGTATGTAATGAAATGCTTAGCGGAAATATGGCATAGGGTGCCAGTGGAGCAATTTATCTAGAGTGATGTTTACGCAGAAAGCCGCTGCAACAAGCTTACAGCTCGTGTTAGTGGACTCGGCTAACGTTGTAACTTAAGTAAGTGAACTGGAATGTAATAATAATAATAATAATAATAATAATAATAATAATAATAATAATAATAATAGTATAGTGATGATGATGATAATAATAATAGTAGTAATAATAATTTATTTATTGATTTCGGCGTTTTACGTGCTAAAACGATGATGTGCTTGTGAGGCGCGCCGTGGTAGAGTGCTACAGACATTTCAAGCACTTGGTGTTCTTTAACGTTCACTGACATCGTTTGCTACACGGGTATGTAGCATCCTGTCTCCACAGAAAGGCGACCACTGCGGAAGGGATCGAAGCCATGACTTTCTGGTCAGTAGCCCAGCACCGCAGCCGCTCCCGTGGCGGGCAAACTGGAATGTTAGAATGAGTCATTGAAGTGAGTTGGTATGTTAAAAAAAAAAGATCAAAAGAGAGAGAGAGAGAGATGAAAAAATGTGTTCGCTAGTACTTGATAATTGTTGTCTAACGTTGGAAGCAGTAGTTGCTGTCGGCTAGTGCTGACGGTGAACGGCGTGAGTAGCTTCGCATGCTTGACAGTGATACTTACATGAATTCACGGAAATCTATTTTTTTCCTTCCTGGCTGCACACATTCGAGCAGCATGGGATCCTCATCCACTTGTTGTAGACAGCAATAATTCGTTTTTTTTTCTTTTTAAACTCTGCCGCCATTGTAGCATATACTAAAGCACCAAAAAAAAATAAACAACGAATAACAAGACATGCTTTAGTTTTGCAACTCGCTTACGAGAACATTCCACGAAGTGCAGCAGCTAACTCAATTTAATATCGCGCGTTTACTCCACTCACGCGTCCTTCACATTGATGACAGTGTAACGAACCGGCCTCGAAATAACAAACTTCAGGGTTCAGTCATTACCTGTGCATTGCTGTTGAGCGGGAATCAGCTGATTACCACACAGCGCCTGACTGTCATTCTGTCTGTCTGTGTCGCCCAGACGTGATTCTGCTCAACTTTAAGGCACAAAAAAAAAGCCCAAGTCTGCGAGTGATATCACATGCTGCATACAATGGCCATTGACATTCTATATGGGACGACGGGAATGCTCGGCATGCAGAGGTGTTGTGCGCACGAAACAGTCGCCGTGCTTCGCATAGAACACAAAGCGCGCGGGCCAAGCATTCCGAACGTTGCGACACGTCTTGCCACTCTGACAGTCGCATTCTTACGTGTGCCGCCAGAGAGCGAGTTCTTTCTCCATATCGAGCGGGAGTGCCGACACGCCACCTGGAGACAGCGCTTCTCCGTGCGGCTGTCGTCGCTTGTCTTGCGAGTGACGTCCGCGTGCTTTGCAACCGATAGGAAGTGTAAAAAGCTGCCGGCCGTTGCACGAACTCCTTGTACGACAAGAATCTCGGCCAGCACGCAATAGCATCGCATCCGAGCTGCCGCAGAAGGCATCCCGATGCACCCTCGCGCTCTGTGGCGCATACCAGACATTGCAGAGTGCCTGTACTGTTCATATAGCGGAGTTGCTGTAGTGTGTAGCTTGTGGAACTTTGGAGGTGGTCTCAGGTGTGCATTGTTGCGTGTAGAAGTTGGGAAGCCGCACTGTCACTTCGTGGGGCCATTGCGGGCAGGACACTCTTACTGAGGCTATTGCTCTTCCTTAGATAGTTTGTTTTGTAAGTTCTCTGCGGGGGATAAGTGGCAAACAACTGCAGCTGTGACTTGTGTTTTGCGCTTTATATAAAAAAAGAAAATAATTGGCTTAGGTTTCGCACTTGTAAACCTAGTTACCACGAGCGAAAAACATGTTTCTCTTAGTTTTGCAGTTACTATTCATACACCAGCGGCGGTTTCAGCAGCTTCGATCTTGCAATGTCTTTCGTCATTGCTAATCTTCACTGTAACGCATTGCTCCTGCATTTTAGCAAGCAACTATCCTTTACCTGAGATGTAGCTGCCTGTAATCTTACTTTATCCAATGGATGATTAGATTCGGCCAGTAACTGGCACTGCAGCGGCTGCAAAGACCGTGTGCCATTGATGAAAGACTGGGCGATCAAACACCAGCGCAGCAACCTTCGCCTATAGCCACGTGGTATCGTATAGCTGCGACGCCTCTCCGCAGCCTATCACGTGGCCTGACTTGGTGCGAGAAAGAAGCAGGGACGAAAAAAAAAAAAAACGGCTGCTGCGGCTGTAGTATCCGACCTGGTGAAAAAATCAAGAGCGTTCTCCTACTCCTCCGACTCTCGCCTTGAGACTCACCTTGTTTTAACGCGACAGCGTTAAAGAGCTCCTCTCGCTGAAATTCCGGCATCAGGGTCGTTGGTTGAGAGCGAATAATCATCTAGTGCTTGGTCGTAAATACGTAAATATGACTTAAATAATAAATTACGTAAATATGACATAAATAATAAATTCTCGGTCGGAGTGAAGACCGAACCCAGTTCATTTGCGTGGCAAGCGAGTGTTCTACCACAGAACCAGGCGTGCACTTGGAAATGCAGAGAGAGTAACCTACGGGCTTTACGATGGCACGCGTCTGGTATACATTCTGTAGACAGCTTTCTCCGTAGTGATGCGCGTTGAATTGTGGTTCAAGCACTTAATCGTCGATTTTTATCTGCACACCGCTGGTGCTCGTTCCGTATTTTTCTGATGCCGGTTATTCATCTCTTATTTCTATGTGCTATTGAATGCTCCTTTTTGTGCGAATGTTGTGTATAATGTGACGCCCTCCAATCAATGACCCCAAGCAAGAGGTTGACAGAGTGAAATAAATAAAATGTCACTGGGAAGTAAGCAGTATAAACAGGCAGTAAGCGCGTAGGCATCAAGTTTGTAGCCCGTCAAAAATGTAGAAACGGCAAAACTTGTGCCAACTCAATGTAACACCATCTGCCTTTTTTGTTTAAATTTCACTTGGCGTGTGTAGGTGCCGCCTCATAATTAGGCAGACCCTTACCTGATTACGAATTCGCCCTTCATTCTTTTCGCAGCGCAAAACCTTCATCATCCATGTTCTTGTTTACCCACCTCGTACTTTCTTTTTCTTTTCTTCAATCTGATTGGCTTATTCCTCAAGAATATTCCTTTGAGATTCTACCCCGGTTCTATTATATTCAATTGGTTTCAGTCCGTTACACGTACAGTACGCTTCAATGTTAAGGGAAACACTCGAATGAACATCGTCAATATTGCTGGCCATCTAACAGTAAGTGGACAGTGAAACAATCTCAACGCACAACACTAGCCTGTCAAATGGAGATGGGACGCTCGACCACCAAAATCCTTAAGCAAATCTAAGCCACTATGCTTCTGTAAGATAGCGAAAACCAAATGTGCTGTCCACGCAGCTGTTCTCTTTAACAATGGAACCGTATGTACATGTAGTAGGGGTTTTCTCCCTATTTATTTTAGGTTATTTTTATTTCCGCCGGACAAAACAAACTATCGGCGAGACGTAAGTGACACTCTCGTTACGATAATATCGTATGTCGTAGGAAGCGAAGCATTTTGGGAACAGCTTAGAGCTCAGCCGTAGCAGAGTACACATTAGCAGGGTCCTTCAATACTTGTCCACTTGTCATGTGTTGTCATCGTATGCGGTCGTAGTTCGGCGTAACGAAGGCAGAAGCACGAATAACATAACCACCTGTAGCATATCAAGAACGCTCCGAGGAGGAGTCTTCTTCCTCTACTTCTTCGAGAACATTGATGGTGACATTAAGTGGTGAATACAGTAGAAAAAAAGAAAAGAGGAAGCTAGTGCGAAATAGAAAGAGAAGGAAATGGAGAGAGAGGAAGAAATAAATAAAGCGAAGTAAAAAAGAAAAAAAAAGAGAAAAAGAAAGTGAGAGGAAAGAAACTGAAAAGGGAAGAAAAAAGAAGGCTGCCGCGGACCCGCAGTTTCTGCTGTCTCGGCAACCCGGGTGCCTTACTTTTCTTTCCTCGGCCATGGTTTAGGGTTCAGGTTCAGGGCCGCCAGGCCCAAGGAGGCAGCGAATTAGGCCCGAGGGTTCCTGGAATGAAGAGACCTCTCACTTAAGGTGTACGGGGAACCTACACCAATACATCGTTTCGAAAAAGAAACGTTTATTGCTGCTCCTCCTCAGCCATGAAACAAGCGCGTAACGATATGTCTGCGCACCGTTACGAGCGCTCTGGACGTTAGGAAGTAAACGCTCATGATATTCATTCATTCATTGAGGTGGGGGCAATAAAAAAGGGTGGTTGCGGCTATCTTTTCATATTGCAACAGCGCAGAGACAAAGCGCGAAGGCTGAACGACACGAGCCTCATGCTTCGTCTCTGTTCCAATATTGCTACATGCATACATATTGATATTCTAGGGGCCGACGCGCGTGTGTGCCTGATGAGGAAGACGAAGGGTTGTCTCCGCTCGATCGCTGGTGAACCAGTCACGCCATCACCGCTGGTTTTGAATACATCTAATCCACAACCTCATCGATACGGCGTCTCCTCTTTTCCGTAACAATGTAAACGCAAGCCAACCAGCTCAACTGCCCCTTCTGGTTATAGTTGCGGCTATCGGAGGGGCGGTTGCTCTATTGGCGGAGTGCCGCGCGGCGTTTCGATTCGAGTGCTTGTATTTTGGCATCTTTGATGAATCGCACCGATTCTCGCATTGGCGCGCCGGGTCGTCGTTTCGTTTAAACACCGTGTAAATCAGTTATTGATTCATATCATTCGGCTTGAATTGCCCAGCCATCATGGCTGCTGAGGTAGTGCGTTCGTCTCGCACCTGGAAGGTTCTGTTTGCACTCGGACCCCAATTCGGCAACGACGCCACCGACGACGACACCGGACTTTGTGCAACTCGGGCTTTTTAACGCTACCCAAGTTGACACAATCCATGTTTCGTATCGTACATTTGCATGAATGAGTTTTTCTGTATGGAAATGCAGGAGACACGTTGACTGCACTCATTTACCAAAATAATACTATATACGTAAAGTGTTTGTCATGTAACAGCAGACTTCATGTTATATTTAGGTATAACTTAGTGAAACTCGACAAAAACAAAGATTGTAAAAAGTAACTATTAGCTGTAGTTTAGGAAAATCGAAGCTTTGGCGATGTTAAGTAAATAAGCATGCTCGTTTCCTAACTACTTATTAAAACTCCCACTAAATAAACAAAAACGTCGCAGCTTTGCCGCAAAGGCGAAGCAATGAACGCGATAACAACAAATTGAAAGGTTACGCGCAGAATTGAAAGCAGATAGAAACGTGCCCGCGTTTCTCACGCACAAATGACGCACGAAACGTATTCACAGGTGTGGATGCACGCGAATAAGCGTCTCATTTGTTACTTCGCTGTCTCTGAAAAGCGCGCGCTTTTCACCAATGGCGACTGCAATGATTGCAGTGATCATTGTGCGCCCGGTAACTACAGCAGAATCATTCCAGGTAAAGCCCGAAGGCAGCCAAAACGTACTGCCCCCCCCCCCCCCCGCCCTCCTTGCCAACGTGCGATAAGGGCGCTCAAGGGAGCGTCGCTCCGTTTCTCTAAGCCGGGCAAAGTATTGATTGATTGATATGTGGGGTTTAACGTCCCAAAACCACTATATGATTATGAGAGACGCCGTAGTGGAGGGCTCCGGAAATTTGGACCACCTGGGGTTCTTTAACGTGCACCCAAATTTGAGCACACGGGCCTACAACATTTCCGCCTCCATCGGAAATGCAGCCGCCGCAGCCGGGATTCGAACCCGCGCCCTGCGGGTCAGCAGCCGAGTACCTTAGCCACTAGACCACCGCGGCGGGGCAAAGTACGCGTAGGAGATTAGAGCGGGTGCTGCCGTGCGATGTGCCGACGCACGCTCATTGCGTCGTCTTGCTGGTATTGCAGAAAACACAATTTCCCCCGAGATACTCGTGAGCAGCGGAAAGTGGCTGATATTGCCGTTTGAGCGGTGAAAGACGTGCTCCGGGGTGGCTCAGTGGTTAACAGCTCGATTTCACGACGCAGAGGTCCCGCGTTCGATTCCGCGCGCCGGAGTGTTTTTGTGGATTTTTTCTTGCAGCCTCATATATAGAGATACGTATACATATATGGTGAGTGACGGCGACGCCGACGCCGGTGGCGAAATTCAGCCGAGAGTGTTCATATAATTGCTATCGCATAAAACAAAACTGCGATACGGCGTGAAAGAAAGATGAGAGTAGGTCATACCCCTCGAAAATAACCCCGAGGGAGAAAAAAAAAACTGACAAATATCGTTGTAACCAAAGAAATATGTGCGTACGGACAATTCCGAAACACCACGGGCATATAGAAAGAAGTAACGTATGCGGAAGTGCCTACATTTACTTTGAGTTAGTCGATGGATCACTGAATGGCTTCCTGCATGCGAATACACAGTCAAGCTGGGGCAAATACGGGCACCGTCTTTAATAAACGCGTACGACACTTTCAAGATGAAAGCAAGGAGTATACTTGTTAAGAAAAATGTTATCATTCACATTCGAAAAAAAAAAGACAGGAAAGCGACCTCAATCAAATTTTGGGACGGCTTGGTTATGAAACACGATGGGATGAAATTGCATGGCCACACCAATAAGGGCTCGTTGACTGGAATCCAAACGCCTTTCCCTCTTTTTTTTTTTTCTGATTCAGTAGGTTTGAAATTTCGACTTTCGGCACGACACATGGCGTAGAGAGGCTTTAACGAGGCATGACCCCGCCATTGTACGCGTGTACTAGACTGCACGAAGGCCGGTTGATATGACCACTGTCGCGACTTCGCAGAAGCGTACTACACGGAAGGTGTCGTCATTCGGGCTGTTTTGGTCATGCGCCTCACGTGATGAGCAGGCTTGTTCCGGCGCTCTCTTTTTGCGTACTCTCGTGGAAACGCCTACCTAAGCATGTGGAGAGGTCATGTGCCGTGAACGGTATCTGTGTTTTTGAGCGTGATGTGATCGCAGCGTTCTTTTTTACTCTTTTCAAGACCGCGAGGCGCTGTGGGGTAGTTATGTTGTTGTTGTTGTTTCCCTGTGCAAATGGCTCGTACCCAAAGGAGGGGATTGGCCGATTATAGGGTGAATTTGCCCTATACTTTCAGCATTGCGTCATTCCTACAAAACTTTTGTAACTTAATTTTGATTTGAAATGCCGATATCAAGTTTGCAGAAAAAAATGAAGAAAAATAGTGAGACCGTAATTGAGCAAGGAAATCGTTTAGTCGCAGTGATGTGTGCCTGAACGGCGAATAAAACATCCCTGATGCTGAAACCCAGTGTAGAGGCTCCAAATGAAAGATCAGCTTGTGATAATTGCAAGCCCAGTCTTTGAAGAGGTGGTGCTAGTATGCTTTGCCTGAATAAATCGAAACGGCGACAATGTAATAAAAGTGACTGATCGTTTCCTCTTGATTACAGTAAATGCACATAGGGGAATAGTCTCTGATATGCGGCGATGTCAAGCTTTTTCTTTCTTCTTTGTTCCCCGACTGAGCGAGGTGCTTTTTACATTCGTTATTTCGCGTTTGTTGTAAGTGAATTTCGTTGCGAAGCATGGCTACGTCATCAAATATAGTAGTTATTTTTTTCGTGCAATATGAACATGCTCAACGAAAGAATCTGCCTCACACTTGATCCCTCAAATGTACAAGATAATAAATGTCGAAAGTTAACTTCCTCCAACACCCCCTCCTCACATGACGTAAATTGCCGTACTCATTTTAAATAAAGTTTCTTCATGCAGTCAATCGGAGTTTTACGTCCCAAAACAACGTGGTTGTTTTTGCTTGCACTTTGGGATACGCTTCGGCAGTGAGACGAAACACTATATTAACTATAGAATGCACGAGGACACACAAATGGAACAGGAGCAAGTGCCATTACTATACAGCTGAGCCAAGGGTGACAGATTGAACCGCCACTGTATTTTTGCTATCTTAAAGGAAGTGCGCTGGTCTTACGTGCATGCAGAAGAAAAGCAATGGACACATTGCAAACTGCAAAAAGTGAACTATAGCGGCACATAGTAAAAAAAAAAGGCATCCGGGTACACGAGTTGCTTGCCATTTCCGAAGGTAGATAAGCTTTATGCTAAGTTGAAGGAAAAATAAACAGGGAAAATATTTTTGCATATAATTAAATTACAATTTAGCAATACCGAAAAGACCAGTGTTACTGTGAGAAAACGCTGGATAATCGAGAAAACCTACGAACAGAAATGGTGGGTAGCGGTGACACTCTCAAGTTCCCGTACCTACCGCCATGATGTTATAGCTTTTGCGGTGTCTTCTAGGTGTTACGTAGTTCCAAGACAGTAAAAAAAAAGATGGAGTACATTGTTCACTCTGGAGCCATATAGACGAAATTAAGATACCAGGTTTTATTGAATTTTGTTGAGGCAATATGGCCAAGATGTGAAAATATACTTCCAAATCCGTGACGTCGCGTGCGGTAATTTCGACGCAAAATATAAAAATGAAATTTCCACCTTGATTTTTTTACTCTGTTATAGTGAACGTGTGATGGTTAAATGAACGGAATTCAATTGTCCAGAGTGCAATTTATCAATCTAAGTCCATTCTTTGTTTTACTTATAGTGCCTGTTCAATCGACAGGTATGCTCACGCCTAAGGGAAGTGCTCAGCACACTCTTACGCTACCAGTGAACTTTTTGGGCATGCGCCGCTCTTGCTAGTGTGGCGCATGCGCAGAATTTTCCCCTTCATAGACTCAGGTTAGGACAACATATGAAAATTATAGCTTTTTTTCTTTGCAAGCAGAGAAGCGTGTCGTTTTTGCACATTTGCCACATTCGTGATTTTCTTAAACATCTTCTTTTTTGTTTTGTGACTCGAAACAAGTTTCTTCTAAAGCGAGTAGTGAGTGAAAGCGCACTCTAGGGTAAGCCCATCGTATTCGCTCTGTTCTTATGGTATATTTTTCTAAAAAAAGCTTCATGTACAAAAGTCAAAATGCTTGTCTAGTCAGCTGTGTACAGGAGACGCTCATTGTCGGGTAGCTTCTAATGCAGCCTGGAGACACTGTGCGCCTCTATATCCGCACTTCGTCTTCAGAGCACATCGGCTCAAACAATTTCAGCTCCTAGCTTCATTGAACCGTGTGTTTGTAATTCTTTTTTTATAAGTTTAGATGCTGAGGGTAAAGAAGGACTTCAGCAAGTGTATATTTCGTGGCAACCCATACAGCTCTCTTATAAATGTACTAAGGTGTTGCACGCCGAACCAGCAAACTCTTCAACGTTGAACCTCTCATCCTTTTCAACGTCCTTCGCACTTGTGAATCACGCGTTGGGTGACAACGGGAATGCTCTAATGAACACAACTAGTACTTGTATTGCAATAAGGCTGAACAGTGCATGCAAACTGCCCGGTGCAAATGTCGTGTTAAAGGGAATAGCGTCGCAGTCTTTGCATAGTTTCAGAGACTTAAAGATTGGGACATTGGATATTGTTTTTGGATTAAATGATGGTAGCATCGCATGTGCTGAAACTCTGAAATAGGATTGAAGCCTGGCCATACTACAGTCTATTTGCTGGAAAACGTTGACCACACTCTATCGCAAAATAAGCAAAGCAAGAATGACAAGAGGCTTCAAAGGAATCAATTTGCTTTGGCAATTATTACCAAGCTTGTAGCGACTAAATAACATAGTTAAATGACGTATATATTAACGTGTGCGGGCTTTTGAACCGCTTTGTGATTTTATACTCTATTCTCTCAAAACTAAGTTTTTATATTCCTTAAGTACCATTTTTCCTATGTATTCCCAGATAACTGGTCGATTATTTTTTCTTGTATTCTACATAAATGCATTCAGGTACTCAATCATAATTTAAATTATGGGCTTTACAGTTTTGTGTTACGCATTTCTATAGATGCGAATTTACGGAAAATTGAGGTCCTAATGGTAAAAAATTGCAAAAATTCTAATGTTTAGAAGATTTCAATAACTCTGCTTTAAGATAGGGTAATATATGAAAAGTAAAATGATGTTAGGATTATGTGATTATGTGGGAAAACGTTACCTCAAAATTATCGGCAGAGAGAGAGAGAGAGAAATAGAGAGGAAAAGCAAGGAGGTTAACCAAGCTTGGCGCAGTTGGCTACCCTACAATTGTGGTGGGGGAAAGGGGAATAATGGAAATGAAAGAGATAGGATATAAGAGGAGTAAGAAAAAGAAGAACGAATAGTCAGCTCGAGACTGCACTGCACGGTTTTGCACAGTTCTTTCACAAGCGGTCGTGAAGCCTGGTGGTCCTTAAAAAGTACAAGAGGGCTTTCGTGATTTTGCGCGTATGCGGAACCATCGGCCAAGGTCCCAGGATCTTCTTTTCTGTAAGCGGTCGTGAATTCAGCTGACATAGCTTGGCTTCCATAATACGTCATTCAGACTGGTATGCCTGGCAGTGGCATAGAATGTGCTCAAGTGTCTCCTCGCAGGCGCAGCTGTTGTGTGCCAAACTGCTTTCCATTCCAAGGAGACGAGAAAACGCATTCGTAAATGCCATGCCCAGCCTCATGCATAGGACGTATAGGGCCTACCCAGTGCCCTATAAGGGCGCTATTCGGCCCCTGCTGTCGTCGAAGGTCTTCTTAATAGGCGTTAGTATCGCATGCACGCAGGCTGGCAGTACACATCCGCGAATTCATTATCACCACCATGACTTCACAGAATGAGCACGTGGGCATGTGACAGCGTTTTGTGTCGACCATGCTTACGAGTGTGGGTCCGACATGCCTCGCAATCGTTTCGTGGTTATAGCACGTTGGACCTGCAGAAGAAAACAACAACAAAAAAAAAGCGCGTAAGCTGCTTGGTCACGTGTTGCGCGTGTGTCGTGTACTACCTTCCCTCGCCAACCACGTGTATGAAAGCACGAGGGAAACTCGTGGTAGATTACCTTTCCATTTCCTCTATAATCTCAGAGGTTCTAAACGAGTGTGATCCCTTCGGAAAATACGGCGCGTGATCACGGTATAGTTGCAATCGCGGTTATCTTTACACTCGCGTAGCACGCGTTGTGCCCTTGACGTTGGCCGCAAAGGACTGCAACGCAGAGGCTCTAAATGCTGCATTAAAAATCCGAGCAACACTGTCGCATGTCATGCCGGACTCGTCCCTGTGCGGAAAGGAGCCTATAGGTACTGAGTTTCCGGTGGTACGTTTCTTTTACTGCTCTTCATGTCTCCGCTAAAGTACGCTACGGTCGTATAGCTTTTGTGTTTACAGGGGACACCTTTTGTTGTGTCTCGCCGCGAGAGCACGAGGTGTGACGACACTCCCCTAAAGGTGATAAGGATGGTGCGCCGTCATGCGACCCGAGGATTGCGTCCAGGATCTTGTGGTGCCAAGGTCAACAGCCTTCAATGCAGGTGCGCCGATAACGAATTGGACCTTGTCGACAGTCGGTAAAAAGACGGAGTAGAGAGAAAAGGGTGCCCTCTGTGCAAGTTGCGCCATACATTGCAGCAATACCTTACATTTTATTCATATATCCTGGAGGCCGATGACAGCATTACATCAAGCTGTCATAACATCAAGCTGTCATCAAGCTGTCATCAAGCTGTCATTAGATCAAGCTGTCATAACGACGTACATAACAATAGGAACATTTTTAGGATGCAGTGGTACCGTTATATTTTTAATGCTAATGGGAGGGGGAGTACATGTATATTGGGTGAATTAATTACATGTTTGGAAAAATGTTCCGTTCGTCAGCGAAATTGCCATGCTTTGTGACAGATATGTCTGTTGGTAATTTATTTCAATGGTATATTGAGAAAAGTACTCCTGAATGACGATGCAAGTTTGTGGGTGCAAATGAGGGTTGTACTTTAAAGGGGTAGCCGAGACATTGGCAAATAATATCAGGAGTAATGATACGAGATTCACGTGATAAGGAACGCCAAGATGAGATAAGATTACATTTAGTCGGCGTTTTCGAAGCGGGCCACGAAAGTGATTGCTGAAAGGGACAAGTTGGTTGAAAATCCAATAACTCATTAAAGAAGGCAATTGGAACGATTTATTATGGTTCTGGCCGTGTATGCCGTAGTGCGTCAGGACACACGCTGAAACTATCTGTCGCCCACAAAATAATACGGACCATGCGAGGACTTGGAGAAATTACTTTCCGAGGCAATTTCACCATCTGCTGTCGAGAGCATTACTATATAGCCACACAATCGCCAAAACAATGCTTTCAGCAGCTGGCGGCAATTTTGCCACTCGCAAACATGGCGCGTCTTATTGTTTGACCGACGTTACACCAATAAGAATGCATTGAGCCTGGTTTTGGTTCCCAATGTATATTCAGAATAAAACAAAAAAAGAAAAAAACGCTACACCGATGTTTCTTTAGAAAAGCGTGCTCGCCAATTCACCAAGAGGCTTGTCATCACAGCCTTTATTTCCTTAATTATTAGATCATTCATGTGCCGCCTTTCAGCAAATTATGTTTCTTTTTCTTTTGTATTTCGAACTGTTTTACCTTATTGAATGAGTATAATTTCTTGAATGAGCAGCTACCACCCACACGTATGGACACGCCGACATATATAGTGCTGGATCTTAAATCTACAGGATAGGACATGCGTTCCCCCGTAAACCACATCAGCAATGTCGAATGCCTGCTGCGTTGTTGTGGGGCCAGGTTTGCGGTGTTGTATAGGGCCGTACGCAGGAATGATTGTTGGAATAACTGCAGTGGTTCACACTATATGGTGTACTGGCATCTTCCTCCGTAAGTCGAGCAGTATTGAAAATTGGGGAAGTTGGAAACGATTCATTTTTTTAAGGTAAACAACGCGAAAAACGAAGACAGAGAGAAGTAGGAAGATACAGGACAAGCGCTGACTTTCAACTGAAAAATTTAATGAGAAAACATCGTATATATACAGTTATTCGCGCGTACTCTTGCACGGCGAGAAAACTAAACAAACTAAATAAACTAAAATAAGTGCTGTAAACACGAGGCAACTTGCCCTAACGTGAGTGGCAATAATCTAAAAAACCATAATTCTTTATCAAGAAGAGCGATTGATGGTTCATTGACGCAGTTTTTGCCTGACTTTGGTATTCTGTAGGCTTCAAAAGTTTCCCTTAGCTTTTCGTGGTGGCAGAACCTTCGTTCTCGAAAAGTCTGGGGTGCATCCACAGTCCCGGCAGTGGATAGACAAGTGTGTCGAAGGTGGGACACCCCAAAGCGAATTTTGGTGCTCCCTCAGTCTAGAGTTGATACATCGCCCCGCCTGGCCAATATAAACACATCCGCACGGGAAGAGTACGCTGTGCAAAACTACAACTGCATACTCCAGCCAGCACACTCCAGCCAAGATTAAGCCGCGCGCCATTGAACTACTCAGTCACCCCAGCCGTTGCTGGTGATGTCAAAAAGTCGAAAGGTCTTGTCATGGACATATTCTACGCAGCCAAAACTCACAAGTCCGACATGCCGTTCGGAGCTATAGTGTCTGAGCGTGGCACTTGGCTTCAATCCATATCTGGTTACCTAAAAAAAAAAAACAGCTGGATAGTCTTATTATAAAGGATCCGTTTCTCATATCAAATTCAATGACTCTAGTGAACTATCTCGTGGACCATCATGAGGACAGCTGCAACGCATTTAGTGTCGACGTGAGGGACTTGTTCTACTCGCTGCCGCAAAACCAGTTACTCGAAAGTGTGAACGAGTGTATACTGAATGACAATGATGAGCAATTTTTTAGAAGCCCAATCGGCATTTCGGTGGAAGCTTTCCTCGAGCTTCAGGCGTTCTACCTCAAGTCAACCTTCATAGGGTGGGAAGGGGGCGTCTATGCACAGAAATCAGGGGTGTGCATTGGGTCAAAAGTGGCTCCAGCTGTCAGCAATATCTTCTTGGTGGTGGTGGTAGTGGTTAGAAGATGAGAAAAGGCACCTAATTTCTGCAACCCGGTCGGGAGCAAGGCGCAGTGCCTATCTTCTTGGCCAAGGTTGACAGGGCTATTGAAGCTAACTTGAATAAGCTCGCGAGAAAGGCTTACAGGTACATAGACGACTATGTCATTTTTGTTGATAGGAACAATTTCACAAACAACGCCATTAACATTTTCAAAGTTTTCAGGGATCACCCCTGAAAACTTTGAGAATGTTAATGGCGTTGAACATCTCAGATTGTTGAACAATCTAGGTTAAGATATTACATGCGAAATGCCATCGCAAGGTGCGTTGCACATCTTACACGTATCATTCCTTGACAAGCAAGTTGGTTGGCAATACCACCCTCGTAGTTCCAAACCCTTGCTTTCGCTTTGGTTCTGCACATTCGAAAATCATAAAAAAATGGTGTCGCCTTTTCCACGTTGAACTCTGCGTTAACCAAATCATGTGATGACGAGATTTGCGCGAGCGCACAATCGTAAACTAAAGAAAGCTAATTATCTGGAAAGTGTCGTTTGGCTCGCTTGCGGTAAGCTTATGCGTAGTTTGAAGAGTGGCCTCAAAGCTAACACAACATCAGCCAAAATAAACGAAAAGAAAAAGAAATTGTCGTGTTGCCTTACGTTCACCATCTATCGCATAGGCTTAAAAAGATGGGTGCATGGCAAGACATTGAAGTGGTTTTCGCTGTGAAGAATAAGGTCGGCAATGTTTGCGCAGCGGTGCGAAACCCACCGAAAACGCTCCGTTGACGAGGAATGCATGCTCAATTAATAACAAAAATATGTTTTGGAGTGTGCAGTTGGAGTTGTGTACAGCGTACTCTTCCCGTGCGGATGCGTTTATATTAACCAGACGGGGCGATGTATCAACTCTAGACTGAGGGAACACCGAAATTCCCTTCGGAGTATCTCACCTTCGACCCACTTCGCCATTCACTGCCGGGACTGTGGATGCACCCCAGACTTTTCGAGAATGAGAAGGTTCTTTTCCGCCATCATGACAAGCTGACAAAGGAAAATTTTGAAGCGTAGAGAATTCAAAAGTCAGGCAAAAACTGCGTCAGTGAACCATCAATCGCTCTCCTTGATAAAGAATTGTCATTTTTAGATTATTGCCACTGACGTTGTTAGGGCAAGTTGCCTCGTGTCTACAGCACTTATTTTAGTTTATTTAGTTTGATTAGTTTTCTCGCCGTGCAAGAGCACGCGCGAATACCTGCTTATATACGATGTTATTCATTGAAATTTTGAGTTGAAAGTCAGCGCTTGTTTTGTATCTTCCTACTTCTCTCTGTCTTCGTTTTTCGCACTGTTTACCTTAAAAAATGCTCCGCAAGCCTTTGTAATCGTCCCGAAATCAGCTCTGTTACTCTTAATGACCAGCGGCTGCCTTGCCCTATCGCTACACGCCCGTTTTCTCTTCTTTCGGTTAAAATGACCTCTGACCCACTCTGCACTGTTCTTCTCTCTTAACCCATATATGTCAAGCGCCCTACCTGTGCCTGAAAGGCGTTACTTCTTTAGCGGGGCACTATAGAGTAGCCTTAATGCGAATGGAGCAGTCTGCGTAAACGTATACGATCGCCTATACGCATTGCGTGCCCTTGCTATTGCCACGGACGGACTGGTTTATCTGGGAGAACGGGTACACTGTTGGGGGAGGGGGCACAAAGCCCCTTTCTCTGTCTTAGAATAATTGCGGATATCGCGCCAGTCCACCTCCAGGCAAATTGTCGCTTGGTAGCTGTAACCGTGCTGTTGCCACCTATTGCAAATAGACAGGCTGCTGTCACTGCTGCGAGGAAAGAACTCGGTACAACAAGGATTGCAAAGCAATTGAGTGCCTAATTAAGATAACTTTGCATGTTTTGTTTATGGTAGAAGCGCAGGTTGGAGAACTCACTCATCAATCGACTAACTTGAGCTCATTCAGATTCAGATCGAGACGGGATTCGGACTTTGAGTCCGGGTGAGTAGTATTTTGGTGAGTTTGAGTCTGAGTGAGTCCGTTCGAAGGAAATTGTCGCCAGTGTGAGCCCGAGGGTGCTATTCTGGACGCTGTTGAATTCCGCCGTATTGTCAAATTTTGTGGTTGTGGCACTTTAAGCCAATCAGAGAGGTTGTAGCCGCTCACTTAGCCAATTAGCATCGATTAATGGCGGAATTTGACAACATGGCGGAATTCGACAATGTCCAAAAGAGCACCCCGAGTGAGGCCGGCTGAAGAAAAATTTGGTGAGTCCGAGTAAGTGTAAAGTTTAAGATATATTCATTTAGTTGACCTGAATCAGTTCAATTTTTTTGGCTGACCCATTTGTGCAAGTATTCATAGAAGTCAAGCAACGCCTGAGCACTCATTGATGATGATCCATCATAAATCACAGGCTTAATTACTTCCATTGGTGCTTTGAAAGATCATCCCAGTCCTGTCTGCATTATAATTTCCGACAAATATTGTTGCCGCCTGTTATTTTCTTCCAGTAACTTCATCGCATCTCTAAAAATACCATTTCATCTTGAAGCGCTGTCTCTTTCAGCTATCTCTTCTTTTGCGATTCAAGTTCCTGTGGTCTATCTTCCCCGTGCAGCCGAGCAGTATGCGCGATGGCTGCTCCTTGTGGCTCATCTCTAACTTCGAGAATGGGCGATATGTCACCAAGCAGTAAAATCTGACGCGAACAGGGCGACTTTGCACTATAGACGCACCATGCGACGCTCGTCGTCTTGAGACGTCTTGCTACGACGTCAATGCACTATGGTCTTCGGAAAATAGTAGCTCTGAATGCGCGTAGCACAGAATCCTCTACTAGACTGCGCGAAATTGTAACACCAAGAAATCGCGGATACGATATGGTCACCATTATCGTTTTTCCCCTGTTCTTCGTTATTCACTAGGTCCAGGCTAGGCCTGGTTGCCCAGAGGTTCTTGAAAAGTTTGGTCCTAGAACGCATTGTATAAGAGCGGCTTTTTTTCTTCACGTTTTGTCAATGTACGTGAGGTAACAACCTGTGAATTGTACTTTTCTTTTTTTCCGAGTTGGGGCATATATGGGTTGAGGTTCCACGTGACATTTTGCGTTTTGTGGCTCGCTGCGTACTCCGTACTCATCAATTTAAGGTGAACACTATCCGTGAACTTACAGCCCCTTAAAGGGCCACTCACCAGGCCCCCTACTGAATTTTAGTTAGACAGTGGAACTTGCTGGGTGTCCGATGAGGAATATTTTACCACAAGAATTTTTCGAATCGGTTCATCACGAGCGGAATGGAATGAAAAAACTTTATTTCAGTCCTGCAGGACGCGCTTAGCGCGTAGCGGGCGTCTCCCACGTAGGGACCGACAGGGAGTACCAGGCGGCCGCTTCGTGAGCCTGCTGGACGGCCCATTTCTGGTCGGTGAGAAGTGAGCTCCTGAGAGACCTCTCCCACTTGCTTGAGTAGAGTCGGGAGGAGTTGTTCTACACTCCCAGAGCATGTGTGCAGGTTTTTTTAAAGCGGCGCGAAATGATAACGAGAGGAGTCCGAACTGGAAACCCTTGCCGCTCCTCCGCGTAGCCTACGCAAGCCAAATCTCTTTCCCACCTTCTCCAGCATCCGACCATGAGGTGACGTGCGCATGACGTGCCCAAACAAGTCCAGCCTCCGAGCACGCTAGCGGCGTTGCTTTGTTGACCAGCCTTATTTTGTGGTCTTCTGCCTGTTTCTGCGGGATGGTTTGGAAATGCCGGCTTAGACGTGGTAGAGTAGATGAGCAGGATGAGTGCGCGAACGCATAGGAGTGTTCCATGGTGGTCGTTTGCTCAATGGGCTGACCGCGGGGACACGAACGCATGCAAAACGCTAGCACATTAGCTCCGCATCTCGTAGCATTTCACAGGAAAAAATAAAAAAAAACGCGCACAATTTTTTATTGCGTCTCATTATTTATTTCAAGTTTTATTAATCTCTTAAAGCAATAAATACATAAACTTCGCATGTTGTGTTAAATGATTTTTGTCATGTCACGTGGTATACTGTTGACAACGTCAGAGCAGAGTCGTGTACGTAGAGGACCAACGTCACTGCATTGCCGTGTACGTAGGGCCATTCATACGCCTACGTCGTGCCCTCATTCTCTACGCGTGCGCCGGCAGAGGGGAGGGGAAGTAGCGTTCATTTTAAAATTTGACCCATTTTCGCAGCGTGTAGCGTTGCGAATTTTGGCAGACGTCATAATGAACGCCTCGTCTACGCATTGGGTTTGTCAGCTCAAGATTGTCAAACCTGGTGAGTGGCCATTTAAGTAAGTGCCGCTAATATGTAGCTCTTGAGGGACACTGCTAAACTGGCGCTCATGATGAGAAAATAACGGTCAAATATGATTCATGCCGCACTGTTCTTATTGTTCGAGTTACTCCAATATGGTGGTTTCGATCTACTATCACTCCTTACAGATTATTACGATTGAACTTAAAGGCAGTGTTGATTTGAGATCAAACTCACAAGTATGACACAATGACTGGAACACGCACGCAAAAACAATAACCTTTCATAACTGGCTTAAAAAGTCTGAAGATAAGTAGTGAACTGATGCTTTAATGATCCCAATAAAAATAACCATGCGACATCCCCGCAAAAAGACCTCTAAAAAAACGCCTCATGAGATGTTTTTTCTCGGAAAAAAACATCTCATGGGGCATTCTCGTTTCAATGATACTGATGTCAACCTTTAAAAGAATAAAAGAGCGTGAAACCAGGCCGGACAAATGTTAAAAGTTCGCCTAGGAGTAATAAACGAAACAGGCTGCCTCATTTCACAGGCAAATTAGTGACGAGAGGGAGAGAGAGAGAAAACAAGCTCAGCACGTTGAGGAAAGGGTGCAATTCACGTCGTATGAGCGTCACACCTTTCATGGCTCTCATAGGCTAGCGTACACTTGTAGCGGCCGGAAACTCCAGTCTGCATAAAATAAGAAGAGAACTTAGCCTCTTCAGTCGGTATGCAGTCTGCGAGTGCCTGGTACGGCGCGATGGTGGGCTCGCGGCCCAACTTTAGATTAATATCGGCCTCGCACGTCTGGCGGCGCGCCGGGAATAAAAGCCTAATCCGGGTCATACCGTCTGGCTCGATCCACACTCTCTCTCTTTCCATTCCATTCGCGGTTTCCTTCGCTCATTCACGAACTCCCGGGGTTCGGAGGTCAAGCGAAAAGCGTCAGTCGTGCGGGCCCCGCTTGCGCTACACGCAGCGCCAATGAACTGGGCTGTACTTGTATAGATACTTACACTCGGTAGTGAGGAAAAGTGCCTGCTCGAGTCAATGCACCATTCACTTTCTTCGAATTGCCGTGTAATGAATGTCATGAACCCCTTACCCAGTACCCATAGCCATAACAAGAGGACCGCCCCTTTTCACAGCACGGTGAGGGGTCGGGGGGGAAGGGTTAGTCGGTGATAACGACCGATGGGGGGGGGTGTAATTAATATATGGAATGAAGGCGGGTTGTTCTGCACGGGATAGGAGAGAAAAGCTAGGGTGGCGGCTCCAAATTGGACTCGGCGATAACTATGTTCCCTCGTGGGAACGTTGAACTTTTGGTACATTGATTTACGCGGGACCGTTTCCATCGTCCCCGGCTTTAACAAGCTTACAGGACCACTCCCGGTGATCGTGTCTCGTTAGTAGTGCGCATCGTTGCAAATGTAGGAGAGGAGGGTGCATAATAATTAGCCTACCCACTTGTTCCAAGTCAGTTCACGATTGAGGCTTTTTTTTCTTCAAGGTGTTGTTTCACTACCATGAAAACAGTCCATCGCTCCTTTGCACGTGAAAGTCTAACCATTTGCAGCAACTTTAGCGAACAGCTCCGCCGCGGTGGTCTAGTGGCTAAGGTACTCGGCTGCTGAACCGCAGGTTGCGGGATTGAATCCCGGCTGCGGCGGCTGCATTTTTGATGGAGACGAAAATGCTGTAAGCCTGTGTGCTCAGATTTGGGCGCACGTTAACGAGCCCCAGGTGGTCGAAATTTCCAGAGCCTTCCACTACGGTGTCTCTCATATTTATATGGTGCTTTTAGGACGTTAAACTCTACAAATCAATCATCAATCAACCTTAGCGAACAAGTAATTGAATGATTGGTTTGATATAATAGTAAGATTTATTATTTGTGCACGACACTTTCCAATCGTAGGTGCCAAAACCATGGACACACAGTACACCCTTAAGCGTTACACGTTTATATCCAACTTCGCCTGTTTTTCGTGAATTCGACACAAGAAATTTTAACCAAAGTACAATGACAATAGTGCACCATACCAATGCAGATGCCTCGCAGACCGCGGCCACTGCATGTCAAAGGAAAGAAAGCCTTTTGCGGCTGCCACAAGGTTGGATACCACTGCACTTAAGTTTGCCACAAAATAAGCATCGTCCCTGAGCAGGAAGTGGAATCACGCTTCCACTTTCTCGGAGTAAACCGTCTGAGGTGTTACATTTATTACCCGTCAAAAAGGTACCTTCTGTCTCCTCAAGGTGCCTTTCCCTCGCTGTGTCTTCTTCGATCTCCAGAATTAAGAGTATACCACTATACACCACGCTGGTGGTACGGTGGTCGTTTGTGTTGGGATGCTTTTAAAGTGGCAAAGAAACTCTGTCTGACAAGGTGCTATGGTGACATAGGCATGCGCCTGGGAGAGGCAAAGTTGCACGGCACAGCACCTTCTCATTTTCATGGATCCAGTGACAACGTAACGGAGATACGCTGCAGAAAATATCGGAAAAATGAACCCACTACTATTGCGTATGTTCAAGGCCCAGAGGACGACGACAAAGACTTGGACAGTTGATCTCCGCCGTCAACGACAGAACCCGGTAGCGTAATATGGCCTCGTAAGCATCGCCTTTTTCGATTACTAGCTTTGTTCAGTTCTCAGTGCATACCTCAACAGAGCGGTGAGGAAACGAACGCGTAACATTGGCCGCTTCAAACTATCCATGAATGCTTACTGCAAGCACAGTTCTCAAGCGCCCTCTGCGTCATAGTTTTTTTTCTTTTCGTGAATAAGCGAGGGGTCCACTACGTATCCGTAGAGCAACATTGACGGCACAGGACCGACTGTGTAAATGCATGAAGTGGTGGTAGTGTCTCCGGTGGATAATCAAAAAAGAAGGGGTACCCTTCTTTAGTCGGCGTGCAAGGCTATGATAAAGGAAGCAGAGCCACACTGCTGAAGCAAAACTGATTTGCAGCTTCAGTAGGGATTCCCAATGTTACCGCATGAATTACGAGTAGCATGACATCTAAATCAGGGCTTTCGTCAGCACGTGCTGACAAACTGTGTGCTGCAGTTCGCGACGTCTTTCAGTTCTGCATATCCGTTTTCATGGATTAGTAACGTATTACAGCGCATGCACGATACCGGGGCATGGAAGGTTGAACGTCTGCCCGAATGACAACAGCTTGGGAAGATCTGCTACTGAGTATCGTATCGTTTCCTGAAGTGATCTCCGATGCTGTGTCGAAACGAACGACACATGATGGGAACAATTTATTGGGCGACTCTCTTTAGCTCGAAAGAAAAAAAAATGACAGACAGGCAGGCATCTTCTTTCCATTACTCCACGCCACCACACAAGAACGCGCTCTTTCGGTCGTTTGGACAGAATTCACAAACATCTGCACAGGGTGAGTGAGTGTTTCTGAGAAAGAGTCGTTCTGCCCTCCTCCCCCGTCTTTTTTAAGGATCTCATGCTCACAAGGTGGTCCGATAGACACTCTTCTGATAGTCTTCTGACTAGTATCCATTCGCAGCAACAAGCCTTCACTTGTTGGACTCCTCGGACTTGCCCTTTTTGGCGGTCTCTTCCTTATTCTCATACTCTCCCTTTTCCTCAGTCCCTGCCTGTTTGTTTTCATCCTCTTTATTTTCCGGTTCCTCTTTCTTTCCCAGCTCTTCCTTCTTTTCTTGCTCTTCCTTCACCTGCTCTTCCTTCTTTTCCTGCTCTTCCTTCTTCTCCTGCTCTTTCTTCTTGCACTCATCCGTCTTACCCCCTTCGCGAGCAGCCGCGGCTGGGAGCTCTGTGACCACGTCGTCAGGAGACTTGGCCTGCTGCTGCATGGACATTTGTACAGCGAACGCGAACTGTTCTTCCTCCGTCATCGCCGCAATGTCTGGGAAAAAGTTGGGAGTGGTAGATTTTGCCGTGGCCGGAGCAGGATCGGTCTCCATGGACATGGCAAGCGCTCGCTCCAGAAGCCTTTCTTCGCTAGATACCACAGCCACTTCGTCAACTGGGGGCAGCTGTGGAGTCATGCTCGCATCCTTGGGTACTGAGTCGGCCCCTGCCCGCCTGGCCTCCTCCTGGCGTTGGCGCTGCTCCTCCATAGATACGCGCAATGCCAGTACGAGCTCGGGGTCATCGTTTGGGTCGATGCCGAACTCAAAGCCTCCAGAGCCGGAGGGCACGATTACCATGCCATCTTCGCCCTGGACCACCGGGGAACTGACGAGCGCGTCGGACAGGTGGGTATCGCGCCCCGTCGGAATTGTGACCAGGTGAGAGCCGGTGCCCTCTTCGCCGTTGAGCGTGCTGATGAAGCTCTCCAGCTTCTCCGTGTTCGCGTCTACCTCGCCGAAGTTGACGACGTCCACGCTCACCTTCTCCTTCTTGAGGCTTTTGGCGAGAGAGACAAGGTCCGTCGTCCTGATCTCCAGGGGGCTGCCGACGAAGACCACGATACGCATCTTGTTCTGCTTACCCTGGCGGTGCTTGAGCACGAGATGGGCGATGCGTACGCCCGTGATGAAGTTGATGTTGCCCTTGGGTTGCACTTGGTGCAGCTTGGACAACAGGCGTGCCACGTCTGTGGTGAGGGTGTTCAAAACTTGCGGTCCGGCCATCGTGAGCAGGCCGACGTTATTCTCCGGATTCGACTGAGTCTTGGATTGGCAGACGATGCCTACAGCGTCCTCCTGCGCTTGCAGGCGATTCGGAAGGAAGTCACCGTTGCGCATATACTCGCTGTCGTCGACACAGATAACGGTACTTTCGGCTACCATCGTGTTGCCGTTAACTCACCGTTCTTGATTTGCTTTGCGAGCTGGCTTTATCTCCTCAGCTTCTGGCAAAAGTTGTAAGTAACGTCCTTGCGTCGCCCTGGATCACAATCAGCTCGTGGCTGTTCTGAACTTTGTTGTCCTCTTCTTCAATTGGTTGCTCTTGAACTCGGACCCACTGTTGTAAATGTAGAGGGTATTCTGTTTCAGTAGCTCTATCAGCACTCTGGAAGCTGCAGTCCTTCTTGATCAATCAAGAGGGCGAGCACATCTAAATGCATCATTCCGCGCACTGTCGTCTGCAATTGGCGAGCACTGCAAGCGCTTAGCTTGCGCAGCATCACATTTTCATTTTTTGAAAACACAAATGGTGGGAGATTTTCCAATACACCGAGGTTAAATTTGTACAGCAGCTTTTCTTGATTGCGGCCCCTAACAACGCAAAACACTGCGTTGGATTACAGCTACATTTGCGAGCCGCATCGTCTGAGTCTACTGCGGGGCGCGTCGAGCTGGTCGCTTTTGCTCGCGTGTGTCTATGTTAATGTTATTCTCTTCTAGTGGACCTAGATAGCCCAGTGGTTACGTGCTGGGTCATGATGGCAGCAAGGGAATGTGTGAAATGGAACGCGTTTGTTCTTCATCTTCATCGGCATCATCGTCATTGTCTTGGCGTAGTGGGTACCTTGCATGTTTTGAGCCTTGATGGCAGAAAGAAAATGAGTGGTCTGGAACGCGCTTGCTCTTTATTGTCATCACCTTCATGTTCATTGTCATGAAGCATAGTGGGTACCTTTTATGTGCTGTGCCATGATGGCAGAAAAAGAATGAGCGGTCTGGAACACGTTTGTTCTTCACCGTCATCGGCGTCTTCGTCATTGTCTTGGCTTAGTGGGTATCTTGCTTGTGTTGTGCCCTAATGGCCGAAATGAAATGTATGGTCTGGAACGCGCTTGTTCGTTATCGTCATCAGCTTCATCGTCATTGTCATGACGCACTGTAGGTACCTTTTAAGTGCTGTGCCAGGGTTGCAGAAAGGAAATCAGTGGTCTGGAACACGTTTTTTTATTTTCATTGGTGTCATCGTGCTTGTGTTGGCGTAGTGAGTACCTTGCATGTATTGTGCCTTGATGGCAGAAATAAAATGTGTGGTTTGGAACGCGCTTGTTCCTCATCGTCATCATCGTCACCATCATCGTCGTGGCTACGGCGCACAGCGCCAACGGACAAGCATCGAACATAAGGAGCTTCGCCTTTAATAATTAGGACGTAAGTGTCACTTAATAACTGTGCTTGAAATATACATTCATTGATACTTGGAAAGGGCCAATGTTAAGCACACTGTTCATTTTCTTTCGCCACGGTTGAAGCACACACCGAGGACCGTAGCAGGCCAGCAGTTCAAAATGAAATGCGCAGTAGGTCCGATGAAGCTATCGCTGTCTACTCTTGAAGGCGAAGCTCAAGCGTCCTCCAATTCTTGGTCAGCTACCAGCTCATAAAATAAATAAGGGCTCCAGTATCCAGTAAACAGAAAAAAAACGTGGCTGATCTCTCTTTTTAGGAATCGGTATGTACAGAAAAGCGGCACGTGTCTTTACAGAGGTAATTGGGCGTTTATTTGTGCATTATTTTGCCAAAATGGCCAAGGGATGAATGCTACAGCAACAAATCATTGGGTGACGCCAAGAACGACGAGCAGCTCAATACTTGCAGCGTGCACCTCAAGCAAAAAGCACACACGAAATGAGCATATACAGTACGTGCGCTTACTAACAACTGTCACAGCGCAACCCTTAAAGCGCGCTGTTCAAACAGAAAGAGAGGAACATTAAACTAACGCGCAAGTATCCACGACAAAAGCGCGAACAACTGTCAATTCTTATTTCGTGTGGGAGCAGCGTGATACTTTCGCAAACGCGGCCACGGAAGCGAGCGAAGTGATTTTCGTGCTTTCTCAAATCATGAGTCTGAGTAGCGCACGCGCAGGAGAGAATACCCTTCGTGGAGGCGGCGCTCATGAAAGCGCTAGAGGTGACGACCTTTGGAGCGCACCCAAACTGGGACCTTCGCGCCATCTTGGTACTGACGACAAAAACATTAAGTTGCCGATCCCTGAGGACTGCCAAACGGTATATGGTGTATCAAAATAGCTTGCTCTTAGCAATCTTGACAACGTAAGCTCCATAGCTTAATAGCATCGCGCAATTGACAGGTCGCCCAGGGAACGAACTTCTCGTTGTTGTTTTTTTTTGTTGTTGCGGTTTTTAGGTATAAATTTTACAACGCCATATCGGTGACGTAAGTACGTCAGCGGAGGCGTGGTGAACCCCGACATAAAATAGTTTCGTGTTAAAAGTATGGTTCACACTCGCCGTTATGGCTAGTAGTGGCTTTGACTAACCCTCTCATGTTTTAATGCTCATCTATGACCCATAAGGTCGATGGAGAGATAGCCGCCGAGGTAGCTCAGTTGGTAGGGCATCGGACGCGTTATTCGAAGTTCGCATGTTTGGTCCCTGCCAACGGCAAGTTGTCTTTTCGTTCACTTTATTCACATTTACATCATACTTACTACGGAATAACACCCCCTGAAGTTTGCTTGGCTTTGACGTTTGCGATGTTTTGCCTGTAGGCACCACATCGCGGACAAGAAAGGCAAATAAACTTCATGGAATGTTTCTTCGCTATATATAGCAAAGAAAATCAATGCCTTAAATTTCCCTTCCACAACCTCGTTATACAACATCGACTGAATAAGCGTACTAGATTACTGTATAAATGAAGCAAAAGATAATTCT